>NC_034415.1:11662121-12014701 GCF_002078875.1 Numida meleagris | reverse complement strand
ACAAAACAATAACTTTTAATGTTTTCTGTACAGGGAGGGTCTTCCTTCTATCCTGGAGGATCTTACGGACAGGTAAGATTTTTTTCCTCATTTGTGAAGTCACAGAATTGCAGAGTTGGAAGGGACTTCAAGAGATCATGGAGTCCGAGTTCCCAATCAACACAGACTACCATAATCTTCATTCCTGTACCACCCTTGAAAGAAGAAAAAATATTAATTAAGAGAACAAAAATATTAAACTTTTTATTTTCTCTTCAGGGAGGGTCTTCTGTAGATGACAATGGCAGTGAATCCTATGGTCAGGTAAATCCTCTTTTTTTCTTTTTTCCCTTTTATTCTTTCCCCCCCATCCCTTCCTCCCTTGTGCTCAGGGCCAATACCCCGACTCCTATATACAGCTGTATTCTATATTTTTGCTCTCATTATATTTTAATGAAGATTTTTTTTAAAGGAATGTAGTTACATATACTTTTCATAAAGTGGAGATTTTCAGGAGAGTATGGAAAAACTGAAGTGCCTCCAATGGTTACAGCTTATTGTTCTCAACAAAACTAACTTTAACCTTGCGCACTACAGAGGATTTAGAACTAGATTATTTTTAAGGTCCGTTCCAGCCCAAGCCATTCTATGAACTTTATCAGCCAGATGAAAGTCTCTTCCAAATTGGAAATACAGTTTGTTCTAAGAATTTGTTAAGTTAGTGTGTTAAAATTAGTGTCATACAGGATATAACTGAGTTGCTCAATATGCATTCTGACACCTCAGTAAATATTAATATATTTTAAATCTCTGATAAAGATTGCTACAGTATGTATGTTTCCAAACTGAAATGTTTGCAAATGAAAATGATTTGTGTTATCTGAACAGGATGGATCTTCCACATATGGCGGTACTGGATCTTATGGTCAGGTAAATATAATTTCTCTCATGCATCAAAAGCTGGAGGTTGGCGTTCTGGTTCTTACATGTATTGGCTTCTATTTTTCAATTATTTTTAAGTGTTGACCATCTGATACTTTCTGTTTCTCTTTTCCTTTGATTTACCTATTTATAACTCCTAATATTTTCAATAATGGAGGGAAGGTAATTGTCTACATGGACTTTCCTCCTTAATACAACACTGTGACTATTCAGTCCTCTCATTAGTACACTTTATTGTCTTATTGTTTTTGTATCAACTCATTCAAAGGAAAAAAGTAATTTATGAATTTACTTTACACACGTTACTTGTGTAGAAGCCCAAGGGAATGCACATACTGTTTATAAGTCTCTATTTATTGATGTGGACTTTATTATAGAATCATTTTGTAGGGACTACATTCTTTTTTGGTTAGCAATATATTTTAACCACCCAAAGTCATGTAAACTTATTTATTAAAAATAAGACATAATCTAGAGTGTTTTTCTTGAAAAATTGTTTTATTACTACTCATATTGTAGGTCCTACAAACAAATCATAGAAAATTAGATTTTTGAATGTAAAGAATAGTTTATTTCACAAATCAACTTTATCTAAAATGTTTCCTAAAGGAGAACATACTTATAAGAACACAATAAAACTTCCTTGTATGTGTGTGTTATTGTTTTTTCTTTACCTTCCCTGTTTATGCAGCAGGTAAAGCAGTATATCTTTTTATTTTCTTTAGGTATACCCTGATTTAGGGAAAACTGGAGATTCTTATTTTTATTCCTTTAATTTATATTCTCTACAAGTAAAATAATAAAAGAATTCTTTTTATATGAAAATGTTTCTATTATTTTGCAGGATTCACCTTCCATGGGAGTTAGTGAATCTGATTACAGTGTAAGCATTCCTACTCAAACATATCAGTCTCAGAATTTACTGCCTTTTGAAATAACTAGGTGCTTTGGTGGACCTTTACCTATCACATAATCTTATTTTCAAGATCCAAGACATTTTCTAAAGTACTACTGTTTTATCCTAGAGCATTCTAAGGGGAAATAATGTGAATTATGATAAGACCTCGTTCCTTTATTACTCTGTATTGAATATCTAATTGAAAAAAAATAAATGCCACTCTTCCAGAAATGAGCAAAGACAGAACTTGAAAGAAAGCTGCTTATCCTACAGCCTCCAAATTTAACTGTCACAACAAGTCACACAAACAAAACAGTAGTTTTTATTGCCTTCTGCTCCTGCTTAGACAAAATTGAAATATTTGCCATGAAATAACTGGATTGTAATATTTTACAGGATTCCAGCTCGCCATCTAACAACCGTCAGAGTGAACGGGTAAGCACTCCTTACATGTTACCGTGTTCTCTACCCCAATGCTTTTTACAACTGGCAAGTACTGGCCACTTGAATTACAGCTTGTGTGGAAGCTGGTATGGCAGTCTTCAGACAGAAAATCCTCAAGCTAAGGCACAGAAGGAATGAGAATATGGCTGAAGTGTTTTAGCACTGTGAAAAATCCCAGCTGATGGCTGAGGTGTGCACTTGAATCTCAGACTCACCACTGCAAACTCTATGCCACAACTTACTTGTTCCTGCGAATTTTTGCTCACTGCCCTGCTGCAAAAGGCTTCCATACTGTAGTACATCCAGCATTTATTCTAAACAAAACCCTGTGCTTTATTGTGCTTTATGCTATATTTATGAGGGCTTCCACTTTCCTGTCATTTTTACTTTGCACTCATTTTATTAATTCATATGAGAATGCAGTGACTGGGAAATTATTTTGATGGATACACAAGAACTCATTAGTCATAGTGTCCAAAATAATATCTTTTCACCAAAAGGCCATTTACCAGCAGGGATAAAGAAGCATGTGCTGTTCTATGCAGAAAGAAGTTTTTCTTTTTCTTGAACAGCCCGTGAGAGAAAATTAAGGAATGTGGAAATACAAGAAAGAGCATTCAGCTTCCATCATGATCTTTCCATAATACAAAAGAAAGGAAGTCTTGGTTTTTTTTCATGTACTTTCAATACATTTTTCCAGGATTTTTATTCCCCTGGAGGCAGCCAGTCAGGTGGACATGTAAGCATCTATTTTATTCATTATTTGCAGTTCCCTCTCCAAGTGGCTGTTCTGTTAAAAGTGATCCTGACAAGTAAATTATGCCTATTTATCATCTTCTAGAATTTCTCATGACATCTGTAATCATGTCTTGTGAAATGAACTGATAAATTTTACAAAAGACAAACTATTTTATAAAAATGCGTACACAACTATTCAGCCGTGCAGTCTTGTTTTCTAGAAGCCATTATAAACAGAAATAAATTGGGTCTATTTTTGCAGGGATTATCTTCTCAAGGTGGTGGCTACTCCAGTGGACAGGTGAATACTAATATTCTGTATTTTTCACTTAAAGTATCTGTTACACAAAAAAACGACTATTTATACTGTATTACAGAAAATTTTTAATGAGGAATGAAATTTTTGGTGCTTAAATGCTTCTTCCTTGTATAGCTTTATGTATATGTCCAAGTGTAAGCAGAGTGTTCAAAATGCTAATGTGGAATGAATGATGTTCCGATGTTAAGAAACAAATGAAAGTAATAAATATTTTTTGTAATGTGTATCTTTAAAAATCATTTACTTTCTATGTTAATTTTTTTCAGGGCTCATCCTCATCAGGAAGCAACCAATATGGTGGGCAGGTGCGAAATTTTTATTTTTATCTTCTTTTTTTTTTTTTTTAATCTCTCTCGGTATGTCTTTCAAGAATATATTGTGGAATTGGTAATGCCCAAGTTTTTAGAGTATTCTATTTTTTTTTCTGTAGACGTAATTGGATTCATAACCTCATAGGTCTTTTCACACACAGGTTGTAGAGTAAAAGATTATACATTTTGGTCAAATAGACATGTCGAACTTAAAGATGATCTTGTAAATGAAAATATAACCATTTACAGGGTTCACCATCAAGAGGCAGCCAATCTGGTGGTCAGGTATGCTTTTCTTTCTCAACACCATTCAACCCTGCTAGTATTACAGGCACTCTCGGTTTACCTTCTGTAGCTTTCCTTCACAAGAACTGTTTTTCCTCACCACTCTCCTTCGTGCCCGCAGTGTAAGTAGTATACTGTTCTCTTCTCACATGTCATTCAGGGATCCCAGAGGCCCAGAGTAGCCGTCTATCTGAATGTCAGTTGTTTTTGAGTTTACCTTCATACCCACTTCATCCACATTGCCTTTGAGACACTGAAAGATGAACCTCATCCATGCCTTACTTTTATCAGATTAGAAATCATCTTGCAGGCCTCCACTGAAAGTCATCTTTAGTGTTTTCCATAATGTCTGTAGCGTGTGAGAATTCTGCTTGTATTCCAGCTGCTTTGGCTTCTTTTAGGGGAAGGAAATAACCACCTATTTTTCTGTGGCGCTCAAACTTTTCTGCTTGCCCTTTTGGTGGGTGCAGTTCATAAGGTAAAGACTGTAGACAACAAATTTGAAGACAAAATTAGAAGGTTTAACCCCATCAGAGCAATAAGTGCAGGAAAAGTTTCAGAGAATGAAAAGAATAAAAATAGATTATGTTCTAGAAAGCACTTGAGTCGATATGAATCTAATTTTATAGTTTGTATAACTGGGTTTGCAGAAATAATTTGAATTGTAACTAGAGTCCCTTTCAGTACTGTTCTTGAGATCTTAAATATTTTCTGCATTCTTTACAGAGTGGATGTGATTGCTCTGGTGCAAGTTCTGTAAGTGTTATTTGTTCATTGTATGTTTTCTTATGCATATATATGTTTGTATTAGGGAAGGTTTATATTATTTGGAAAATTATCTGTAGACCTATTTATTTCTAAGTTATTTAATTATCTATTTGAACGTGCTATTCAAATTCATATTCGTTATTCCTTTGGTATCACTATGCATTACTGAGACAATAGAATTTATTTCTTATACTGCCAAGAATTCAGATGTCCACAGCTAGCAGCATGATCTATTCACTGAACAATGGCTTTCTGTTGCCATATTTATAGAAATGTATATACCTTCTCCAAAATAAATATCTGAAAGTTTTAAAGAAAGGCGGTAATGATTTTCCTCTGGAGTGTTTGAAGTCTGTTAAATACAGTCATATATGTTTTCCAAAGCAGATAGTATGTGGTCAATCGACCTGTTGCATATAAAGGACGTTCCCACACCTTGGGTACAATTCTTATTTTCTAGGTAATCAGTTATGGGTAGATACAAGGCAGTTCTTTATGATTTATAGTCTTACAGGCCAAAAAAGACTGTTGGCTACCTGGGCAAGTTACTGAAAGTGAAGCTTAAATGGAATTCCGGTTCGGATTGTGGTATTCTTCCTTTTAAGTCGCAAGGAAGATGCATTCTTTTTGTTTCATTTTTAATTTGATCGAAGACAAGAGCTAATTTATTTTTACTTTTTTTTTTTGGTTGGTTTTGTTGTTGCTTTATTTCTCTTCTCCCCTACAGAGTGGATCATCTTCCTTACTCAGAAGTAATTCATCTTCAAATGTAAGCGGTATTCATCAGCTTTTCATAAGTGTACCTGTGTTTGTTTTGTCAGTATGATAGTTAGAGAGATTAAAAAGAGTTAGTGTTGAATAGTCATACACTTCTGAAAAATAGCCCACTTTAGTTACTGTTAAAAATATACACAAGACATTTTTGCATCTCTCAGCTTCTCTTTCCATTTGAAATAGTGTTCATTCAAGCAGAAGTCTTTGAATGAAAAATATTTGGCAGAAACACAGGTGTATATATCAATATAATTATTTACTTTGGGAATCAGTATCACTGCCTTCTTCAAAATCATGTCAAACCATGCCTTATGAACATAGATTTGTGTTTGTATTCCTCTCAGATCATTTGTTGCAAGAAAGGGTTTAGCATTTCATAAGTCAGCAATTTCTCCTCATACAGATATGAACTCTCTTGCAGGAGAGACCTATTTAAAAATGTTCAGAATCTGTTCTGTTCCTCATGCTTTAGAAAGTCACGCAGTTAATTACTGGCTCCATATGCGTGGCACTAAAAGGAGAAAAAGCACTTGCATCTTTCTGTAACTATCACTGAAATCTGTGGCATTATTTTCAGACTGCTAGTTGATACAAAGCCAGATTAGACTCAGCTACATGAGTGTGCCATACAAAATTAATACTGTGTGATAAATAAGGCTGACCTTATGCTCTCTTGTAAGAAGGAGGAATGTGTGTACATCCACAGTCAGGAAGTAATTCTTACTCATCTGTGTTCTACATCCTTCATATTATTGATGGTGGGATTTGTTTTCTTCAGAACTACCTATTGGGTCTGAGGCATTTTTATGCTGACTTGGCCATCTTCAGATGGCAATTCTGAATCAGGGATTGTGTATAAGGAATGAGGGAACATAATGGCTATGTATCAACAAGTGCTGCAGATTTACAGGAACAGATCTACAGTGTGAAACAGTGATTGCTCACAAACTTATGGCCACATGTTTCAGGAAAAGTTAGTTCTGATTGAATGGACCAAACGTCATCTTACTATTGGAAGGCATTAAGTGTGACCCTAGAGAACATCTTGCAACTTAGTTTTACCTGAATGGCATCCAATTAATTGCCTCTGAGTACTCTTCCTGATGCAAGCAAAACTTTACCGACTAGAGACTACCAGGAATTTTGTCTCAAAGATGCACTCCTGATCCAGACTACAATGTATAGATGCTCCCAGTACCTCAGCAGGGGAAAATTGCTTCTGTATACTTAATACAGATCTTAGTTCTCCCCCCAGATGTATGTTGCAGTCTATCTCAGAATGTTGTCTTTTAGTATCTTCTTTACAGTGCAGTTGAAAAGCCAATTTGCACACGAAGGATTTCTTATTACGGGCACATTTCTGATAAGTGCTTAACATGATGTACTAACCACAAAACTGTCTCTTCTCTTTGTGAGCTTAGCAGATCTTGTTGAAAACCAGCAATACTCAAAAAGTCCATAGAACTCCGCAAGAATGAATATTAAAAGCTTTTTGCAAATATGTTGTTCTTCAGCATGTTCACTGATTTTAAACTGAAGGAAGTAAGCTCCCCATCCTCCAATCAGATTCTTTGAAGTAAAATAACTGATGTTTCCATTCTGAAAGAGCTGTGGAGGCAGCCATTCTGGTGGATAGGGGCACATAAAATTCTAGATGTATTAGCAAAATAGGGAAGAGTAGACTTTACATGACTTTTAAACTTAGGCAAAAGAGTAAAATAGAACTGTATGTACTACTGTCCTGTAAGAAATCTTCCACTGAAAAACTTCTGTTGTAGAAAAATAACTGATTTATTTTTCCCAGGACACATCTTATTCTGGAGGAAGCCATTACAGTAGCTATGTAAGTACTCATTTGGAAAGAAAAGCCAGCTTGCCGTTTTGAAAAATAGTGGCTATTCACAAACACACATTCACATTCCATTTTGATGTGGGAACTTTTTATCAAGTTTTTGCTCTTGAAACATGATATTTGTCATTGAGTGTGATGTGTCAAATAGTTGCCTTTATTTTTGTGGAACGTGCTTACTGAAGCTCATAGCAAAAACAAATGTTTTAAACAATGAATTAAATTGCAGCATTTTTGATTCCCAGTCAACATTCTTTCATTAAGAAAAAGAAAAGATAAATCCATTCTCCCCTCTTCAAAGAGATTTCTTGCTGTACAAGGTGTCAGTAAGACTACTTGGTTTGTTTTTCAGAGATCCCTTAATTAGCCAATCCTTTCTTTCTAGCTTTGGCCTTGGTATTCAGGTTTCCAAATAAATAAATGCCACTCTTCCAGAAATGAGCAAAGACAGAACTTGAAAGAAAGCTGCTTATCCTACAGCCTCCAAATTTAACTGTCACAACAAGTCACACAAACAAAACAGTAGTTTTTATTGCCTTCTGCTCCTGCTTAGACAAAATTGAAATATTTGCCATGAAATAACTGGATTGTAATATTTTACAGGATTCCAGCTCGCCATCTAACAACCGTCAGAGTGAACGGGTAAGCACTCCTTACATGTTACCGTGTTCTCTACCCCAATGCTTTTTACAACTGGCAAGTACTGGCCACTTGAATTACAGCTTGTGTGGAAGCTGGTATGGCAGTCTTCAGACAGAAAATCCTCAAGCTAAGGCACAGAAGGAATGAGAATATGGCTGAAGTGTTTTAGCACTGTGAAAAATCCCAGCTGATGGCTGAGGTGTACACTTGAATCTCTGATTCAAAATTACAAGCACAGTGACATGGAAGATGTGAGAATCATACTGAGCATCATAATTAACAGTAGCATATGGTCATTTACCAGAAATAAACAATTTGAGTTATGGAAAAAAAAATCTGAAAACAGAAAACAATCCACGTCAAGGCAAAAAGGCTTGTTTCTGGAGCCATGTTATTTGGGTTGGTGACAAAGAAGCTTGAGTTAGGTTGAATAATATTTTGTTTTACTCTACATTATCTGCATTTAGAATTTCATTTGGTTATGTGATTTTTCTCCAAAAGAGTATCTTTCATCACGTTAGCTCTTGTCTCAGAGGCATGTAGGAGCATGTGCTAGATTGTGCAGAAATATTTTTTGTTGTTGTTGTTTCTCTTGAAGACATATCAAGAATGTGGAGTGGCAATGTGCAAAATAACTTTCACCATGATATTTACACGGATAGAGAAGTCGTCTTATGGCTGCAGAACAATAGAGAAAGTACTTTCAGGATTACTGTGACGTTCTACTGTACAGTTATCAAGGAAAACAGAAGCTCTTAAAATACAAGAGTAGCAAACTCAGTTTGAATTGGCAATTCAAGTGTTTCCTGAAGTGACAGCATAAGCCTTGAAATCGAGTAATTAAAGTATACTGAAACTCTTGCTACCTGTCTTCACTCTTGTCTTGCTATCTTGCTCCTGTTGAGAGTCATGTTTTAATATAAGGAAATCCTGCAGCAGATAACTCATGTCTGGCATTTTTTACAGGAGTCTTATTCTTCTGGAGCTAGCCAATATGGTGGACAAGTAAGCTCTTACTTTCAATATTTATATATGATGTGTATTTTACGAATATTTGACTCTTACCAAGTAAAGCATTATCAAGATAAATATCTCAATTTAATCTAAGAAAGCCTTACAGTGATGTATTCTCTGTAGTAATATTGTGAATTTAAGGAAGACAAAATGCAAAGTTTATTCTGTGAAGATTACAAACAAAACAATGAAATAACAAAATACAGATATTTTTGCTTCTCATATCCATCAATCATCTGTACTTTGTGAAATAGGAAAAAAAAAAAGATTTTCAATATTTTTCCAGGGATCACCATCTTATGGAGGCAGCCATTACAGTGGACAAGTAAGCATTAATAGTCCCCACTTAGATAATTTTTACCTATGCATAACTTTTAGTGGATTGATTGTCTACCCACCTGTCTACCTTAACTTGATGTATATTAATCTTAAGTAAATCTTTATTGTAGCATTGTGTTTGCTACTGTGATTAAACAAAACATTTAGATGAAGACCATATTTAAAACTAAGAAGAAATAGAGTGTAAAATACATGGTTGACTCAGTTGGCTCCTGACATTTGCAGAACTCAGTCATAAAATTTTATGTGAATACAGTTCCTTGGGTAACGTCACGTCTTTCTGAAATAAATTAGTACTTTGTAAAGCTGACCAAAAATGTTTAAAGCCTCATGATATGGGTATAAAGAAGTTTCAGTTTCATTTTTGTTCATGTTCAGGGTTCACCTTCCTCAGGAGGCAGCCAGTACGGAGGACAGGTGAGAAAAAATGCACAAACTGTGATGGGCCAATACCTCCATTGTATCACATTTAATACATTTTTAGCCTTGTTCTACCTTCTCATTTACTCTCCTCATTCTAGAACCTACTTGTCTTCTGCTGCTGTCGTGGTTCCTTAACTCTCTAATAGTAAGGAGCAGCTGGAAGCAGCTTGTATTTCTCCTCTACCTCAGCTGATGAAGTACCTCACTTCTCTCAGAGCTGGTGTTAGTGAAATGACGTGTCTCGGGAAGGGAACAGAGGGGAAGGTTAAGTGTTGTTAAGGGAAGGTGTTCCATGCTCTTATGAGGTGAAAAAGGATGGAGAGATCCCAGTGTTGTCTTGTGGCATAGCCTTTCATATGCAGTGAAATCGCCGTCAAACTGGCCCTTGGCCTCTGCAAATACTTCTTGTCAGATTTATTGGAAAGGGAATTAGAGGAGTAAAATTTTCAGTCACAGTATATTCCCCCATAATGCAACTATGTATAGAATAATAATTGCTTGTGATCACTCCATGCTATTGGTGTTATAGGATGATTGCTTTTCTGTAATCTTCCATTGTACGACAGAGAAAGAAAGTAGTCTTTCACAAACTCTCAAAGAACCTTTTTGATAGAAATAATTGGTTTCTTTGTGGCAGGGTTCATTTTCCTCAGGTGGCAGCCAATATGGAGGACAGGTGAGAATTGTTTTTTCTATATATGGGTTGTTGTTCAGTTGTTCACCTTTCTCTCTTTTTCTGTTCTGTGAAAAACAAGGTCCTTTATAAAGGATTGGCTTACAGCAAAGCACTGTTCAGGCAAAACAGGTGGACGTAGGACCTTCTGTGTCAGCCCATGCAGGAAAGTGGAACACAGAAGTCTGTCCTGAGCAGTGAATCACCTGCAGCTGTGCCACACGCAGTTGCCTGAAGCTGCCTTTAATTTAAACTTTCTTGTCCTATTTTAAGTTGCAGCTGTTATTAAAAACCAATCAATATTTTAAAATTGCTTTAAAGAAAGAGTTCATATTCCTGTGGTGTTTAAATCCACAGAGAAGAAATAAAATTGTATTTTCCAATAACAGGCCATACATTTAAGAATATGCAACAAATACAAATGCTTTCTTGTTTCTTTAGGGTACAGCTTCTTCAGGAAGCAGCCAGTATAGCTGACAAGTAAAACTTAAACCTTCACAATATTTGCAGTTTTGGTAAAGAGTTCATTAGGAAAACTGACTGTTCTGTACTTCTGTACTTCTTTGATTAAAAAAGAAACATTCTAAGACAGAGTAGCTTTAAGCAAAATTGAGCAAGAGTTGCGAAGAATGGATCTGTGTAAAATGGCATGATATGAGAGAATTCTATAGGGGTCTGCTTTGCTGTATTGGAAATGCTTCCTTAAGCTGATCTTTGTTCAAATGATATTTTTTTATTATCATTTTTAGACAGAAGCAATTTGAAAGACTAAGGAGCAGAATTATAATGAGTAAGAATATTACTCAGTAACACAGAAATAATTTGTTTCTTATTTTTCATTCCAGGGCTATTCTTCGGGAGGCAGCCAATCTGGTGGTCAGGTATGCTTTTCTTTCTCAACACCATTCAACCCTGCTAGTATTACAGGCACTCTCGGTTTACCTTCTGTAGCTTTCCTTCACAAGAACTGTTTTTCCTCACCACTCTCCTTCGTGCCCGCAGTGTAAGTAGTATACTGTTCTCTTCTCACATGTCATTCAGGGATCCCAGAGGCCCAGAGTAGCCGTCTATCTGAATGTCAGTTGTTTTTGAGTTTACCTTCATACCCACTTCATCCACATTGCCTTTGAGACACTGAAAGGTGAACCTCATCCATGCCTTACTTTTATCAGATTAGAAATCATCTTGCAGGCCTCCACTGAAAGTCATCTTTAGTGTTTTCCATAATGTCTGTAGCGTGTGAGAATTCTGCTTGTATTCCAGCTGCTTTGGCTTCTTTTAGGGGAAGGAAATAACCAACTATTTTTCTGTGGCACTCCTCAGAATATTTTACTCACCATTTTGGTATGATTTTCATTATAAGCTCAAATGATGACTTGGACTAAATTTAAAAAAAAAAATCAATCAGCAAGTGCACAGTTTGCCTAAAAGGAGAATAGAAAGAAGCAAATTTTCAGAAGGTGTAGTGTGAGTCTGTTTTAAATTTATTTTCTTGCAATAGCAAAATAAGTGTTTGACTTAATTCAAAATATTCTTCTGATCATTTAGTTTCTTGAGAATAAGTTTGTTTGTTTTGTGTGTAATACAGGGTGGATGTCATTGTCCTGGTGGGAGTCCAGTAAGTATTCTTTGTCTTTCTGTACCTTTCATAGTAAAGTGTAACTAGAACATTCCCAAAGAACTACTTTTCTTGAATTAACTTTTTCCATGCATTTATAGAAATGATAAAAGTTGTTTGGCATTGTACTTAGGTGAGAGATTTTGGACCTGATAAAGAAAAAAAAAATACTAATCGGCTTGCAACTGCAATATTGTATTCAAAGCTGGATATCCAGATGCATTTTTATTTTCAGAAAAATACATAGGAAATAAATTGCACTTTCCCCAACCTGGATTAAACAAATAGTAATGTTCTCCAGTCATATTAAAGGCAGTCCAGTGCCAATTCTGTAAAGTACTCAGACATTATAAACTGCTTCAAAGAATTTAATTTATTTTAGCTTGTAAGGGAGGCACAGATGTTTCTGAAGAGTCTCTGTTTCCCAGATATCTCACAGTTTATGTGCTGTTTTTTTTGTGACTGTGTAATGCCACTGTTCTTATGATGGTGATTAACCATATGACTGAACTAGTGAAACTTAAATCTAAAAACCCTGGCTCACGGTGCTTCCAACTGGAAGCAGAGCAATATGTTTAAAAAATTAGAGCTATTGTAATGATTCTGTTCACTTAGTATATGGGAGTTGGACTAGATGGCCTTCAGATATCCCTTCCAACTCTAAGGATTCTATGATTCTATATTTGCTATATTTTTGTAAATATTAAAAAATAGAACAACACACCTGCTTTGCTGAAATTTAAGCTACTTTACTTTTGAAGATGATTCAGTTATCTTTCGTCAAAATTTCTTCTCTTTCTCAGATTATGAAATCAAGCAAGAACAAGACATGATTACACCACTGAGTATTAGAATTGTTGAAAACAGCATATAAACTGTCTGCTTATTTCTTTTTGCAAGCAAGCAATATAAAAGTATAAGGACTAACTGAAACTAAATACTTTTCTTGTTTGATCAGCAAAGTAGGAAAGTAACCAGTGTAAATAACTTCCTCAGTGCACTAGGTCAAGATGTGCTCTTACGGTTTTACTGTACCTGAGACTGAATTTTATACAAAGTGACTACTGCTATTTTTTTGTTAAATACAGGGCTCTTCTGGAGGAAGCAATTACCATGGTGGACAGGTAAGTATTTTCTGTTTGGCACTGATACAGATTAGATTCTCAGAAATAAACATGACTCGGTTTTGCAGTGTTTGCCCAGAAGCAATTAAATATTGAGTTCAGTCACAGAAATAGGAACAATGGCTTTTTATTGAGTCAGTCTCTTCGCATTTCTGTTATATCTTTTCTTAAATATCTTTTGACTTTATCGGAGACAAAATTTTAGTAGTAGCCAAAATTGTAGTTTTAGAAGCCTGCTTACTTTGAAAAAATAATTGAAATAATATTTCACAGGGTTCATCTCTTGGCATCAACCATTAATATAGTGTGTTGATAAAGAGCTGTTTGCATCTCCATTAATAACTGCATAATGTTCTTCTGGTTAATTGGTATTATCAATATTTCTTAGATTAGGTCTAGCTTTTTGGTGCCAGGTAGTATTAAAAAGAAAAAAAAAATACTTGCAAAGGGTGTGAGTTACACATTTCTTTTACAGGGTTCATCTTATTCTGGAAGCAGTCAGTATGGAGGACAGGCAAGCAACTCTTCTTTCAAGACATTCTTCCTACCTGTTACTTAATAAATGAAAAATATGATGCTGTGCATTTACTGCCAGAAAGTTTTTCAGTCAGTCATTTTATACTCAATGGGTATCTGAAAGCAGGGACTGTTAGTAACAGACATGAAATAGTATACAGACTTTTACTGTAAAGAAACTGTATAGATCATAATTTCAGTTGTTTAACCTCAGAATGCTGCTTCAAGTGATAATTTAGCTATCCGTTTTCGTGTTTCAGTTTCACATGGCTATGGCACCAATTCAAAATCTATTTTCTGTGTTATTTTTCAATCATTTAAATTATTAATTAGTAATTATTTTTGCATTTGTTTAGATTTAATACTCAGAAATATGATGCAAAACAGACCTATATATGGCTTTGAAAATACAAATTTGGTGTGTTCCCCATAATAATAATACTTCACTCATCTTCAGCTGCAATCCAAATCTGTTACTGTGAGCAGCTCCTTATATACCTCTTGTGGACTTAGTAGTTTGTCACAGAATGAGAAATTTTACTGATACCGATCCATTGATATTACTGTTTTTGCAAAGTTTAATTCCATTATGCTAAAAAATAGCTCAATTTCATTTTTTTCCTCATTGCTTATTTGAAATAATAAGGAAAAAAAATACACACAAAGCTCTCTGAATGCACATCTCACCCAGCAGATTATCACAAATAAAATAGAATTTCTCTTCTCTTGCACAGAACCATATTTGTCAAAGACTAGTCTTAGCGGGTCTTTTGTGATTGCCAAATTTACTACTTTCAGCTGTTCAACAATTTAGAGGAATTAGGTCAGAAGTCCTTCACTGCATCTTCTTAGATTAATACACTTTCCAGATTCCTGCTGTTATCTCCCATCACAAGGTCTTTTTGTGATATTTCATTTCTGTGCAGCAAAAAAAAAGAGTAACTGTTGTTATTCTGCAAATACTCAAGTTTCCTTTGTTGTTTTTTTTTTTTTCCCTCTTCTTAATAGGGATCTTCTGCCTCAGGAAGCAGCCAGTATGGTGGGCAGGTAAGTGAATTTTCATCAATTCTAATGCTTTCTGTTTACCGTCTGAGTCAGTTACTTGATGCTGAAAGTTGCATTCACTTTCCTGAGCCTTTGAGGTAAATTGATTTAAAAAAATTCTATTAAAGTAGTTTCAGCAAGTTGAATAAAGTAATTGGTTAGAATCAACGGATTACTGCTCTGTGTAAAGCATTTCTTTCAAGCAGTGTTTCATAACTTTTTTGATTCAGAATTATAGATTGCTGTTGTTTTGATGTGTAGTGGATAGCTGAAGCTTTAAGTATCCCAGCTATATTTTGTTCAAACAACAGTCAAATTAGTTTGTGCTAAGTGCTGCACATGTCTGAATGGTCTGAAGATGGTGATAAAATGTTTTATGTTCTAATAAAAGGTGTTTTATTTTCTTCTAACAGGGCTCATCATATTCTGGAGGCCGACAACATGGTAAACCAGTAAGTAAAAACTTGTCAAGTTCACCTTACATTTTTCTCATAAGCCTGTTACATAAAGAAGTATTTTTTTAGCGAGCATTTTACTCTGTAAGTGGACTTCTCTTGTCATTCTCTAAATTATTTTTAGTAATGACAGAATGAGATTATAGGATCTTTATTTTTAATGACACTTCTGAACAGTTATTTCTGTTTAAATTCATTCAGCAATCTTTGAATTCATTCAGCAAACTTTATGTTCAGGGAACATTTTTTCAATTATTTTATATGCATTTGTCCTTGTAAGTATTCCTGCCTTTCTTGGAAGAAAGCATTTTCTTTTTGAAAGTCATGATAGTTACTACTTTATGTGTATATTCATCTTTTCATTTTAAGCTTTTCAACCACTTAATTTAGCTCTTGTTACCGTGTGGTAGGAGATGCAAATAAGCACATGCAAAGTATTAGCTTTTCTTATAGAAAATAAGATATATCCACCTGTTGATTAAAAAGGGAGCACAACTGTGTTACATTTTCTTTCACCTGAATCATAAAGGGGAGACATTTTGTGTACCATATTAGATGTCATTTCCTATAGAGTCAGTGGTTGTGAGATTTTTATGTTGGCAATTTCATTCAAATAAGCAGAACTACTTTACCATAAAACTTGTTAAGACTCTTGCAGAATATCTAGCTTTTCAGCGTTCACTTTTTTTTTCGGTTAGAGTCCTTATTAGAACTTTCTTCAGGCAGAGCTAGAGCATAAAGACTTATTTTATATCTTTTTATGTTTATCCTTCTAATATTTACCTTATTTACCTTAAAAAGTAAAATTTACCTTATAAGTACCTAAAGTTAAAAAAGAATTCAATCTTAATTTACTTTTTTTCCTAACTATATAGACTGATTCCAAATGAATTAATGCATAACTTGACTATCATTTTTTTCCTTTCTATATATTAAACACATTAGAAGATAACTCTTCCTTCTTGAGAACTTGGAATTAAATTTTCTATGACTAATACATCACACTAAAGAATACTTGTAACAGAAAGTTATTAAGTATTCTTATTTCAGATAAGCTTTTCCCTGGAATTTCTGGGTGACTGGTCACAAAATAGGTTTCATTCTCCTGTGGTCCTTTATTCCAAATAGCAAGAATATAGTGAGGTACAAGCAGGCTTAGAGTCAAAAATAGGTATTTTTTTCAGAGTTCATCTTCCATAGGAGGCAGTCAGCAAGGAAGGCTAACAGGGATACTCTTTTTCAGTATTTGCCACAAATGTGGAAATGTTGATTTTAGTATTTAAAATAGGTAACAGTATTGAGGGTGAACTGTGGAATTCTGTTACAGTGTTAATGGTTAAATGCCTGAGAAAACTAGATAATAAATTAAAATTGGAAAATATTGTTTAAACTTGAACCTTAGGATGAAGATGTTTTCATTCCTCCTTCCGGCAAATATTTGATATAACTCTGTACTTGTTCAAAGAAATTTGATCAGATAATTTTATTACAAATGATATATTTAAATATCAGGATAACTATTTCAGTTTCAAATTGTGTAGTTCAGCCAGGATGATACATTGCTTTGCAAATCCTCTGAAACTGTTAATAGAATAAAAAAGGGGTAGCTGTTCTTTCTTGATACCATTCACTTGAAATAGGGAAAAAAGCTGCAAGGAAAAATGTAAAATGAAAATCAGCATCAAAACTAAGGCATTTTCAAGACTAATGTGTGTTCTTTAAACACAGTTCTGAGGAATCTATTACAACAGAACTAAATGGCTTATTATTATTATTATTTTACAGGGATCCTCAGGAAGCACTTATTCTGGGAAGCAGGTAAGAAAGCTTTTGTCACAGCATTTTCTTTTCTTGGTAAACAAAGAACCTGGATAGTTGATAGAGCAATTTATGAATGCTTGGTCTGAAGAAAACATTGTGTATTAGTTCCCTTTGCATTAAACAATATTTTAAAAAGCTGCTGTGAAAAATATGGCCTTAACTTGGTAAAGCTATTTGAGTATCAGTTATATTTTAAGTCTGAATCTGTCTTGCTTTACATTCTAGTTTGTGGCCTTGTTACATTTTGCTGTCCTCCAATTTTAAATTCCTGTTGTTTGAGTAGATTTTTGTAGGCCCTGCTCAGTTAATCCTTCACTATTTTTTTATTTTATTTTTTTAACAAGCCAAACTCTTGAGTCTTTCAATTACATTTAACTTTTTCTTCCACCGCACTTTTTACTTTCACGTGTAAGACAGAATGAAGGGAATGTGTAACTAGAAGTGTGTACTTCATCTGTCTATATCTACTGCCTTCTTAAACAGCTTAAAGTTATGCTATAGGTTAAGTTGTTAACATTGTATTGATCATGGACAAAACTCCGTCTTCAGAAACACTGAGTGGGAACACTTCTATATTTCCTTATTTGTTATTTGTTTGTTTCCAGCATCCGTCCTCCGCAGGGGGTAGTCAAGTGGTAAGCATTTTCTGCTGGTTTCTTCATACATGTATTGTAGGAAAATGAAAGTATGATGTATATTTGTGAGGTATCTGTCAAATTTCCTATATATGAGTAAGTGTTTTAGAATACATGTGCATGTAGGAGAGCTGCTCCAAAAGTAATGCCTCCTATTTAATTATGTTGGCCCATTATGTTGGAGGCAATGTTGGTGATATGGCAGTAGATGTTGAACGTTCCCAAAAATATTCCATCACATTTTATTGCCATGTGACAGATGGCAGCAGAGGGGCAGTCTGACAAAAGGGTATTTGACATGGAAGTGCGTTTGAAGCAAAAATGAATTCCTCTATGAGGAAAAAATGGCACCCATGGACTTTGGTGACACTTGCTGAACATTTATGGAGAACTTAATTGTTGACTTTTATTGTCAGAAGTATCTACATAATAGAAGTGTCTAACAGGTAAAAGATTTTTCTAAAACTGACCTGTTTTTAATAATAGTAATGAGTAGAACTGTTTTGAATTTGGTTTATCACGCTTGTTCTCTGTTGTTATAGAGCTCTGCTGGGAAACACTCCAGTCCCCAACTCCTGCTGTTGTTCAGTGTTTTGAGTGCCTTCACGCTCTCTGCTGTTACATCAAAATGGTCTATATGAACATCTGAAGATGTGCTCGGCATCCTAGACATGGATTATATGCAGTAATAGTAGATTAATTATTTAATGTCAGAAAAAAAAAACCATAAAGTCATATTGGCAGATGTTACTTGGCTATCATGTTCCATGTCTGGTTACTATGTCATGTCTTTCATTAATTTCTTTGGCTTTAGTCATTAGTAGATATCATTAGTTTTGTCAGTGTTCTAGGCATCATTTTAAGAGAGTGTATTGTACCCTGTCTGATTTTTTGAAATTATTTTTATGTCCAGTGGAAAATGTGATGAACAACTACCTGAAAATTGATTGGTGTGAGAAACAAATTCTCAGAAAATACTTGGTTAGTAACCAAAACAGAATGTCAAAAAATGGTTTTATTTGCAAACTGAGCACTGTCTCTGCCCCTCACCGCATACAATAAAGATGACCTCTAACTTCTTGCAAGCAATCCTCCATGGGATGGCAAAAATAAATTCACACTCAACATGGAGGTTGCAAAGCAAAAAAAGCAAATTTAAAAAAACACCACTGTGGGACTGAAATTTGTGAGGTATGAGAGCATATTTATTAAAGAAGCCAAAAATCCCAGAGCAAAGAAATACTAAACTCTGTTGCCATTGATGACAAATAAACTACAGCAGCTTGGAAGGAAGCACAGCCTGTACTAGGCCAACAGCCTGAAAGCTGCCGAAAAACGATGCATTTTCTCATGGGAAGTATTAGAAGTGTAATTAAGTTCATAAAACTGGTAGAGTCTTAGGGTTGGCTCCTTTTCTCAAGTGTTTTGTCTAGCTTGTGATACCTGATATAGCTGCAAGTTTAATTCCAAGAATGATGATGAAATCTACAAGCAGGTACAGGACATGGGCACAAGAGGACCCTGGCCCATCTTTGTCTTCAAGAGACGTGCCACAGCGTTCAGGGAAATCTTCTGGAGCTGCTGCCTGTTGTTGAGGCAGTGACCACCTGATGGGGCAGCAACTGCCTTCTGAACCATACTGCTGGTTAATGTCCTGAGGAATGCATGCCTAGTATTAAAATTGTATTTGTCTCCTACAGTTTACAATTATGATTCGTGATATTTCCATTATATCCATATATTTCCATTATGAATTCCCATGGAGGCAGCATGTCATCCAGTTTTGTCCCTCATGTCAAATACTGCACAGGACACACCATTGCCAACCATCTGTAAATTAACCTAAATCTCTGACATCGTAATTCTGGCATGAAGGACTTTTGCCTAAATATGATCTTCACCGTTGGGTTGACAGTTGTTTCTTTGGACTATGCAATAACGTTCTTTTAATTTAAGTGTCCGATCTGAACTGGCATTGCACTTCTTTAATAAACTAATGGTGGATTTCACACAAAACCCCGCGTCCCTCGCACCGGCGGGGGCACGCTGCAGGACCTTGGGGGGGAGCGTTCCCGAGCGTTTCGATCCCCGTTGCTAGGCGGCCGCTGCGCTGCTCCCGCCCTGCGCGCGGGCTCTGCCCTCCCGCGCTCCGCCGGCGCGGCTCGGGGCCGGGCGGGAGGCACGCCGCGGCCCTGGGAACGGAGCGGGCGGGGCCACGGCTGCAGCCGGAGCCTTTGCGGGACGGCACCCGGAAACACCCGGTGGCTGCGGCGAGCCGGGCCGGCGGTGAGGGGAGAGCTGGGCGCCGGCCGGGCTGCAGGTGGGAGGCCTGGGCCGAGCCGCCCTGCGCGGGGCTGGGGACGGAGGCCTGAGGGAGGCCTTGGATGTGGAAGCGGGAGATGTCTGGGCTGGGGATTGAATGGGAAGCGGGGCTGTTGGGAGGGCTGGGGCCAGACGGGGTGAGAGAGGGGAACAGCGGGAAGGGGGGATACCGAGAGGTGTCAATGAGCGGCGTGGCCTGGGCGGGAGCGGGAAGGTGGGGCTGTGTGGAGGCAGCTGGCCGCGGGGCGGGGCCGGGGCCGGGCGGCTCACCTGCCCGGCTCCACGGGGCGCGGCGGGGTGGGAGAGTTGCGCGCTAAGGTGTGTGCATGGCATCGCGGCGTCACGCTGGGAGTTTGACTTGAGAAGGGCTCCAGTGGATCAAAGCTCAGGGCTTAATTAAAAGAAAAAACACCCTAAAACGCTAAGGTAATGAGTGAGATAAGATGTGTATTATGAAATAGGTTGGAAGGCAGAAGATAAACGCTAAAAGGCACTGACTGCAAGTTGTGTCATATTTTAGCGAATTCTGTAAAGTATCTTGTAAGAGAGACAAAGAGTTCGGAGCCAGGGCAGAGTTTTACAAACTGATTTGGTAGAAGAGGTTGAGGCTGCTTTCTGCAGTGGAGGGCTGTGATATCTAAGACGTAAGCAGTGTATGCTACAAACTCTTCTACAGACTTGTGATCACCAGAGCGGGAAGCTGGGCTGGTATGGTGCCTCTGCGTAGAAGAATGGGGATCAAAGGTAACCCTTACTTCTCAGAGAACTGCTGTGCAGTCTGATAAGAGCGGGTTTAGGAACAAACAATCAGTTGACGGACTGCTTCATCTGAAGTCCGTGGGGCTGCCCTTCTTCACAGGCACCGCACATTACTTATTGGCAGATGCTGCAGTGGTTGTGGGCCTTGCCTGTTCAGTTGTTCTCAGCAGAGAGCTCTATAAAAGCTGTAGCTGTGTAGGCATCTGCTGGAGCAGCCTGGCCTGATGACTTCAGCTAGACTTGGTTGTAGCTCTATAATACACACTTTTATTTTACAAAGGAATAAGCAGCCCCAGTTAATTTTTAGAGGCTATAGACTGAGTCTGAAGCAAAGGACAGCAGTTGATAAACTGATTTACAATAACCTGTTCCTTGGGAATACTGTAACTTTTGATTCTGTTACCCATTCTTAGGCACTGTGTAAACTTGTGGTAAGAGCTACAGTTATGGGAGATAAGGATCTGCTGGTTTGGGATGCATGGTGTTCGGATGCATAGAAGCAGAACGTGCAGTGAAAATGCAGGTTTGGGAATAGACTGTGGTAGTGGCAAGTATAAATTTGATTTATTTAGAAAAATGTATTGTTAGAAGCTACTCTATGTCCCTTACAATTCTACGGGCTGCCTGCATAGCCTAATTCCTTCTGTTGGTTATCACAGAGTCATAGGGGGTTGGAGGTGTAGAAGAGGACCTCTGGGGATCACACCTGCTAAAGCAGGTGCCCTACACTAGGTTGCCCAAGAAGGTGTGCAGGTGCGTTTTGAATATCTCCAGAGAAGGACACTCCACAACCTCTCTGGGCAGCTTGTGCCAGTTCTCTGCCACTCAAATAAGTTTTTCCTCATGTTTGTATGGAACTTCCTGTGTTCCAGTTTGTTCTTGTTGCCCCTAGTTCTGTTGCTGGGCGCCACTGAAAAGAGCCTGGCCCCATCCACCTGACACCCATCCTGTAGATATTTATAAGGATTGGTAAGATCTCCCCTCCATCTTCTCTCCTCCAGGCGGAACAGCCCCAGGTGTCTCAGCCTTTCCTCATGCTTGAGATGCTTCAGGCTCCTGATCATCTCTGTAGCCCTCCACTGGTCTGTCTCCAGTAGCTTCATGTCTTTCTTGTACTGGGAAGTGCAGGAGTGGACACAGTACTCCAGATGGGGCCTTCCCGGGGCCAAGTAGAGGGGGAGGATCACCTCCCTCAACCTGCTGACCATGCTCTTTTTAATACACCCCAGGATACCACAGCCCTTCTTAGGGGCACACTGCTTTCTCACCATCAATTTTTGTCCCCCAGGACACTCGGGTTCTTCTCTGCAGAGCTCCTTTCCTGCAGGTCAGCACCTAACCTGTACTGGTGCATACATTTTGTAATAACAGGAAAAAGGTAGGGATCACCTGAACTGGCTACCTAGGGGAATGAAATCAGTTATCTGTTTAAAATAGTTTAGAATTTGGCTCTGTTAAATGAGGGTAACACATTCTTGATCTTTAGGACAGGTTTTCATGAGGGAGCTTTTCCTCTCCTATTGGTCTTGAATTGCTTGCCATCTGGGCTTGTTCTTCATCAGTTACGTCAGTTTGTGCCTGTATGTGTGGTGCTTCCACAGGCTTAGTGCCCTAACTGGAGCTCAGGAGTCTGCACAGTTAGCTTGTGGGGGGGGGATATTCTTAAGATGTGTACCTCTTAGGAACCAGCTTAAGAATGTAAGATCAATGGGAGATTGGGATTTTCCCATTCGAATATTTCTACCTTCTTGTCTTATGTTCAGACCCTTTCCATTCACTGTTTAGCTGTCTAAACTTATTTGTAATTGCTGGTTTTCTGTAGTAGGTCTACAGATCTGTTTTCAGTCTGTACTCAAGCTCTGTGACTCTGTCTGGGGGTGATCGCATTGCCTGGAGCACACAAACCTGGTTAGTGATTCAGAAATAGCTTAACTGCGAGCTGCAGCTGAACCCCAGCAGTACTAGGCATTCACTCTCAGCACCTCACATCAAACTGTGTCACTGCCTTGATGCATTTGCAGGAGCTGCAGCAGGGCAGCACCTGGCTCATCCCGACCTGATGCTGCACTGCTGTGCTTGCAGAAGAATGAGGATTTGAGCTAAAACCCAGAACTGAATGGCTTCTTGCTTGCTGCCTGAGCGTGACGACCAGGATCTTTCCATACCATGATCTGTACAATGAATGCAGTGTGTGTACTGTTTGAAAAAGAGAGGCAGGTTGTATCAAATTTCTGTGCTGGCAGGCAGGCGTTGACGTAATAGCCTAAGTCAATATAGAACTATTGCTCTGCTGTGCACATATAAGAACTCTTTTATCTTATAAGCAGTACTGATGTTAGGTTTAGTTCAGTGAAGGCCTGCATTTCTTGAGCACTGAATATTTATGCTCAATATGTGATTTATTTAACACTCATCTAATTAACATCAGTCCAAGAAAATCTAATCTCTGGGTTCTTAGCTTTGCCGTAAAGGATGAAATCTGTTTTGGTTGGAGTTTGCGTTGGTTTTGCTTTCTTTTGTTTTTTTTTTCTTTTCTTGGCAGATACAGAGGGGATTAAAGAGTATTTAGCCACAGTGAAGATTTTTATTACATTTAAGATTCACCATTCCAACTTTGCTCTCTTATACATAGAATAGAATTGTAACATTTTTTCCATACAAAAGAAAACTAAAAATTTTTCTTGAGGTCATCCAAAAAAATCAGCATTTCTGTAAAAATAGAAGAAAACTTTACCTGAGTCCCAAGCAAGTTGTAGAGCTATCTGAAAATAGATGTTAGTTAATGTGTAATTGCATCTTCCTTGTTGGACTTGGCAATGTTAGTTTTCTGTTGGTGAGTCACTGGTACAGCTTTCCAGGGTCCTTGGCCCCTGACCTTAACCAAAGTTGAGAAGAAATCATTGGTTGGTCTTTAGCAGCTGCATTTTAATGTGTAACCCATCTGCGAATAACTGCTCTTGCTGATGCTAAAAGGTATCAGTGTAAAGACCAGAGTTCAGAGTTCTGTCAGTGTTTTGCTGTGTTGTACTTGATATCTTTCTCACCCAATACTATTTGAATACAGGGATGCTTTTAATTTTTTTTCACCAGTTAAGATTTCTTTAAATGTAAATTGAGAAACTGAACATACTACTGTAATGAAACCTTCTTGTGAGAGAGGGAGAAAAAGAAGAAAAACAAAAATGTTGTTACTTTCTGCTAGAAAAGATAGGAGAATACTTCTCTAGTGCATTTAGTTTTTGTAAGGCCTGAGAAGAATACAAACTCAAAGAAAAATAAGATACGTTGTAAACTGTTGAGCAAGGAGAATGAATAACAAAATGAAACGCAGGAGAAAGAGCAAGGTAGGTATTAAAATGAAGTGTTTTGCGGCGGTTAGTTGAAGAGCGGGTATGTATCTGGGCAGGAACAGCTGACAGTTACAGATCGCTAATGGGGGGAACAGGGAGAAGCCCGTACCTGTACAAGGAAGATGGAAAACAGTGACACTGTAAAGTGAGAGGGTGCAAGGTTATTACAAATGTTTACAGCGTTATTGATTTTAATGGAATGTTGACAGATATATGAAGGATTTATGTATTTGGAGCAAAAGGGAGAAGGGAAATGCATTGTTGAATGATAGAGGTTAAATATTTGTGTGTGCGAAATCCCGTTCAGAAACCAGTTGAGCAGCACTCAGATTCCGAACGGTCTTTGCACCCTCGGCTCCATCTGGGATATTTATTTCCATACATGAAGTATTTGTTGCAGAGTTATTACTGTTAGGTGTACAGAAGGTCATATTGAGTGCAATTGCTCCTGAAAAAAAAGATGTATGGAGTAGAATCTCCCTCTGAGAAATGCAGTTGTGTTACAGGAAGTAGCACGTTATGTGCATGTTGTCCAGCACTGGGAAGAAGGCACTGCACTGCTAAAGGCTAGAAGGAAGAGTTTTAGGGAAAAAAAAGGAACAAACAAAAACCAAAAACACCCACCAACACGTTTTCTTCAGGTTTTGTGAGCTAGCTCTTGCCCCACCTTCCTCTTGTGCTTCTCCTCTTCGTTGACATCTTATTATATTTGTGTAGGAATAGCATTGGTATGGTGTTCAAATTTCTTCTGAGAATGCAGTCCTGTTTCTTTAATCTGCTCTCCTGATTTCAAAGAGAATGCCCACGACGTGTGTCCGTGCCTGTTTCACCAGGGTGAGCTAGTGGACTCTGCGCTACTTCCATCCTTCTGTAAGGCAGATTCGGTCAGCATTCACTTTCTGGCAGGTCCTAGACACAGAACTTGTGTACTGGCACACACAGCTTCGTGAACTTTTGCATTTTTTTTAAAGAATCTGTTTGTCTCATTCTGTTCAGCTTTGTATTGTAACTAATGTGTGAATGCCTTTTGTTTGATTAAGCAACCTTAAACTCATTCATAGTGACATGGAATAAGAGCAAACAATAGCAGTAACTTCTATGCAGAAGGGACCTCAGCAGAGAAAATGCTTTACAGACAGGCTGGGAGGAGTGCAGTCCATGTAGTGCTGTCGCTGTGAAGATGGGAAGCATAAGAATTCATGAGAGTTTTTTGTGGTTGTTGTTGGTGGTGGTTTCTGTTTGTTTGTTTTTAGATTTAACTTGCCTGGTGAGAGGGTAGGGAGGAGTCAGAACCAGTTGCCACTAGAAGCTATTTTTTGGATGCTAAATACTTTCTTCAGGTTTTCCTGTATATATTTTTGAAGTTTCAGAAATTCAATGAAAATTAAATATAATGAAGTTAGTTAAAAGTGAGCCAACTACAGTGACTGCAGAAGAAGCTTTCTAGTATTTCAGGTTGAATTCATGAGATATAATGTGGAATATTAGATAACTTGGGACACTGAAAGAACTTTCTTTGATGATAGAAAAATAAAACGTAACGTGTGAAATGTTAGCCTGTTGTGGAGATGTTTCTGAAGGAAATAGAAATCTGCAAATCAGAAATTCATCGGTTCTGTCTGAATAAATGCTGTGAAGTGGAAATTGCTGATTTTCTACTTTAAAAAAATCTGCTTCCTTTTGCACAGATATTTTTAAAACTTTGTGCAGTGTGATCTTTTATGAGCTGGACAGTTACCGTACTGATATTTGTTAAATCATTTTCTCATGCTGTAAATCCTTTTCCCCGTCCTTTTCCCTTACATTTTAGAGGAGAGCAGCTCTTTGTGTAGCATCCCTATGCACTCTGTCCACCTCTCCACGCTGGTGTGCACGGAGGCTGTACACAGCGCCCGTGGTGATCTGCTGCATGAGCTGCCCTCGGCCTCTTCCCCTGTGCACCACATTGCTGTAGGGTGTGTCTCAAGGCACACCAAGTAAACTACGTAGGAACAGTTTCTTTTCTTTTTTCTCTTACCTGGACTAATAAAAGGAAGATAAGCAACCCAGTAAGGCCTGAGAATTACTGTGATAGCTGAACTCCCAGCCTTTGAATTAGCAGGTGTAAATCGAGTTTGTGGCCTACAGAGCGCTGGGTAGGCTGTCCGAAGCCCAGTAAGCAATTGAAGCCCAGGAGGAGTGACTGTGTACGAGCAGTGTGCTGGAAACTTTCATCTTGTTATTGATTTAAGACCTTCAGGGTGTGGACTGTTACTGAAGACAGTATTTAACTTAGTTTATGACTGCACAGTCTGTTGCAATGAGGGCAGCAGGAGCCGGGTGAGTGCCTCACCTGCTAGCCATGTGTGAATCCAGCCCTGCTGTGGGCTGAGTTGCACAGTTCAGCTGCGTCAGGTTCAGTACTTGGCTTCTCTTTGGGATCCAGTCCCCAGCTTGCACCGAGTTCTGTGAGCTGACACGCAACTGCTATAAAAGAGAGGAAGAGAGACCAGGAGAGCTGATAAGGTATTGTGTGTGCTCAGCAAGGGTAGTAATTTTATTGGTGTATGTAGGTTTCAGAAGTATGCAGTTCCTGCTCTGCGGAGCAGTTAGCTTTAGTTCCACGTGAAACCGCTTGTTCTCTGCTAACCTGCCATGCTGACCACTGAGAAGAGAGCTTGTAATCTGTGTTCAGCAATCATGCTGGACTTTTAAAGTCCATTCAGTGTGAATTTTGGAAACTCTGAAGCTGCTTTGGTGAATTGTCGTGAAGGAATGTGTTCTGCTGCTGGCACTTTTTAGAGATACATTGGCTGGCTTCAGAAAGCAGCCCAATGAATGGGACGAAATGGATTTGTGGCTGTGTTTCTGGAAGCAAGATTAAATTGATGGTGTTTCTGTGGGAGAAGTTTCTTCTTTTTTTTTTTTTATCATGATTACTCATCAAGAAAATACTAGAGTTCAAGATGATGATGTGGTATGTGTTCCTAATGCCTTCTCTGGTGGGTTTATTAAACTGTTGTGCTTGTCGGTATGTTTCCATACTGAATGCTTTGATACTTGCTCATAAACAATGTGTTGGTGATACACCTTTGCACTGTAAGCAGCTTCATAAGTGGATGGTTGTATGTCAGCAAGAAATGCGTGTGAGTTTTAATTTTTGATCTTGTGACCTATTTCAGTTAAGTTATTGAACTCTGAGCACTGAGAAAGTTCCTAAAATAATTTGTCACTTTACAGGCTCACAAAATGCAGATATTTTAGTCTTAGTTCAGCAAAAATGTGTGTTCCAATTATCCGTATTTTGTTCAGAAGCATTTTGAAACGTGAAAAGTTTAAAAACATCTGTAAATATGCTTTTATGAGACTTTGTTGTTCATCATCCCTGTGTGGTGTTCTTTCTATATCCAGACTGTCAGGTCTCAATACTAAAAAATTAAGTAGGTGGCAAGGCTGGAAGAAATGGTGTGTGCTGGCATCTAAACGCACGTTTTGCTCTCTGTTTTCTCCAGAAAAAAAAGCTGGACCTTTTTATGAAGTTCAGTTCTGTCTCTTCTCTTGGTGGATTTTTTTTTTTCCCTTTTCTACCTCTATGCTCTCTGTTCTGTTGGCATTTCTCTAAGGTACGAGCTCTGACCTTTTATGTCCCTCTATGTCTCTTCAAGGAAACTAGTTCTGTTTCTCATCCTTGTTTGCAGCTATAGCAAATACCTGCTACAAGGATATTTCTCCGTGACTGAAGGATCTCCTTCAGCTGGTTCTTGAGGGTGCATAATTTCAGTATCTTCTTGTAAAGGGATATTCCATCAGAACCCGTTATTTAGGAAAAAAAGTTAGCAAATATTGAGTTTTGGCTGCAGTTTATTTCTCTTCTTTATGCTTCTGTCTGATTTATTCTGTCCTCTGCAGCTACAGTATTTGTTTCTTCAGTGAGGTAAATGAAGTCATAGTTCTTACAAAAGCATCTTCTGTTAAGTTTCCTTAAGGGAATTATTGTGTATTGCTTCCTCTGTTTCTGCATCCAGGCATCTTTTTATTTCTCCTTTGCTAGCAAGCTTTTACAAATATTTTCGCAGCCATACAATTTCTGAAGTAAACAATTTTATTTGGTAGGATATGAGTATGTACTTTGTATCTCTGTGAGTGTTGGCAGTTAGTAGTTGTTTGCAGGTTACGACAGTGTCTCTGAAATATTGGTGCTATATAGATATTCAGGTGACCTTGTGTGCTTGACTGGAGAAAACCTCCTAAAGCTTAGAGACGAGTTAGGGCAAGTCAGGAATAGATGAATAACGCAGCTCTCCAGATCTCTGAATAATTTGTTGTTGAAACAGAAAGTTGTGTCGGTGAGGAAATGCTTTGGTTTCGGCTGCAGGGTACTTAGAGGTATGAGCACGTGCTTCAGCAGTGCTAACCACCAAAGTACGTGGTTAAGAGTCAAGCTCTGTATACCTGTAGATGTGAAACATACACAGGGACAGCTCTGGCATAGGCATCCAGTATGTACTACACATATCAGCTTTAGGCTTCTGAAAATAAGAGTTGCATGCGATGTATTGACCTGTTAGTATTTTTCTTTAAATTACCGGTTTTCTTTTACTTTGGCATTATAAAAATACTGCTCAGTTTTCTGAATAAGTGGGTAGCAAAGGCAGTAATTGTTAGTCTTTTTATGAAGAACATTTCTGTGTATGGATTGTCTTCATACTTAACATGCATAAAGAACAGCAGAAAATGATATAATGTTCTGAATAGCAGTGGTAATATATCCTTGTAATATATTGTGCCTCCAAAAAGAGCATTGCTTTTTAGCTTCATGCATTAACTTGGGGTTTTAAGTGGTGGCAAAGTGCAAAGAAAACCCTGTCAGGCCAGTCCTCACCCAGTCTTATGCTGATGCTATATCATCCGTCAAAGCAGAAATTGCAACTTGAAAAACTTTGGAGAGGTGGAAGAATGAGAAGACACTCCATTCTGGGGATAGCTCGTTGCTGTAGGGATACTGGGCATTCTGCAGTACTTCAGTGTGGGACTTTTGGTTTTTATTCTGAAGATATCTTCTGAGCCTTCCTCCGTGATTGGATTAACTTTAAAGATTTCTTTTGTGAAACCAGTTATTGGAAAGGTAACTATAAGTTAGTAGTCCTTATTTGACTATTCTTTTTTACGGATGAGAAATAAAGAGGAGTATTTCTTTAATGGCCACTACATCTAATGTCCAGATATGTTTTCCCATTTCTAATCATGTATTTAAAAATGCTTTTGAAGCGTTAATCTCCTTTTTCTCTTGAAATATCAGATTACATTGGTTGTTTACCTTTGCTGGAGAGGTCTCTGGATAACTTAATATGCTGATTTCAATTGAAAATGTCTATCTGCAGTATTAAATTTTAAGCCTCATTTGTTGTTTGTTTGTTTTCTTTTTCAGGAAGAAAATAATAAAGAAATGTCTACCAATTTAAAATACCTTTCCTTGGGCATCCTGGTTTTTCAGACCACAAGTTTAGTGTTGACAATGCGTTACTCTCGGACACTGAAAGAAGAAGGACCTCGTTACCTGTCCTCTACTGCAGTAGTTCTTGCTGAACTTCTGAAGATTTTGTCCTGTGTTCTACTGGTCTACAAAGACAGCAGTACGTGTTAAATTTTGCACCAAGTAATTTTCTTAATCAATATGCTGTATTGTAGTGGCAACTGCAAGGCAGCCACATGAGTAGAGGCTCACAAAAAAGCATTTTCCATTCTCATTTAAGAGATAGCCTTGAGAAGGCTGTAGTCATACTTCACTCCTCAGCACACCTGATAGTATATTGTGTCTGCCGAAGCGAGTTCACTTTAAATAACTACGCATACTAAAGTGTATGAGAATAAATTTTCTACTAGCAGCTTGAAGCTTGTTTTTTGCTCAAATATTTTAAGAAACTTATAAATAAAAGAAGGACAAAATGAAAAGCTGTGTGTCTAAAGCATGAATGATAATGTAGAAGCCTGTAACAAACAAAATCACACAGATACAGGAGGGAGATAGCAATTTCATTAATACAAAAAGAAGTGCAGTTTTAAGCTAAAAAAAAAAAAAAAGGATATTTGGATTTACTCTCGTTCTCACTGTGTACATTTTATACTGAATTTATCCGGTTCCTGGATCATCCAGTTGACATGTGTGTTTGGTTTTCAACAGTTTAAGAATATCATTGCATATTCATAAATATTGATGATTCTGTAGACTCCTAAACATGTGCATTGTAGGCAGTACTCTTTAAGGTATCAGCTTCAAATATGACTATGAATAAGTTTTATTTTAACAGCAATTGAATAATTTATAGAATCATAGAATATCCCAAGTTAGAAGGGACATACAGGGATCAGCAAGTCCAACTCCTGTCTCCACACAGGACTGCCCAAAAATCAGACCATCTGCCTGAGAGCATTGCCCAGACGCTTATTGAACTCCAGCAAGCTCAGTGCCATAACCACTTCCCTGGGGAGTTTGTTCTAGTTCTGATATTCCAGGCTACATCAAGACATTTTTCACGTTTATGAAAGACAAATGTTAGATAGTATTTTGAGTTTGTGATAGCAGTGATAGACATAAAAAGAGGGAAATAATCTTGAAGAATGGAACATTACTCTATTTTTTTTTCCTTCTCCATTTAATCCATAAGTCTGTTTCTGTGTTTCTTTGGTAGAGTGCAATTTCCGGACCCTGAACAGAGTGCTACATGATGAAATCCTTAATAAGCCCATGGAAACTCTTAAACTTGCCATTCCTTCAGGAATTTATACTCTTCAGAATAACTTGCTCTATGTAGCATTGTCAAACCTAGATGCAGCCACGTACCAGGTATTGTACATTTGGATTGCTCTCTAAGTTTCAAAAAACAAACATGAATTATGTGGTAATAAGTGTTTCTGGTTCTTTTAGGTTACGTATCAACTGAAAATTCTTACCACAGCTCTATTTTCTGTGTCCATGTTAAGCAAGAAATTGGGTATATACCAGTGGCTGTCATTGGTAATTTTGATGACAGGAGTGGCATTTGTGCAGGTAAATAAATGTGATGTGTTTACTCAAGGAACGTGCGTTTCTATACTGATTGTACAGCTTCCTGGCGGTAGCAGCTGCACACCAGTACCAGACCACAGCCAGGAGCTGCAAACCACAATTGGCCGTGGCTGGAGAACACCAGAAATGGTTCAAAGGCAAAAGATAACAGCTCTTCTTGTGTTCTTGTGACTCTGGATTAGCCTGCAAAGAACAGCTATAAAAGTATTTATTGTGCGCTTCTGACGTTAGCAGTTTCGATTCACAGATCTTCTGTGACAGCACGGTCCTGCTGCTCACCTTCTGATATATGGTTTCAGCATGGCAAATTGACTTGAATTTTTTCAAGAGCAAAATCTTCTCCAAATAATGGAGGTATAGGGATTTGTAGTTTTTAGAGGGAATGTGGGATAAGAGACTATTTAAGAGTTTTTAGCAGATTTTAGGGCATTCTAGAAATTTTTATTGTAAATCTTAAAGGTTAAAAGAAAAACTAAGGATTAAATTTTATGGATTTTTCAAATATAATAACTAAAAATAAGAGCAAAACATCCTGACAGTAATTAACAGAGTCTTCAGTATGGTTTGTCTGTTGCACTACATTTTATTCTGTTAGCATTAGATATATATTTCACAAAGTTTAGCTTGTTTTAGTTGTACGCAAAATCATGAAAGAGACGCGCGTACCTAAGGCAGTTCATCACATCTTAAAGACGTCTGGGGTAAGTGGTATCCTGACTTCTACTTGTGTGTAGAAGAGGTGGCTGACAGGTTGCAAAAGTCAGTGACAGTGAATGACCAGGGTGAGCTGTGCTGGAATTTGGGGATGGTGCTGGCTTATACAACATGGCAGGTAAAATCCTGGGCTTGTTTAAGATGATGGATATCCCCCCAGTTGAGGCAGTCCTTAAAAACACGAAGTAAGAAAAGTTACGGCTTTGCGGTTCTTTAGAAGTATTTGTCGTGCAAAATACAAAGGTTTGCAAGCATGTGATTGTCTGCGTTTAGTGATTATCATTGTTGCTTAAAAAAATAACTTGCATTTTATAGATGCTCGTGACTTGATTTTAATACTAAGTTTGAATAACTTTTCACATCCAGTGGCCTTCAGACTCTCAAGCAACAGCTGCAAAGGAGCATTCAGCAGGATCTCAGTTTGTAGGCCTGATGGCAGTTCTTACAGCATGCTTTTCTAGTGGATTTGCAGGCGTTTATTTTGAGAAAATTTTAAAGGAAACTAAGCAGTCTGTGTGGATAAGAAACATTCAGCTTGGTAAGTTTAGTTTTAGTTATCTCTTAAAGCAGGAATACTGCGTTCTGAATTAAAATAAATGTGCAAAAAATATGCAATATCAAAAACATTCTAGTGGTCTGCATAAATGTACTTTATAAATGAGCAGTACACAGGATAGAATTCTAGGAATTGCTTTCTGTTGTCAGCCTAGTTCTTGATTTAACTTTTTTATAGTGTTTGTAAGTTTGCATGGAATCTGTCAATTGAATTTTACTTAATATGCTGTAAAGAATATTACCTTATGCAGATTTTGTGTATCTTGTGTGTCTTTTGCAGAAATTAACCAGATAAGTACATATAGTGTCCTTTTCTTTATATTTCCTTTTTTTTTTTTTTTTTTTTTTTTTGGAGAATTCAACATTAAACCTGAAACTTTTCACAGAATGGAGAGGAATAGAGCCTAGATCAGTCCTAGAGGAGATGTCTCCATCACTTTCATTCCTGAGGGGATTACAAAAAAATTCCCTACCTAACAGTAGAAAAGCATACTCATCAAATTATAAACTTTTAAATCTCATCTCAGTTGCTTCTTTTGACATCGTCTGTGCTAGTAAACTTTCTTTAGGCTGCCTTTAAGACTGCCAATTCCGACAAGGATCTTGGAAGTGGAGTTCTTCCAGAAGCGAACAGATCAGTCATCTCATTCCAGTAGAAAGCAATGAAAGATATGCGTATGAAAAACTCCTAACGGAGACAAACAGAACTTCTGATAAGTGTGGAAAATTGCTTTTTAAAGGAAATATCTGAGCACTGATTGCATTTGGATGTGGTGATGTTGCAAGTAGCAGTCCTGTTGTAAAAGTATGCGAGCAGTGCACGAGGACAGGAGACCTGTTTGCATGTTTTTCACCTGAAACTCTTAACTCCATCTTGTACTTCCAGGATTCTTTGGCAGCATATTTGGACTGATGGGTGTATATATATATGATGGAGAGCAGCTTTCAAAAAATGGATTTTTTCAAGGATATAATAAACTTACTTGGATAGTTGTTGTTCTACAGGTAAGATATATCATGTTTCTGTGATTTGGAGATTTACCCTTCTATAAATGGCAGGGGAAATTAATGGGAGTAGTTGAAGCTACTGAGATGTCTATAGTCAAAAGTCTGATGTAGCACTATTAGAAAAAGCTTCTAAATAAAAACTTGGAAAATTCAGAGCACGTATGTGATTGTAGTGCAACATTAAATTATGTAAGCATTATTTCATTTGCAATGCTTAAAATATATATATATTTAAATATACATATGCCCTTTCTTTGATAGCTAAAATGTATAGCACAAGTGTTTTCCACTAATTTTAGTATTGGTAATATGATAAGCAACTTCTTTATTGGGGAATAAAGGGGATTTACATAATATAAAACAATTGTTACATTTCTAAACATAGACAAAGGCTTTTCCTAAAACATGAGTAAATTGTTAAAATAGATGCTCTCAGTGGAATAATCGTGTTGCAAATCCAAACTTCATTATTTTTCAGGCACTTGGAGGCCTGGTCATTGCTGCTGTTATAAAATACGCAGACAACATTTTAAAGGGATTTGCAACTTCTCTCTCTATTATACTTTCAACATTGATCTCCTATTTCTGGCTTCAGGATTTTGTCCCTACAAGGTAAGAATTATTTTCCACGTGTGCAGAAAAAAGTACTAGTTGAAAACTTAATGCTTATCTGATATAACAGCAACAATAAATAAATGAAAACAATCTAAGCGAGCCTTATAAAATAGTTAGATTCAACTTCCACAGAAAAACTTAGTTTAATAACACAGCTAGTACTAAAACTTCCCAGTATCATTATCAAGATTAAGTTTTTTAAGATAGAGCCCCCCACATATAAGGAATAATTGAATCTCAAATCTCAGCTTTTGACAAACCACTCTCTTCTGGGCTCCGTGTTCTTTTCTTTTCCTCTTCACCTGTTCTCCCTTGGTTTGTTCAGCTCATTCCTCTTTAAATCTGATGCCTGCCTTGCACTGCATTTGGCTCTGCTCTTGGAACCGGTTTCTCCCTGGCTGGCTGTTCTGAGTAAGACTGGGACAAAGGGATTACTCTTGTTCATTAGTTGTCTTCTAAATTGACATATCTTCCACAAGTCACCTCAATGCAAGATGACTTATGACTGAACAATAGCTGTGATGATCATCTAATCATCTATTTATACTGCTTTTCATCCAATCTCTAAACAGTCCCTAGAAGAGATCATTCCAGTGATGCACACCAAATTACACTTCAGTGATTAGTAGACACCCAGAAGCCCAAAACCAGGGTGTTGTTTTTTTTTTTTTTCTAAAAACACTACTCTGTTAAAGACCTTACCAAGATGGAGAGAAAAATGCTATGTGCTTCTAGGTGCAATACACCAAGTTTTGTGAATAATATTTTAGGAGCTGTGTTTTGTACATGGTTAGATTGTGGAATGACTGTCAAGGTATGGGGTGTAAAAGTAATATTCTAATTTTCAAATATATGAACAGGATTTTGCTGATAGTGAACCTACACTTATCATGTATACTACACATTCAAGGTATAAAAATATTTCTGATATAAACTTTTTGTCCAGAAGCAGTGTGTGCAATGTTAGCAGTTTAAATAAACTTTCAAAAAAGGAACTAGAGTTAACTATTGGGGCTTAAAAATGGGACACATTAGACTTAAATTCTAAGTAGCCTACTATTAAAATAAATGCGGAAAGTGGTATAAGTAAGTTCAGTGTGATCAAATAGAAATTGGTAAGTAACTTATCAGCCTCTGCAAACATGATGAAAATGGAAATTGCTAAATAATTAAATGAAGGAGAGCCGACTCACAGCATGTAAAATTTGAATCCATCTCATTTAATAAAACTTAATCTTTAGCATGTTCTTACGCCAACTGAATTTGTTTGAAGTTAAACTTCCTAGTTGTTCCTCTCTCTTCAACAAGCATTTTTGATTGGGATACTAGACATAAAATGCTTAAGTGCTTGAATGTCCTGCAGTAGGTCATGTCCTGAAATGAGCAAACTGTATTCTCCGACGGGTTATCATGTAGTGTACCACAGTTTTTTTAGTGTTTGGTTCAGAAAATCAGATTGTCAGCAAAGTTCTTTTCTTAAACTGGTAGCTAGTGAAACAACTTTAAAGGCCCATTTTTCACAATGCAAAAGATGTCTTTATTATCTTTTCCTTGCTTAAATATTCTCGTAGCTGCCAAAACTGAGTATAGACTGACTTGCAACTGGTTCTTGGGCAACAGAAACTAGTTTTAACACAAGCTTTGGATTTCAAAGCCAACGTAGCTCCAGCAGCATTATGTATGTCAGATGTTAAAAATGGCTGGGTGGCTACAGCAGTTGGACTTCTTTAGCTTCTCCTTGCATTTTGCATAGAGCTTTAGTAAAAAAAGGAATAGAAATGAAAGATCAGTCTGGTTACCTTTGACAATTACTCCATGAAACTACGTTTAATTTTCAGAATATGTCAATATAATGCTATGTTACTTTGCTTACCTGGATGCAGATTTATTTATTTCAACTTTTTCCTGCCTTCTTCTCCAAGAAATACATGGATATTTTTTTCATTATAAATTGGATGAATATAATTTATTCTTTCTATGTTCCCGCAGGACTGATGTCCTTTCTTTGACTGTATTACATAAAATTGTGTTAACTGAAACCAGCTAACTTTTTTTTTTCTTCCATTCCTATTCTATTCAGTGTCTTTTTCTTCGGAGCCATCCTTGTAATAGCAGCTACTTTCTTATATGGTTATGATCCAAAACCTGCAGGAAATCCCATTAAGGCATAGCTGACTTCTTCATCAACCTGCATCTCAAGATCATACACTGGGGGCCTTGCTAAAAATGGCATGTGAAAGGTGCCATTGTGCTCTGCAAGGAAAGGATTACTACCCTGAATCTAGTGAAGAAATGCTTATGAGTAATTTTGAACAGCCAAAGGGTTAAAGATGGATGACGATACTGTCTGTGACTGGTGAAAAAAATGACAGGGGAAAGCCCAGTGCAACTTGCTAATAAAAACTTGAAACAAACAAAAAGTTTCCAAGAAACTGCTATTAGGAATGTTTACAGCTTTGACCTGGGATTGCATCAAAAGAATTGACTGTATTGACTGCTGCAAAAATACATCCTATGCACTCTTTGAAAGAGCACATGACAACACTGTCAGATTGTATGTTTTTGCAATTTGACTATATTTAATGTTGGTACTTGTTTTTAACTGTTTGTCTATTTACATGAAGTCAACTGAATGCATATCATAGTTCTAAAGTGATGGTTCTAATTAGGTATTCTTTATTAAAACTATGAAAATTGAAGTGTGATAGAAAGACATTTTCAGAATAACAAATATTTTTGTATTTTAGAAGGCTGATTTAATAACAGAGATCTGTGTTCTGTTGCTTATATAAAGCTATTGTAAGGATGTTAACGTTCTCACCGAAGTACGCAAAGGGAGAAATTGAGAATGAAAGCTGGAAATCTGTGTTGATACTCCAGCCATCGTGAGGATAACCTGTAGTGTTCCAGGAGATACAATAACTCTGTGAGCACAGGACGCAGTTTGCTGCAGTAATCTGGCACTATGAGGTGGGTTATAATGGTGTGCTTGCTCAGATGTAACGCTCATTGTTTTTTATTTTTATTGATTATAAATCAACCTGTCGGTAGAACTGCTAAAGTAGAGTGTAGTGGGTTTGTTTGTTTGGTTGGTTTTTTTTTGCTTTAAATATCCCCTGAGGATTTTTTTTTACCTGCAATTAAAGAAAAAAAAGAAGCCCATAATAAACATTTTAAATGCATTATTGTTGTCTGTTACAGCTCCAGATTGAGCCATTGTGGTATATTATCTGTATACTGTACTGTATTTTATTACAGAGACTTTTTTTTAACCATTGTTGTTTACTCATGAACTCTCCAAGGTTGTTTCAGTACATTTGTATGTAATGGCATAATTAGAGTTTTTATTATTATTATTATTACTATTTTTAATTTTGTTCTGGGAGTCCTTGAGCTAACAGACCAAAATGGGTTCTGTGGGGCTATTCAGTCTAGTAGTGAAATTACTTCAGTAGGAAAGAGAATGAAAAAGTAATGAATTGTGCAATAGATAAATATAAAAGCATGCTGTTGTTTCCAACCAAAAAAAAAAATCACAAGGAAACATATGCAGATCGACTTTTAAGAAGATTTTGCTTGTTGAAGTACTTGTCTATAGCCAGCTGAGAAAGAAAAACACACAAAAACAGTGCCAGAACTAGGAAACAAAGAAAAGGCTTAAAAATCACTTGGTTTTAGGAGACCTATTCACAATGGATATTAATGTAGGGTGACTTCTTACCTATTCATTACATAAGTTTTTGTATAATGTATACATTTACATATCAGCAGTCCCTCCCTATTCAGCGAAGTGTTAAAAACGTTTGTTGTTGTTGTAGTTTTTTTTTTCCCTCTCCTCTATCTCACTTATTTCTTGTGCTAATGAATGTGATGTAAAGAGAGAGGTGTTTCGAAATGTTTACCAAAGTACCTCAGTCTGTTTTCCACAACAACTCAGTCACAGATTGCCAAGAGAGGATTCTCTAAGAGCTCTCAGAGATTTTTAATTAAATATTTAATTAAATATTGTAAAAGAAAAAGGAAAAAATCTACTTCTATCAGACAAGTAAAAGTAGTCTTTTCTTTTGTTGTTGATGACATGAATTATGTCTGTAGCATCAGAGCAAGACAGTGAAGGAATTTCAGAGTTTTGCCGAGGGCTTGCTAAGCTTTCTGAACTGTGAATCTACCCCAGCATGCCAGAATTGCAGGAGCTACATTACTCAGTAGTTAAAATTATCTAATATTACCCTAAATTGGCATCCTACTTTAATACTGACCTTTCACCTATAACGCTTGATCTGCCAAAGTGAAAAATGACATTTAGTCTCATCACCATTGAAATGCAACATGAGGTCAGATGTATGCAGAGAATAGTGGCTCACAGCACTGCTTAGTGCAGAATGGGAGGTACGCGTGACTCTGAAACGATTTGGCAAGTGTTGTAGTAATATTTGGCCTACACGATGATAATACTTTTAATTTCATGAATCACAAATCACAGTAGTGGAAATGTTCAGGTCATATAATTGGATACTTTGTTGAGGAGTTTCTTAAAAATCAGGAGAAGCAGATTGAGAATGTAAAACCAAGTGCACAGAAAGGGACCAAATAGGCCAAGCAATCACTGTATTGCTGGAGTTTTGTTAAATACACAGTTTTAATATATCAAGCGCATCAAGTTTATCATTAAGCATTAGTTTTTAGGAAATACCGGGAATATGCGTTCTTTGCTTTTGAATAGGATGTTGTCTTGTAGCCTTGGAAAGCAGTGTACGTACTGTATTAGGGATCAGTAACTTCTGTCTGTAGATAAAGGACTGTCAATTTCCAGTCTATTAAATTTTCTAGCAGAGGGGTAAATCTCTTTACACTTGTGACTGTAAAGGAAATAAGAGTTTGCAGTTTTAGCTGCCTTTTCTCAGCTGTTTACACAGCCTGAGGGTCCTACAGGCTGAAAAGCATTATTCTGGAGAGAGGGAAGGGGCTGCATGCTTCTTGATGGTGAAGGATTTGAGGAAGATTGATTGACTGATGTCTGTAACAGTTGCAATCTGAGAGAGCGTAAGCACGTTTTCCCATTGAGATACTTCTGGATCTGAGGAAAAATAAGTTTTACTTCTATCATTCATTAACTAACCAAAGAAAGCTAGCTGGCACAGAGCTCTGGGAAGCAGGGAATAGTATGCTTTGAGTTTGCCCTAGAAGTGATCTGTAGGAGTATAACTTTCCAAAAATGAACTTGTCTTTTTGAACTACGTTTCTGAATTTAAGACAATGGATTTGTTAGTTTAGTTGTATATTCAGAAGGCTAATCCATACTCAACAGAATTTTATTTAAATATTTATAAAGTTATAGCTAGGTATTTATTTGCATAATTTGAATTATGTCATTTTTTTTAAAGCTTACATAACAGGATTACTAGTATTTATTGAGTACTTGGATACGTAGTGGGGCTGTGGTGGTGGTGGTGTTGCTTTTAATCTCTGGGATACATGATAAATGGTGAAATACCAGTAAGCTATTAGAACTTTCTTCAAAGCAAAATAAATCATCACTTCAGTGGTGAAAACTCTTAAATCTAATAGAATAAGATAGATAAACTTTCCTTTAAGCATTGTATTTTTTGCTGTCCACAAGTGCCCAGTTATCTTTTTCTCACAGAATTCTAATAACTTTATAGTTTTACTGAAGTTCTTCGTTTTAGACAAACTGCAACAAAACTTGCCTTTATGTTTGCTTTAATAATAAAAGATAGATTCATGTTCTGTTTCCTGCTTGTACAAGATAATACCTGTTTTTACTCTAAATTTTTAAGACATTTGTTTTACTTTTTTTCTCAAAGAAATGATGATATTTTGTTAGCATATGCTTACATTTCAGTTATTCACGGGGTCCTTTTACAGATTTTTAAGCGTATGTAATAGTTCTGTGTTCCTGACTTAGTTTTATGGCTGTAATTCTAGAGACTGTAACAGATTTTGTTAAATTGTTTAAAAATTGATAAATGAGATTTTGCATTTCTTATGATTTTTGTTGTCAGTAACTTTCATCTTTTAATATATTTCCTTATCACCATGTATGTTCTGTTGTACATAAGCAATTGTCACTTACAAATTTGAAGTTGTTACTCATTGTTTCTTGCTGGATATTATGAGTGAGGAGGATGATTATTGTTTCCTTCCTTTTGTAAGAATGAGATTATTTTTAAAAGTTTTGTGTGTCTGTACATGGACGGGTATGTTTACCTGTAGCATGGTGTTACACCATATCTCTGGGAGCATAAGAAAATCCAAGTGTATCCTTACTTTTGTTTTCATTGTTCTGTGCATTTTTAATGCTGATTTTTTTTTTTTCCTGCAGGAAGTTATTTGAACTAAAGAGTTCTTCTCTTTCCAGGTGAGCTCATGATACATTTTTAAATATCTAGAATGAGGGTTTTTTTAGTGGGAAAAATGCAACAAAATAAGTGGGATTAATTAGATGATAACTTCTGCTCCAGTTGCTGTGAATCCAAATTTCCTGTTCAGTTAAATTTATAACTTTGTCTAATTATTTCCTGCTAGGTGAATTTATAAATTTTTTGCAGAAGGAAAAAAATTCTGTCCTGAGGTGCAGTTCAGTGCTCGTTCTTGACTGACTGCTACTTATTTGCATCCAAGAGTAAAATTTGGCCATGACATTTTTGCTTCTTGCCTGCAGTCTTCCATTCTCGTTTCGTTAGCAATTGATAGCTGAGTAAGAATCACTTATGTGCTAAGCATGTATTTGTTGCTCGAAGTAACACTTTTATTAGATTTCTGAAGTTTTCTTTACTGTCAGCGTATTTTAAATGAAGTTTTAAATATATGAGCCCAAATATAAATTATATATTCAAACTTTGTGGCAAAATTTTTCAGGTAGAGTTAGGATTTTTTAAATGTTCATCTGTGTGTAACTACACTGAATACAATTCTAATATATGGTGTTTCCCATCAGCTTCATACTTCGTATGAAAGGTTGAACAGTGCAGTACATGCGTTTGGATGTAACAGTCAAAACTTTTGCTTCTTTTCTTCAGGAAACTCAATGTTTGTCAGGATTTTGTCTCAATTAAATCGTGGTAGAGCAAGTTGTGTCAGGACTTACGTAGGAAAACGGAGTTTGCAGTTTGAAGGTATGTGGCTGGCTGCAATTCACGACAGCAAAAGCAAGCCATATTTCTCTAAAGCTTATTCTAAATCTAGGAATTCTTTCTAAAGCCATCTGTTCATAAGCAAACTTGGTATTTCTCTTAATATGCATTTATTTTTGGAAAATGACATAGATAACAGAAGATGGTCTAATATACATGTATGGATGGAAAAACAGCTGTTTAATCAGTCCAGTCACAGAATGTCTTTGCTGACATCTAGTTGTGGTAACCTTTTTAACCTTTAATTCCTTACATATGATATGTATTTGCGTGTGACTTGCCCACCAAAGTGTCCGGGGAGTGGACTTGAAACCATGCCAAAATCTTAGGTCCCTGTGGAGTGAGAAACCGGGGAGCGTGGGATTTTTCCACAATTTGTCACATACTTGACATAATTTTAATTAAGGCTTGTAACAAATGACTGATAATAGCAGGCTCTCCGTGGGTAGCCCAGTAAGTCCTCCCTGTGCATCTTGAGCTGGATTGCTGCTTGCCCGTGTCTCCATGCGAGACCAGAGTAAATCTATGGGCCTGACGAGGGCTTTGCCTCATGACATACCAAGATAAAAGCTGCATGATGATGTTTTCTCTTAAGGCTAATGGTTTATCTTAAGCCCAGATGAGCTTAGCTGGCAGGTGATTTGCAGCCCTTTGTTAACGTAAGGCTGTCACTGAGGGAGCGCGGGGCTGTGCTGAGGCTGGCGGTCAGCATCGCAGCCACTGCTAAGGACAGCGAATGTGGGAACACGGTTTTGAGAGGAACCGGGCTGTTGTAGGAGCTGGGATCCAGAAATATGTGGAAATAGGGATGGAAGATGGAAGACTGAGTGGGGAAAATGCTCTGTGGAGGAACACGGAGAAAACACTGGTATGGGGACAGGCAGAGGCACCACAGAAAGCTGCATCTGAGTCTGTGACTGTAGCGATGTTGATGTGGACAGTGCTGTTTCGTGCTGTCGGATATCAGCAGATAAATAAGCTGCAGATCAGTAAAAGCTGCAGATAAATAACAGCAGTACGTGTTTCTCGAAGATGTTCTCCAGCAGTGGCTGTAGTGCCCTGGGGAAGCCGAGCCCTGCCAGCTCCCTGCTGCCAGCTGCTGAAACAGAGCCCGAGGTGGCCAGCTGATGACAGTGATTAAATCTTTCGTAAGCCGAGTTAAAAACCTGACAGTAAGAACGCAGAATGCCTGCAGGTTGGATTTGTAAAATGGGTTATCGCTGTGGTTCCATCCTGTGGCTCAAGAAGCATCCCCGCACGCCTGACAGGCGTACCCGAGAACCGCCTTCGGTTGCCCCTTCTCGCTCCGGGAGCCCGAGGAAGGGCGGGCGGAGCTGGGCCCCAGGTGGCCAGCACGGCTCGGAGATCTGTCCCAGAGGCAGCCGGGGTTGGGGTAAAGGGAGACGACGCCGAGGCGGTGCGTGTTAGAGCGTCGCTGCTGCCGGGACGGGCAGAAGGCCGCGTGCCCGCAGCGGCGGGGCGGCCACGGCCGAGACGCGGCGCTTGCGCGGCTCCGAGGGGCTCGGGGCCGGGGCTGCGGCGGCGCTGCTGGGCGCGCGGACGGCCGAGGCGGTGCGCCCCGCTCACGTGACCGATGTCGACCAATGGGGCGATCGCGTGATGCGCGGCAGCGGCTGCGCCGGGGCGGCGGGCCAAGATGGCGGCGTGTGCCTGAGAGGTGGCGGCGGCCGCGCGGGAGGGACGGGCAGGCCCGGCTGTGGGGAGGGTCCGCGCTGCCCCCGCTCCCTCCCGGGGAGGATGGTAAAATGACTCAGGGGGGGAAGAAGAAGAAACGCGCCGTGAACCGCAGCATCATGCTGGCCAAGAAGATCATCATTAAGGACGGAGGGACGGTGAGGCCGGGCCGGGCCGGAGGACTGCGGGGGGTGCGGGCGGGAGGTGCCGGCGCGGGGCGGCCCGCAGGCTTCGAGCCGCGGCTGGAGCCACCGTGCGGCGGGGCGGCGGCCGGCCCCGCTCTCGCTTTGCGCCGCGCTTCCCCCGGTGCGGCCTCGGCACGAGGAACGGCCGCGAGGGGCGGCGCGGAGCGGGCGGGTTCTCGGTGGGCGCGCGAACCGCGTCGTCTCGCGGGCTGGGAGCAGGTGGGACACCTGCGGCCGCCCCACGGCGCGGCGGGCGCGGCCGAGCAGAGCGCGCGCGGAACCCGAGCAGGTCCTGGCGGAGGGCGGGAAGCGCAGCGGGGCGGCACGCGCCGTCCTCTGAGGGAGCGGCCGGGGCTCGGGGGCGGCGGGTGCCGGGGGTGCGCTGCTGCCCTCTCCGACGGGCTGCCCGCCTCCTGCTGCGCGGCTCTTCACTGCGGTGGTTGGCTTTAGGAGCTCGGCACCCGCTTTGACAGCTAGAGTTCGATTTTTTTTATCTAATCTGTCAGTGGTGTTGCTGACAACGTATCGTTGCCTGTGGATTTTTTTTCTGCTGTGCGATACTGTAGATTGGATGCGTATTCTTCTAATACGATGTTATTATTTCAAGGAAGTCTTTAATGCAGAGACATGTCAGCCCCTGGGGGCCTTCGCTTTCTCTGCGTGGAAGTGATGGAGAGAGGGCAGGTGTCGGCGTGGCACGTGTACACGGGTACTTTGTATGAGTGTTGAACGTGCCTTTTAGAACGAGCGGAGGGTTGTTATTACATAATAGTGCACTTCGGAATGATTTCTCTCTGGAACGATCAGTCATTGATCAAGATACAGTGTGTTTCTAAGTGCCCTTTATCTTTCAAGTTATCTTTGCCGAGAGACAGAAAAGGATTCTATATTTTTAAAATGTTCAAGTTACCTAGTATAACATGTTTATAATGCCAGCAAGAGCTTAACTATGCCTGGGTTGCCGTTGTAGTTCAGTGTTGGAACATCCTGTCTGGTCTTCTGTGCCCAGCCTTCCTGGTTTCTTTGTCTGCCCAACATGTTATGGGACACGACAGGAAACAGGTAAATGAAAAGGGCCTGTGTCTTGAACGTCTACAATTAGCAAACCGGTCATTAACCTAGCATCTGAGTGTACAGTTTCCAGCCTGATTGGTTCATTTTGAAGCCGTTTCACATCAAAGAAAACTCAGTGACTCTTGCCTGCAAGAGTATATGGCTGCTTAGTAAAGCACTGTTGTGGGGTAAAGTTTATTAATGAGGAACTTAATTTAATTTATAGTCACTTTTATTTACTGATCTTGATGTTCGAAGAGAGGGATTTAAAAAAAAAAAAGCAGAAGGGGAAGAACCTACCCAGTGTTCCTGTGGAACCTCTCCCAGCCCTGCAGGTCACGCAGAGTTCCTGCAGCGAGGGGCCGGGCACTGCAGGCTGGGCAGCGCGTGGTGCTGCTCATGGCCTCCTTGGTTGTGCTTTGGCCCCCGTGCAGACCGGAGCCACGCTGCCCCCAGCCTCTCCCTCCTGCTGCTTCTGCCCCTCTCTGTGCCTCCTTCCTGACATTAGCAGGTTTGGGTATAAGTTTGATTATCCCTGAATTTTGATGTTTACCACTTTATTTATATTTATTATTTACAGAGGCTTTATATACTTGGCTGATTCAGGCACCGCAGGCTTCTCTGGCTGGTGTGCTCCTGGCATGCAGCACGTCCCTCCTGCCTGCTCCCACATAAGTCAGCCCGCTGCCAGCACCCCGCCAGCCCGGTGCCTGCACCTGGAGTGGGGCCGGCCCTGAGCCTGTGCTTCTGTCCTGAGCCCTGGCTGGAGTTAGTGGCGCGTTCAGCATCCTGGGTACTCAGCATAGGATGGTTCTTCCTTAAGCATAAGTTTGTGGTGGTTGTAATCAAATTTGTTTCCCTCCATCATCTCAGCTAAACTAAATAAAAGTTTGTGGAGGAGGCACACTGTGGCTGACTACATACTGTTACAAGTAAGTAGTTTAAGCATTTCACTGTTAGAATTTGACAAGGATGACTGTGCTAGCAGTATCCCGTAGAACAGTCTCCCGGTACTTTAGTGTAACTCTGTGCAGTTTGGTAGCTGTATCACAGAAAGCAGCGCATGATGGTGCGTGTTGTCAGACTGACCAAAAGGAGAGGCGGTAACACTAGCTGTGCGGGTTCCTTGCTATTCGTAATTTTGCCTTCCCTTACAACCTACTGGAATTTACCTAGAATAAGATTATGCATTTTTTTAAGTACTCATTCAACAAATTAATAGTTACGCCCGATCTAGACGTGATTAGTTTGCATTTGGTTTTGCAGGTAAGAACAACTAACAGTGCCTGTGAGAAGCGGTCACTGGCAATAGAAAAGAAAGGCAGTTCAGCGCAGTGATCTAGATGCTGCCGGATGTTTGCTTCTGCCACCATAACAGCAATAGACAGACACTGCTTTGACAGAATGGGGATAGGTTTGAGCTGTGGTACTTGGAAGGACTGGGTTGGTTTGTTACAGCACCGCTGCTGCCCCAGCATGGTGGCTGGTGGGGTAATGCGGCAACTTGAAAGCAATCTAGGGAAGATGAGAGTGAACCTGATTTCCTGTAGCAGGCTGAGGCATACAGCTGAGATTGTTACTTATGGTTTGTGCAGAGCTGCGTGAAATTTTAATCCAAAACTAAAATAAGAATTGTGGGTGGAAAGGGCAAGGAACGGTGAGAAGTCAAGATAATTATAGCCACTTTCTGTACCTATGAAGACTTGATTTACCGCAATAAGAGAATAAGACTGAAAAAATAACTGAGAAATCTGTGTGAACGCTTACTGAAGAGGGCTTGGGAAAGAAAAATAGCACAACGTGAAGGTACTTTTCTAGTTTGCCTTTAGTGTATTGATGCAGTTACTTTTTTAAACTGTGATCTTTTTTAGCTGTAGGGGTAAATGGTCTTTGTGGATTTCTGTATTTATTTCCTACAGTTGTTTAGAAGGTTTATCTTTTTTTCTGTTGAGAGAAATTGGAATCTGGAAAGAAAAGCTGACTATAACTGATGTACGTTTTGTAATTAAAGATTCTAATGTTACCTAACTGGACCTTTAAACTGTACAGCACCTGAGGTTGGAAGGCACCTCTAGTGATTTCTAATTCAGCTTCCCACCGCTTCCTGCAGCCAGGGTCACTGGAGCAGTGTATGCCGGGCTGTGTCCAGCTGTGTTTGGGGGACAGGGATTCCACAGCCTCACTAGGTGACCTGTTTCCACATTGTTTGAAGTTTAAGTCCAATTTCCTGTATTTTAGTTTGTGCCTCTAGTCTTGTCACTGAGCAAATATGACAACACCAGGATGTGTCATCTTTCCTTCCTCCCATCACGCATGTTGCTAAGGTCCCCCTCAGTCTCCTAGAGAAAGGAACCAAGGACTTTGGGCTGTGTGTTTGCTCAGTAGAAGCGCTGGGTCTCATCAAGTCAGTGCCACTTTGTTAGCAACGCGTCTTTACGTGAAGCTGGGACGGTGGATGTTAAGGCTGCATTTGAAGGTTACACAATACATTTAAGATTTCTGATGAGTTATGTATACTGAGTTCTTATAAAAATATTTAGTGCACTGTTTCCTCAATTTGCAAATTCAGAATTTTGTTTGACAAGTTAGTATTTTAGAATATATAAGATGAGCAGATTATATACACTCACATTCTTCTTGTTCTCACCCAAAGCTGCTTCTAATTATAACAAATCACCAAAGAATTTGAAGTTTATTATTTTAAATCTGTTTTTCAGATCTCGTCCTACGTTTGAAGCCTATTACTAGCAGTATTTGGAAAGCTATGAGTTCTGTTGCTGAGATTTGCTTCTGGCAGTCACTGTCTCAGATTCTTTCTTGATTTAGAGTTATCAAAGTTTTGCACCTGGCCACAGTGCCTTTTACTAACAGAAATACTACAGTGTTGGTTGGCACAGTAGGTAATTAGATGTTAGGATAGCTGAATGTGGATTCTACCGTGTTTTAAAATTATGAAAATTTGATTTCCATGCAGTATTGTGTGGGCTCAAGTGTTTTTCTCAATGAAAAAAAAAAAGCACTCCTTCAAAGAGTGTTTCTGCTTTCAGTAGCACCGTTGTTTCCCAGACTGACAGTGTCAGTGGTTCATTTTTCTCTTTGAGATGAGAGTGCACTTCATACTCCGCAAAGCTTTTAGGCACTTCAGCACACTGGGTTGAGCAACTCCACTGAGATGTTTGGAGTTCTGTTTCATTTCTTAACCCTTCTGTTTACAGTGCTCAGATGCATTTCTCGTGACTGTGACAGCTTGTCAGATGCTTTAATGTCCTGTTTTTCCTCTTGTTTTAGCCTCAAGGAATAGGCTCACCTAGTGTCTACCACGCTGTGATAGTGATATTTTTGGAGTTTTTTGCTTGGGGACTCCTGACGGCACCCACTCTTGTGGTAAGCGATTTGCTTAAGTTCTTTCTTGCTGTTTGGGAAATGGGTAATTACTGCAAAGGCTCCAAATACCTGAATTAAATGAAAATTGTGCATCATCGAGCTGCTCTGTTATGCAAGTGAAAAGAGTTTTTTAATTTCTATACAGAATCAGAAATTCAAAATTATTTAATTAAAGCAGTATGATGGTTGTTTACGCGGAACTATGGTAACGCTTACATGTAGATGTTTTCTGACTCAAAACCAGAAGGACAGCAATGAAAGTATTTCTCCTTTCAAGAGGCTACAAAACATTGGCACATTAGAAGCTTAAGGACAAAACAACTTAAGATTCGGTACAATCCTGCAGAGGTGTGTGTACATAGCTACATCAGCCAAGAGCTCCCTATGCTTTAAACAAGCTTCAGAGCAGACCCTGTTACAGCAAAGCCTCCCTGTAACTAGTGAAGACATTGATAGCAGTGTGTTTGTACCAAATTCGTTTCTAGTTTAGTTGGTTGCTCTGTTTGGATTTGGTCTATTACATGACACATATTTACTAATTAGATGGAACAAAGACTTAAAGATCTCCAAGCAAACTCCACCTAACATGCAATCTTGGTGCAGTTCTGCAAGCTGTTGTTAACCGTGAGCAGTCTCTTGGATTTAAATTTTATGTCATCCACTGAATGGAAGCCGTCTTGTGTAACGTATGTCAGACTGGAGAGCAGTGCCTGTTTAACCCGCCTGCCTTGGCTGTAGTCACTGAACCGGGAGAGATGCTTCAGAATGGTGTTGTCCTCTGTCCATCCAGTCTCCTACAGTCAACAGCAGCATGTGGAGAATTGGGGTTGAGATAATTTTCTAGGTTTTCTGTGTACTGCTCTACTTCGATTTCAGATATTGAGCTTGGCTGAAATGAATGCTTCCCTAAGTGTTGAAGGAACCGAGGCCTCCCATCTAGTAAGGCTAAAACCTCAAAGTCAGATAACAGGGAAAATAGTACACTGGTATTTCACAACTAAAAGAATACAGATAGACCGTACCCGTTGTTGAACAGGAGGCTCCACTATATTATTTAACATTTATCAGTGATGCATAGTGAATATCTGCAAAGTATCCCAAAGGCCACTTTTGTTATTGAATTTACTCTACTGTTCTTTGCAAAGCAATAATGGGGAAGGAACCTACTTAGCAATTTCCCTCCTTCAGTAAATTTTGCTTATCTGAGGTGATTGATCTAATGTATTTGGAGTCATTCTTTCTGTGTAATTTCAATAAATATCTTGTAACTAAGTTGTTGGATAGTTAACTTGAAAATAGTGGTTACTGAGTTGATTTTCCTTAGTATTCTGTGCAGATTAATTTTTCATAATTTTGGCTGTCTTACAGTTAAAAATCTCTCTCTCTATCCATGTAAACAGTGCTGTGGGTGTGCCACACTGTGGAAGGTGGATGCATGATGAGCAATATTTATTGGCAATATTGTGTAAATAACAGTGTTCCAATTTCTTTTCCAGGTTTTACATGAAACCTTCCCAAAACATACATTTCTAATGAATGGTCTAATTCAAGGAGTAAAGGTAGGGTGACAAAAGTAATCACAGCTTCAGGTGAATGATGGGTGGGATTTAGAAATGACTGCATCCGATGAGAGAAACATCCAAAAGATTTTTCAGTATAGCTTTAATAGTATAAACGGAATGTGAGAATGAAGTATTGCCAGCAACGCTAATATGTATCATTTTATTTAGGGTACTACTTTCTGTGATTGGTGTGTACATTTGAGCTCACCAGAGAAAAGGTTGTTGACTAATCCCAGATGACACACATGGTGTTAAAACTTGTTGCTCCACTAGGGTATTTTCAGTTATGTTCATGTGCATTCCGAATATATAAAACAAAACACAGTTCCTAAAACTGCTTGTGTTGATGGATCATCTGTCTTGAGTTTTGTGTAGCTCTGAGATATTAAAAGTCAACTTACATGTTAGCAAACATGGAGCAGAAGATTAGGAGTGTTTGACCATACTGCCTTTGCGCTGCACTGTAGTCGTTAATTCTGAGTAGAAATAGAGCCTACCGCACCATTGGTTTGCGGTATGGATGGCTGTCACGATTCTAAGCACTTGATTCTAACTGAAATGTTTTATTTCACTTAGGGCTTATTATCATTCCTCAGTGCCCCGCTCATAGGTGCCCTGTCTGACGTGTGGGGACGAAAGTCCTTCCTGCTGCTAACGGTGTTTTTCACCTGTGCACCAATACCACTAATGAAGATCAGCCCATGGTTAGTAAATTCTTTCAGACTTTCTTTGTTCCTTGTCTAGGTTATTATCTAATGCTTGTTTGTAGTATTGTTGCTAAAATATTGTTTGGGCTCCATGTAACATTAAGGCTTTTGTACTATAGAATCATAGAATCATTAAGGCTGGAAAAAAACCTCTAAGGTCATCTAGTCCAACTGTCCACTTACTACTGATGTTGCCCACTACATCGTGTTCCTTAGTACCACATCTACCCATTTCTTGAACACCTCCAGGGCAGTGACTCAACTGCCTCCCCGGGCAACCCGTTCCAGTGCCTGACCGCTCTTTTGGAGAATAAGTTTTTCCTAATACCCAACCAGAACCTCCCCTGGCACACCTCACCTCGAGGCCATTCCCTCTCGTCCTATCGCTGTTACCTGGGAGAAGAGGCCGACCCCCACCTCACCACAACCTCCTTGCAGGGAGTTGTAGTGGGCATTAAGGTCTCCCCTGAGCCTCCTCCAGACTGAACAATCCCACCTCCCTCAGCCATTCCCCATAAGACTTGTGCTCCAGTCCCATCACCAGCTTTGTTGCCCTTCTCTGAACATGTTTCAGGGCCTCGATGTGTTTCGTGTAGTGAGGGTCCCAAAACTGAACACGGTACTCGAGGTGCGGCCTCACCAGAGCTGAGTGCAGGGGGATGATCACCTCCCTGTTCCTGCTGGCTACACCTGGGCACACAGCTGGCTCACATTCAGCTGAGCATTGACCAGCATGCCCAGGTCCTTTTCCTCTGTAGTCTTCCAGCCACCGTGCCCCAAACCGGTAGCACTGCATGGGTTTGTTGTGACCTCAGCCCAGCGATCCAGCCTTTCCAGATCGCTCTAGCACCTTCCTACCCTGAGGCAGATCAATGCGTCCTCCCAACTTGGTGTCATCTGCAAACTTACTGAGGGAGCACTCAATCCCCTTGTCCAGATCATCAGTAAAGATAAGAAACAGGATAGGCCCCAATACTGACCCCTGGGGATCACCACTTTTGGCTGGTTGCCAGCTGGATTTAACTTCATTCACCACCACTCTCTGGGCCCGGCCTTCCAGCCGGTTCTTTACCCAGCAAAGAGTGGCCATGGGCTGCCAGGAGAATGTTCTCCAGGAGAATACTGTGGGAGACAGTGTCAAAGGCTTTGCTGAAGTTTAGGTAGGCTACGTCGACAGCCTTGCCCTCATCCACCAAGTTGGTGACCTGGTCATAGAAGGAGGCTGACTCAGTTCCCCTGACTTTGCAAACTGAAGTAGCCAGTGTGAGCTGCCGCCCTGCTGAGCCGCTGCTTACTACTTAGCACATTTGCAAAATCTGTTATGCCATCCAAGAAACTGTTACGGGTCTTTATTGTGACCACCTTATTTTAAAATTAACCAACTAGAAGAAAGGAAAACTTGTGCATGAAGTAACCGTCTGTGAACTAAAACGTTACTGCAGTTTTATACTTTCGTTTCTCTAGTTTTCAAATCCATCAGCTTTCACACCATGTGCAAGTTTAGTAAGCTCTTACCTGGCACATACATTCTGCAGGTAGTACGTGAGTCAGAATTTTCATTGTTGGACTACCCGTGTGCTGTACCTCAGGGTGTAGCTGCAATAACAGACTGCACTGACCCAGGGCAGAGGCAGCGGTTCAGGTAGCTCCATTCCCCTTTTCAGTTTTACTCTCTGGTCACATGGATTCTTCATGGCTACTTCATCCCTTTCCCAGGGGGTAGCTTGTTTCAAAGTGTAGCTTAATGTTTCTAATGACATCCTACTAGCGTCTAGCACAAAGCTAGACACAAAGGCTAACACTGAGATCTCTCAGTGCCCAAGTTCTCAAAATACTCAAGTTCTTGACTTGCGTTTGGTCATTGGCATCAACCTCTGGTTCCCTATAAGAATGTAATCACAACAGCTTCTTGTATGTATTAAAAAATCACGCTGTTTATGGTCAGTGCACAAGAAAATTACTCAACTGTATAAATTGTGCAACTGCTCGAAGTTCATCATAGTATTTGTCAGGAAAAGATGAACAAGACAGTTACTGTTGAACTGTGTTCGGGTTTTGAGACTTCCTGCTCCTGTTTAGCTGTTCTAATTATTTATGTTTTCACAATGTTTTCAGGTGGTACTTCGCTGTTATATCTGTCTCTGGAGTTTTTGCTGTGACATTTTCTGTGGTTTTTGCATATGTAGCAGATATAACCCAAGAACATGAAAGAAGCATGGCCTATGGTTTGGTATGGTTGCTTTTTTGCTCTGTTTCTATTGTATTCAATACTGAACACTTCAGTAGGTAAAGCTTTTAAAAATGGATATTTTTAATTCTTCTTTGGGAATTCAGTTTCAGCTTGAAGTAGGGTTAAATTGTAGTCACCCAGTTCCATGGCTCCTTTTGAATATTCTGCTTGTAGCTTAAACATAATACAACTACATTAAAACCTCTCTTTCTTAGCGTTCTTATCAGCATTAACAATATAATCTGGGGGCTCACACTAGTATTAACTACCTTGTCATTTTTAAAAAAATGTAAACTATCTTTCTTGGGTAATTTTGGAACTGTCATTGCACAGTATTTTGACAGCTCCTGCTGTTTCCATTCAAAAAAATGTAGCCGGGTAACTCATCTGTCTTAAGTTCTTTTTAACTCGCCTCCGTTTCTCTGTTGTCTCCCAGTAACCTGCAAATCTCGGGAGCCTTCATGGGCTTATATGTTATGGATTAGCAGAATCATTTCTTGCATTCAAGCTACAGAATCTATTATTATATTCAGCAGGGATAGCTGAAAGCAAGGGGTAAGGAACTAAATTGTTTCCTCCTGTCTGTACGCATCAGGGATTGAGGGATTCCTTCAGAGGTTTGAAGTGTAATATTTTCTGCAAGGACAGGCAGGTAACTGAAAACTGCTTTGTAACGTTCCATTGTAATGAGTTGGGTTAACCAGCATATTAAATTTAATGTGGCCCTGAACATGGGTGTTTTTTTAATTAAAATACTAACATTTCACCAATATGAAGTACAGCTTCCCAGAGATACCAGCAGGCAGCTATGTATTTAATTAAACCTCATGACATCAGTCCATTTAAGAGTGCCAATAGCTTCATTCACACTGCTGTCCAATTAGCCACAAAAACATTTTCTTCAAAAATTTTGTCAGAAATATACACTGCATAGACCCAGGAAAAAAGCTGTCTTTAATCTCTACCTGATAAAAATGGGCAGGGTTCTGAAAGTTGGGAAAAGTAAGTAATAACACTTCTGAATTTTATACTGAAAACCTTACCAACTGATCGTTTCAGGTTTCAGCAACTTTTGCAGCAAGCTTAGTTACCAGCCCTGCTATCGGTGCCTACCTTGGTCGAGTCTACGGAGACAGCTTGGTTGTGGTCCTGGCTACGGCAATAGCCTTGTTAGACATCTGCTTTATTCTTGTTGCTGTACCGGAATCGCTGCCAGAGAAGATGAGGCCAGCGTCCTGGGGAGCACCCATTTCATGGGAACAGGCTGACCCTTTTGCAGTAAGTTAATGCAATAACGCACTATTTCATATTTGAAAATGCCAAGCTTTTAAGAAAATACAGTCATTGAATCTACTGTGTTTCAAGCTTAAAAAAATCAAAACAGCAAAGCTCATACTTTAACCTTGCACTTCTGCCGATACTTTTGCCAGCCATCTTGCTAAATGCTCAGAAAATGTTTTGGTGACTTAGTTCACGTACTTTTCAGTATCTTTTATCAGTCAGGGATGCTTTTTCTGAATATGATGATGAAATATTTTCCAATACATTTTTTCTTGCCACAGTCCTTGAAGAAGGTTGGCCAGGACTCAATAGTGCTGCTAATCTGCATCACAGTCTTTCTTTCCTACCTCCCGGAGGCAGGTCAATATTCCAGCTTCTTCCTATACCTCAGACAGGTAAATTAACATTTTGATACAGATTTAAACAAAAGAAAATTTACAGGAAAATTTACAATACTGCTGAATTAATATAAAAAGTATAGATAACTGGTATAATTTAAAAGCTTGCAGCAGTTAAGTACTCTTGCTGTTAGAATTTCTTCTCTTCTTAGATAAATACATTCTATTTCTCGTATTTTGTAATTACGTCAGTCTGTTAGACTGCTTTCTTACTTGATGAGGGAACCATTTACTTGTATTCTGTTCGTGCCTCTCTAGTTTTCATACTTTATTTGGTGGAAAAAAAAATTAAGTTAGGCTGGAGTTGAGTAATACCAGTTTTTCACATTGACTGTGCTTACGCTGATCTGTGTGACAACACGATATGTGCTTCACATTCAATAACCAAATTGTTTTTTCTCTATATATATAGATAATGGGGTTTTCATCTGAAAGTGTTGCAGCATTTATAGCAGTCCTTGGGATTCTTTCCATTATTGCACAGGTGAGTTACTGCCGAGTATTTCACTGAGCAACTTGGCAAGAGCTAAGCAGCATGGAGAGCTTCCATAATGTCGTGGATCCAGAAATATCGCTCACCTTTTCTGTAGCTGTTCTTCTAAGCTTCTAACAGTTGATTAACACTCCTACTTTAACTAACTTACTTAGACGAACAGCTTGCCGGATAAGAGTGTAGTTCATTAATATGCAGAGTGCTTTGTGTTGGGATAACTGAATCCTTTTGTGTAGAGAAAGGGTGACAGCCTATATTACTTGTTAAATGATTCTAATTTATTATTTTTTTTGGTAGAGGCAAGGCTCCCAACTACTTGGCAAGTACTGCTTTTGAACGTTGCTTTTTTAATTCATTAATTTATTTGCATGTATTTAACATTTAGAATAAAATGTTATTTTTGTTTTCTTGTACATTTTTCCCTGCTCTGTCAGACAATAGTTTTGAGTTTACTTATGCGGTCCATTGGAAATAAAAACACCATCCTACTGGGTCTAGGATTTCAAATACTACAGCTTGCGTGGTACGGCTTTGGATCCGAACCTTGGTACGTACGTTTTATTTCAACATCTGAATTAATATGATACATTTCTGCATTTTATCCTTTATCCAAGAGAGACGCTTATGTTTGTGTATGTATGGATACATATATACATGCTCCATCTGCAGGACTCTGTCCCTGCGGAATAGTTACTCTGAGTCTTTATTTTCTGCAGGATGATGTGGGCGGCAGGAGCTGTTGCAGCCATGTCCAGTATTACTTTCCCAGCTGTAAGTGCACTGGTTTCACGAACTGCTGATGCTGACCAACAAGGTGGGTGTTCCCTTAACCCTCTGAATTCTAGTCGAAGAATACTGTGAAGCCAAACATGTCTAGCGAGTCATCCTTCATTGTGGTAGCCCGTGCACTTGAGCACAGGTCAGAAACTCTGTTAAAGCTGCAATATGTGCATGTCAAGTCCTTCTGTCCCAGAGGCAGAACATTCAACAAAGCCCAGCAGTAGCAAAATATCTAGCAAAACTAATACGCTCTTTATTTTCATTATTTTTGATGCAAGCTTGCTTTGTTGTCCAGTGCTTCATCTGCTGTATGAGACTGATAACAAGGTCTTGGAATAAGCGTGGCATAGGAAATACTACTCTAGGCCTGCAGGAACATGGAAAAAGAGCCCTGAGTGTACCATAAGACCATTTTCCTGCACCCTTTTTTTTTTTTACTGCTACCCCTGGTACAGCACCAGCAAAAGAAGTTTTCCAATTTACATTGGTTTAAAAGACTAAGCTAATCAATTAAAAGCATTGTTTATTTATGTATGTATGAATATAAATAGATGACAGTGTATGTTGTCGTTCTCAGGTGTTGTTCAAGGGATGATAACAGGAATTCGAGGCTTATGTAATGGTTTGGGACCTGCACTTTATGGCTTTATATTTTACATATTTCATGTTGAACTGAATGAACTCCCCATGCCTGAATCACCATCAGGAGGAACTGTCGTCACACAATACCACTTACAACAGGTATTCCTCTACTTACTGATTCCAAAAACAGAATTATTTCTTGAGTATGATGCTGTGCTATGTTCCATCATGCTAACTGTAAATGAAGCATGTAAAAAGAGCTTCTTAAATCACTCTCACAGAGCGTTTTTTTTTTTTTTAACTAGATAGATACTGTGGTTTAATTTCTCTTCCAAAGAGATCCAACTAATAGGCAACAGTAACCCCCTTATAAAGAGGAGGAAAAAATGCACCAATAAGTACCAGCCTTCTTGGCTCCTGTGCAGTTCCCCTGCACTGTATTTACTTTTCACGTGTTGTGCATTTTGGTTGTGGTGTCCATTAGTCTTTTAGCCAAGCCCTCTATCTTTTAGTTCCTAACTGATAATAGAAAAATTCAGCAGCAAGCAATGCTTATTTTCAGCTGTTACATTCAGTGCTGTCTAGCTCTGTCTCACTAACTGGTTAATTTTAGAGCAAAATCTCTGCCTTGCTTTGCTTTTCTTTGGTACTTTTATTTGTTAACGCTGGATTTATGGCTGTCTGTCGATAGCCATGAAAGCGAATGATGGTGGAAATGCTCAGTGTTCAGGCTGCAGAAGACCTTTTCTGCGCTACTTTCATAAAGGTGCATTGTGTGTGTGTACTGCCACCTGTCTGGAACTGAAGCAGCAAATGGTACTGGGAGAGGAAGGAGAGAAAGAGTTAAGGTCAGCAGGGAGAAGATGCTAGACTTGAATCTGTCCTGCTGCCTCCCAAGGAGCATGCTCTACAAGCTGATGTCCAGCTTCAAATGCACAGAAAATCAGCCTACTGCTGGAGAGTTACTTTGTTTCACAAAACTTGCCCTAGGAAAGCAAGTTAACAAACGGTAGTAAATGGCTCATGTTCCCTCTCCTAAATCTGTCCACATTTCTTCTAAAAGATTCCACATGGAGACACATGCTATCTTGGCAACTGTTGCAAGAAAATAAGAAGTTCTTTCCACTTCAGAAATGTGTGTAATTTAGCCATCTTAGTACATGAATACATCTACCAGCCTAATATTTTGTGTTGATGCTGTTTGTTTTTTTTCCAGAATTCTATAATCCCTGGACCCCCATTCTTATTTGGGGCGTGCTCTGTGCTGCTGGCACTACTTGTTGCCTTGTTTATTCCCGAACACACCAACCTAACTGTACGACCCAGCAACTGGAAGAAACACTGTGGCAGTCACGGCCATCCCCACAGCCCTCAAGCTCCTGGTGAAGCTAAAGAACCATTACTGCAAGACACAAATGTATGACAAAAAAAATCTAGGAAGACTTTTTAGACATTTTTCATCAGCAGTTTGGGATACACATTCCACTTCCATCAAAAACAATTTCTTAAGGTAATCTTAATCATCTTTCTGCATGAAATTTCTAGGAATTAAAAATTTCCAAAGATGTTGCTATTAAATTAATAATATGCTTTTTCTTTATTAAAAAAAAAAGTTAAGTACTTATCTCTTGCCATGAAATACTGTTACTATTAAACTTTACATCCTAGTTGGAAGACAAAAGAATATAGTCAAGGTATGAGCATGTGTCCTTCTGTTTCCTTAAGGTGGTGAGCTTTAATTCTACTCATGCTAAGTCTCAGTGAGACATACTAGCATCCACGTGGACCCATTCATTTTAATGTTGTAAAATCTTGGGTCAGATGATTCAAAGCCTTAATGTAAATGTACTCAAGTAGGGAAAAGGTAAACTGGTATCATTTATTTTAAAGAGGTCATGGTGGATTTGTTTTTTTTTGTTTGTTTGTTTTTTAAAGTTTGTACTAATATAAAAACTCCAAGCACGCTTGCTGAACAGTAAAAGTTATTTTTATGTAAGTGCATTTACTCTATTTTTGAACAAATGGTAGTATCAAACATTTGTTTAAATATTAAGTGGGTGTTTTGAGCCTACAGATTTTAATATTGGCTCTAAAACTCTACTTTCATAAGTACAGTTTATTATACCACTATATTTCTGATGTTTGCATAATCATACAAGGACCTCAAAACTTGAATACAGACTGAACTTATAAGCTGATAGCCTTGAATATGTCAGTGTGCTATATAGTGGCCTTTGAGGACTGTCACAGTAACCCTTTTACATTACAGAGCTAATGTTTTAGTCCTAAATTTTCAGGACCCCTTAGTACAGAAGAAAGCTTTATACAATTACAGATGTGAATTTCTCTAAAAGTGTATATTTTTGTGTCCGGTTGTATTATTTAAGTGTTCCTTTGTATAAATTTGTGTATAAAGTATTGTATAGGTTTAAAACATTTTCATCTTGTGGTTACTGCTTAATGCTTTTTTATCTCTGAACATTCACCATGGTTGACCAAGAGCAGGAAAATTATGTAAATATACTGTTAATAAAGTCGAATATTTTAATGAATTTTTAAATAATTGTTCATGTCATTCGCAACCTTAATCAGAGTCATGTAGAGTATTTGTTACACTCCAGTAGTGTTCGAAAAAAGCCTGGAGTAGTGGTCCACTACCATATTTTATTTGTTAGCTAAGGCTGCCTTCAGCATGTAGGTATTTTCCCTTCTGTTTAGCAGCACCAGCTGTCTGCAGCTGTCAGCCTGGTTCCTCGGTATTCTTACGGATATGGTCTACATAAACTAGTCACTTGTGAGGACATTTCACGTTGGATGCACTGCGGTTCTGCCTTTCCTTTTCTGAAATTTGTTAATCTTCTCAATTCCTCTTAAGTTTTCTTTTACATTTGAACAGGACAGGGACGCGTAGGTATTTATCACATTTGAATGAATTACCAGCCTGTTCTTTGATAGCAGTTTATACATACTTCCACCTGAAACAGACCAACTCCACCTTCAGCTACACGCACTAACGCTGAACTAGAGAAAGCAGTGCAAGCACCCATCTTAGAACTGGGCGGCGGCCAGCCGGGGACCCTACGTGCAGCACAGCGCTGGGCCACTACTGCAGCAGTGCATGGGGGAAGCAAAGGAGCTGGGAAAGAAAGTCCAGAGAAAAGTGAGTAAAACGTCACCATTCTGGCATTTACCTCATCTTGGCATGTCGCAGTACTGGAAATGGTAACTTAGCACTCTTAAAACGTTACTTTTCAGAGTTTTTGATAAACGTTTAATATTTCAAAACGAGTGGATACATGTAAACATGGTGCTGATTATAAACAAATATACATATTTTGCACTGCAAAACAAACCACTTACTTAAATATACAGTCCTCAGCTGCAGTTAAATATCTGAGGTATGAATTATCTTTAAAAACAGATGTAGACAGTGTCTGAAATAAAAGTGTATTTCTGATGTTCCAAGTACTTGCCCGCCCTATTTAAGAATGAAATTGTAACATGATTCTAGGATTTGAACCCAGATAGTAGAATGTGCTGAACAGATTCAGTCCACTGCAATTTGAGTATCTTAAGAAAGTTTCTGTGCAGTATTACATTTGTAAAGTAGGATTAGTAAATGCAGGATAGCTTTAGTTCATCTGCTACAATGTTCAGACGCATTGTTCTATAGTATTTGATGCTTGGTTGTCCAAATGTAATACTGATAGATGGGTAAGAAATTAGGGCAACCCGGGCTGTGATCTTATACCATAGTTTTATACCTTCAGTGAAATCATTTAGGATCTTCCATTACATCATTTGTAAATCTATATGCAATTCAAATTACAAAAGGTTTCAAAATTAAAACTCTTTAAGAGAGGAAGGAGTCATGCTGAATTACAAGCTTGACCGTTATTAAAATAAACATAACCCAGAAAGTGCTGGAAATCTATCTGCAGCATCCTTTCTCCGAAAGAACTAGAGGAAAGCATTCATAAGGAATCATGTTCCCTATCAGGGAATACCACAGAATACACTTCGTTAGAGAGTCACACTTGTCAAATGCTAGAACAAAAGAAGTCAGTGTCACTTACTTGGGTTTTCTGGAAGATACAGGCCAGGAGAAAATCCAGCACTTAACTCAGTGACTCAAGTCCAGTGGTGTTACCATTAGGGCTGAGGCTGCCTTAAGCTTTATCTTTTCTGAATCAGCTGAAAAGGCATCCAGATAAGATATCTTTCTCAAAGAAAATCAATTCAGACAAAATTGTCAGTTGACCGTGATACTAATGTCAATATAGGACATATTTAGATCCCCCAAACAGTTAAAAGACAATTCTTAATATCCCCGGCTACTATCCTGGAAAATAAGCTGAGGCTGTTGTCACTGCAGCTGGTGGTGATGGCTGGACTTTTGATACGTAGGGTTTCAAGTACTCTGTAGAAGAGCAGAAACAGGATAGCGTTCACAGAACTGTAACTGTTACTGCCCTTGAAGTGCATTTCAAGTAAGGTCTCGTTTAGCTATTTCCAAACATACCTGAGTTAAGTGTATTTTGACTAAGCCCTCGTAAAGGAATGCTGTCTTCTTTTTTCTTGAAATACTTGGATTCCAGCCCCAAATTATCACCACTAGAAATAAAACAAAGCTCATTTAGCAGCATGTTAACAGCAACTGTGGATAGAAGCTCATTCAACAAAAAACAACCTGAGGTAGAACTACAGTTCCTATGAACTTTGTCATTCAGCTATTAACTATGACCGAGTAAATGAAAACAATCTACAACTAATGGTCTGACTGTTCACCTGGTAGCCTCAGACTTGTCACCAGAAGGGACGAACTGCTGTGGGACACCTCCTCCTGAAAGCAACAGTATTCAGTTGCTGCTTACAAAAGCTTAGTGAGCAGTAAGTTGGCCACAACTTAAAATTCATAAATGTATTGGAGAAAAGCAGCTCACGTAACAAGCTTGGTAGTGGAGGTGTTTGGTGCAATTCCAGATAACCACAGAAGACAAAGGGCTTTATGAAAGAGGAAAAAAGCAGCTAAAAATGCAGTGGATGATGCTTACTTTTCCTTATTTGATGGATGGCCAGTTGCAGCAGTCGCTGGCTGAACATCTGAATGCTGATCTATTTTTGAAACCTGTGAGTTAAATTGAATCTGCAGAAACAAAAGAGGCGCAGGTTAAATAGAGCTGCTCCAGATGCAGTGGTGCACCAGCAGCTGCTACTCAGAGTGGGCTTCTCAAGGATTCATTTTTCTGTACCTTGAACAGGAAGACAGAAAAGCATGCTGACCAGTAGTCAGCATATCATCCCTATTAAGCAGTGCCAGGATATACGGTAAATATTTATGCATTTTGAGAAAGATTCATAAGATTAAGCTTTGATACTTTACGCTGTTAGATTCTTAGTCAAGCAGGAAAATCCAAATGCCCACCTTTGGTGCTAGACAGTGGGGGCTGGTATTTTTGTTACGTGCTGGTTCTGCAAACTTCTGGAAGGCATAGAAGGGAGAAATGGGATGATTGATTCCTGAGCTGGGAAAGGAAGGTCGGTCAAGCTGCAGAGAAAGAATACATTAATGAAGAGAACTAGAATACATCCGTAAAGGAGAAGAACACTGAAATGCATTTGCTGTACAGATTTAGAATTCCAAACGTAACAAGTAGCCACATTTGCAAAGTTAGCGCTTAAACCAGGTTAGTCCTTTTAATGGGAGGGAAAACAAACCTTTTCCAAGAGTCTGTTCTTAAGGAAAATGGTAGCTTTTTAAAAGTTGGAAAAAATGTGCTATTTTAACTCATGCTGCTATTTTAGCTTATGCTAAAAGAAGTAATATATTAATCAGTTACAAGGCATATATCTATAAGTCAGACATCTTCGCTTGAATATACCCTTCCATTACTAAGTAAGAAACTCGTTAATTGCTAAGTGAAGCAGACACCTGTACACTCGGGGACAAAAAAGCACAGGAGCCACTAAGCCATCATTCTTAACAAAAGTAGTCTGAGCTTTTTTTAACGTTGTATTTTCACATTTCTAAGTCTTTCTAATAGGAGTATCCAAACCTAAGAGTAAACTTCACTTTTAAATCCAGACAAAGATCATTAGTATGTAAGTTAACCTCACAACACAAATACTGAGAGTTTGTTTTGTTTTCATCCCATGCTTTATGTTATCAAAGCTAGTTCTAGCATGGTTAGATAAATTTTAATAAGAGCTTCAAAGGTAACCCACAGGGCCAGCACCTCAGCACCAAAGGGGGCATTATGTCATAACAGCAAAACAAACTAACTACCACTACAGGGTTAAAAGAAAAAAAGCTTTTTTAGGCCACGCATTTCAAGAAATAATGACTGTAATCTATACTTGTATCTTACCATGCTGTGAGGTGACAAGGCAGTTCTAACAGCACCGTGTGTGCTGCTGGGAGTCTCCATCTTCTTTACCATCTGAACTTCATTCAGTTGTTTGTTTAACCACGTGATTACTAAAGAGATGAAAAAAGGTCAAGCCCTTCCTCACTGAGAAGTGACAGCACAGGGGAAGTGCAGCTCTTCGCAAGAAAGCAAACAGACAGAGCAGTACAGTTGCCTTCCATTAATATTCAGTAGCAGCTTAATCATTATATCATTTTACAGATAAAATAGTATAAACCTACCGTTTTCATTGGTTTTCAATAACTGCTTACTTTCTTCCAGTTTCTGTATTGTAGTTTCTAGCTGTTCTTGTAACTTGCAAACCTGCAATATCGCCATACCAATTATGAAACCATCAAGAAGTGGAGTACTCATTAAAAACTCAAGAAAAAATATCATATAAATAAGAAGGGAAGGATCAGAGAAATTCTAGAATTACTTAGAAAAGTTAGAACTCAATTTTATGCAAAAGCAGTATGATAATTCTTTTAAAATAATCTGTTTCTAGCTGGACTGCGGCCAGAGGCCTTTCTGACCTTCATTTTTCCATGATTAAATAAGGGATGGGCCCTAAGCAGGAAGAAGTTCACTCTGTTACTGTTCTTGCCACCATCACAAATTTTCCCATGAATATACCTTCTGAAGCCTATCGGTTCATTTGGTGTGTTGCTTTGTACCCCCAACAATATGATTTTCATTTTCTTCACGTGGATGAATGTCTCTTACAAGTCAGTTTAACATGAATAAGTGAAATGTATTAACTACATAAGAGTAAATTCTATGTAAAAAAAATTAAGACTTCACTGCTGTTAACAAATACTTTAAGGGTTTTAAAAACAAAAGCAACCAACTACGCTACATGCAGTAACACGTGCAGGATGCAGGGTTAAGCTGTCACAGTACCTCCTGCTCTTTCATTCGAAGAGATTGTCCAGTCTCCTGCAATTCCCTCTGTTCTTTTTGAAGTCTCTCTTCTTTTTCTGCTAATAGTTTCTCTTGTTGAATTGTTACTGTATTTTTCAATTTCAATTTACTCATTAGGGTTTTCAGATCTCCTTGTAACTTCTTGATAATTTCATTAGCCTACAAAAAAAGAGTATTTTCAGAAGAACTCCTGAAAATGCAAGATGACATAAAGCTAACGGCACGTTCCAACAAACCTTAAGAAGTTCAGCTGACAGCGACTTAATTGTTGTCTCAAGCTTTTCAATATGACTTTGTTTTTTTTCTGTATTCTCCTCCAGTATCACCTATAGAAGAATTATAAATGTTTTATAATGATAAAGAGATGGAATGTACACTGCTTAGAATTCTAAATAGAATCTGAGCAACTCTTCTCCAATCAGTCCTTGATTTTTTGGTTAAATTACGTAGGGATCTCTCAGTTCACCCTTTTACAAGAAGTACCACCACGTACTACAACAGTAGCTGACTTCATCAGAATGCATCCAGTATACTTTTGATGCCATAAATTAATTCAGCATCTTTAACCACATTTGAAAACTTCCTTGCTGCACTAATAAAATCTGGTTATCAGGTAACCTTTAGAGACCTCAGTTAACAAGGTTCTACAGAGCTTTAGAAATGATTCCAAAACTTGAACCTTTTGTTCTTGCGTCGCATCTAGCACTTCTTTTGTTCTAATAACCAGTTGATCTTTGTCTTTGATCTCTTGCTCCAGAACAGCAACCCGTGTCTGGAGCTGGTTAATGAGTTTCTCTTTTTCGTGACATTCAGCATCCAGAGTGGTGTTCTCCCGCCGCAGTGACACCACCTCCTGCTTCGCCCTTTGACATTCCTAGAACGTTGGGAAGGAATTGGTTTTTTTTCTTCGAAAAAACAAAAGCAAGCAAATGTAAAAAGATGTATATAAATTATAGTTAAGCATAAAGTAGAATGAAGAAAAGCCAAACTTAATATGCTGTATTTTCTATTACAAGCATAGGCAGGCAGCCTTACTACTCTAATAACAGCCATCTTGGTTAGGGAAATTAATAAGCCATACGTCTTCAACTCCAGAAAGCTTTGCTTTCAGTTCTCTGACTGTAGAGTCTCCTTTGTATCTCCTTTCTGTTAGATCTTTATTGATGACCTCAAGTTCTGAGAGTCTATTCTGCAACTGCTGAATACTTCTCTGATGCAAACTTTCCAATTCCTTTTTCTGTTGTTCGTGCTGTTGTTGGTACTGAGTTTGTGCCTATAACGAGAAGCAAAACAAAGGTCATTCAGTGAAACTGAAATTAAGCTAAGAAACTATTCATGTAAGAATACTTTTAATTCTTTTCCACTGACATACCTGGAGAGCTCTTTCCTTTTCAGCTGTCAGCTCTTGCGTGTGTTTGCTTGTTAGAGCTGCAGTGTATGATGTCCATTCATTTTTCAGTTTGTCTAGTTCTCGGCTCTTCTCCGCCAAGCTCTGTTCAAGTCAGACAACCATTCAGGGTTTTAAAAAACATAGCATGGGTTTTAAAAACGCAGCATTTCATTAAATACCAAACGCTTCTTTACTGTTACTTCTTAAAAGTCTGTATTTCACCAGAAGGAGCCAAAGCATCCATTCATTCTTTGATCAGAAAAGCAAGGTACTGAAAAGCTCGGCTGCAGCTTTTTGACCTTAAAAATAATCTTCATTTTCAATTCTATTTTTGTCCAGTGTAGGAGTGATAAAACAGTCTGCTGCTGTTCCCTAGCACCGTATCTTGTACAAGTTTTAAACACAAACTGCTCTCACAGAGAGGGAGGAAAAAAACCAAGGTCTTCAGAATTATCTTTTCAATTTGTAAATCTCCATTCCAATTCAATAAACAGTCTAGTAGCCCCAATTGCACAGAAACTGCAAAGATGAAGTAAGCAAGTATTCCATTACAAAAAAGTCTCCATGATAGGAGTTGTAATGGATTTTTTTTTTCTGTTTCATGTTGGTCAAAAAAGCTACCGTGATACTTCTGGAGCTCGACCCATAGCTATCATCATCCTCTCAAAGCATAAATGCAGAACCACCATTGGGCTGACTATTAAAAAAATAAAATAAAGTATCAAGAAGTAGAGCACCATAGTCTCGAAGACTTCTCATTTATTTATCTCAGTTTCAAAGTTCTTGCAAATCTAAAGATTTCTACCCATTCAGAGAATACACAGAAAGTTAAAAACGTACACTACCTGTTGAGTGTAGCTCAGTTGTCTGGTAAAATCCTCTTCAGTTTTTCTAAGTTTTTCTTCCAGTGTCATTTTGTCTTCCTGTGTATGAATTGATATCAAGACAAATTCTTAGTTCCCAAAACACCAGTATCTAGCTTCCACTTCATCAGTGTACAATAGGTATGTGGTTGCTTAGACACAGTATTTGTGGAAACAGCATCTTATGAAACAAAATTCGTACTGAATAAGATATAATATGTACATTTAAAAGAAAAAGGCGAGGAAAATATCCTGCATTATCTTTTAATGAAGCCTCTGTAAGGGAACAGAATCTTATTAGAAAGATTTATTTACAAAGAAGTTCCATTAGTAATAGATCAACTGAAATATTGGAAATTTAATTTGTTAAAATGACTTATTAGGTGGCCATCAACATGACAGCACAATGAGTGAGGCAAATACCAGGCTATGAAAGAGACAACAGTCACACTAGGAGATCATTAATTTTGTATTAAGACTTAGCACGCTATCAACTACATCAATATTGTAATTCTAATCTGCTATTTAGAGCCACTAGCCCTCTGAAGCCTGTAAAGCCTCCCAATTATACATGCACACATGTGATTTCCTACACCCAGCTGCAGAAGAGGCAGAAAGCTTACAAACTGTCACTTTTGCAGTTGATCTGGTAATCAGCACAAGATTATAAAGCACCAAACACTGAAGCGTCCAACAGCTGAACAGTACGTGCATATGTAAAACAAACACCTGGTTTTCTGCTAGTTTAAATCATAGCACTTGGCTGAGTGCATATGTAAGGTTTTCAATGCTAGAGCAAAATGAACAACTTCGTTTTATAACAGGCACCCGGATAGCTGCATGCAATTACATATGTGAACAGATGTAAAAAAACAAACCAAACTACACAACTCTGTGCATATTAAAACTGAAAAAATGTGCCTAAAAGTACACATAGCATCAAGGCCTAGTTGCAGCCACAGCAATCTTCTCTTTACCTTAAGGCACTTCAAGCAGCTGGCTAAAAATTTCTTTACTTCTGCATCATTTCCTGGTAGGAATTTTAGAGAGAGATGGGTAAGGTGTTTGAAAGGGTTGGTCTCCACTACATTTAAAGAGACAGGTGTGTGATCTAGAACAGATGCTGAAGAAATTAACTGCAGCAAAAACCTAGGGGAAAACAAAAATCACCCGACATTTAACATATTTTTACTGAAACTACTTGTAGATCCTACAAGATCAAATAAAGTACATTTTCATACATGCAGTAAAAGGCTGTCACGTGTTTGTTTTAAAAAGGACTATGACACTTAATTCCTATAAATAATTATCAACTAGAATCCTTGTACATTTTATCAAGAAATGTAAAAAAAAAAAAAAAAAAAAAAAAAGAAAAGTCTTGTATATCTGTAAAATTTTCAGAAGCCCATCTTAGACTCATGAGTCCAAAACCAGTTCGGGCCTTTTCCAAAGGAAAGCAGAGCCCTGACTTTCAGGTGTCCCATCACCTCGTTCAGTTTGCATTGCAGAGCACGTCCCTCAGGAGCCGCCTCAGCACCCACACACCCAAAGCTCACTACACAGAGGAGCACACCTCAGGTCTGCCCCCTCCCATTTTTATATCTGAACACTGGAATGAAAGCGAGAGAAAATCCTCGTCGGAATGCCTTATTACTCTGCCTTCCCTGTGAAGGAGAATGATTTATTTATACTTCAGTCCATTATTACGTTCAGATGAGCTCTCCAACATTGTTCCCAGCACGCTGGTGCTGTGTCCCTGCACATCGGCTAGCTCGCCAGCTTCAACTCTGCTGAGGAGACAAGCGTCAGGCAGCAACACCGCTGCTCAGAGCTCTTAACATTTAGGCTCTGTCAGCGACGCCCAACCAGTTGCTGCATCAGGGAAAGGTTACATTACCCCCGTTCCGCTGACTCAGTCTATTTGACAAATACTTTACAAGCTCAAAACACATACACAGAGTAATACGGTACTCTCTTATTAGCTACCTTGGGATATCTTTGTTCTGTTCTTGAATGCATTGTTGAAGCAGATCTATAAACTTCTGTGGGAAAGCAGAGAAGTCCACCAAGAGACCTTGCTGGGATTTTAAACTGCATAAACAGATAGGGAAAAAAAAAAATCAACAATATATAGAAATGTAATTTATTTCCTAAAAATAAAATATTTTGTTTACACAAGTAGACAGAACCAATTCTGATCACATCACTAATGTCTGGCATGTTATTTTCAATCCTGACCACTGAAGAAATGCAATCACGTCTTGGACAATAATCACCAGAGGATATTTTTAACTTCAAGAATTCTTGCAAGTGTGCTGCATGAAGGAAAAAAAGTTACTGTGGCAGAACAAGTGCTCCTTCAGCTACAAGACCTCCTTAAGCACATGGAGCACCAAAGGACAATGCTCCCAGATGAGGGGAGGCTCAGCCGCTACAGACACCACCTGCCCACCTGCCTGTCTAACTGCACACCTTCACCATAGACGCAGTGAACTCAAAGACTTGCAGGAGTGCACGCAGAAGCCCTAACTTGTATAATGCCTGTATAATGCTATACTGAATTCTGCACATCTGTTTATAAATACTGCTTTACTTAGAGCCTCACTGATCACATGCACACATGGTTTTTTTAAAAAAAGGAAAAAAGACCTCAACTGTTTGTGCCGGGTGCCCGACTAATATAAAAAAAAAAAAAAGAAACACACACCCACATGACAAAGCCTCAAGTCTGTAAATCCGCGTTCATGCAAACATACTTTCCCCTTGCAATACATTCTTAAAACAGTTCACAAACATATAACGCAGCAGACATCTAAGCAGCAGCTGGGCAAACAGAAGATGCAGGGAGTGAGATAAACTGCGGTACTGCAGCTGCGCAGGGACCTCGGTGTCAGGGTTCTGTCACATCTGCACCACCCTGAGCCGCTCACTGTCCTGTGCTTTGCTGTTTCACAAGCAAGCGAAAGAGAGCAGCACTGCCAAAATACTGCCAACAACCTACAAGTGAGAAGTGCTAGAACCCAAATTCTAAGATAAATCTTTAAATGCTAGAAACTTTATTTCATTCTTTACTGCCATTTCTAAGCATTCACAAACATTACAACTTCACTTGCCTTTGAAAATCTTCCTCAGATATGACAAGGTTATAAAGGAAAAAGGGATCAGCATCATCAGTCAGTCGCACAGCTAAATCCTGAAAAGCAAGATAGTGAAATATGATTTTAAATACCGTACGCCCCTCTGTGGGATCGTTCAAATATTGTAAAGCAGTATTGCAAACAGCCTACTCACTATTACTTTTTAACCAGAAGTAAGATAAGAATCGTGACAACTAATTTAGAAGAGAGAGAGCATTAACGTTTAATGTAATCTCAGTTTTAAATAATACTGTGGGGAAAAAAAAACAGAAAAACTATTTCTCACAAAAATAAATGAGGTAAAAATCATTCAACTTTCAGCAGGAATATTTCAAAATCCTATGCATCTTCTTATTTTACACAAAGAAAATGATTTGCTGTTTTTCTCTCATCATTAAAGAGTGTGCAGATCCCACTTATGAGCGAGCAGTTGATCACAAACACATCGCTGCCAGCTTTTCAGGTCACACCGCTCCTAGCAATTAGAGAAAACACCTTCTAAGCAGCGTCTCTGTTTGAATACAGAGCTTAGTAAAGCAAATAAAATTGATGCTGCCATAATCCCGTAAATTCGTGAGGAAAATTGTAGCATTATGCTGCTTAGCTTTTAAAAACAAACTAATTTATTCACTGCAAGTCATGCACTGGGCCAGTGGGGACTTCTTGGAGCTCTGTTTCATTCTGGCTCTCTGTTAGTGGTGCAGTCTCACTGCAAGCAGGAGAAAGCAGGCTTATTTTATTTATTATTTATTTTCTAGGTTGGAAAAGACCTACAAGATCATCCAGTCCAACCATCCACCTACCACCAATAACCCCACTAAGCCATGTCTCAACACAACATCTAAACGTTTCTTGAACACCTCCAGGGACGGTGACTCCACCACCTCCCTGGGCAGCCCATTCCAGCACCTGACCACTCTTTCAGAAAAGCAGAATTTCCTAATGTCCAGCCTAAATCTCCCCTGGCGTCTATACAGTGTTTTGGAAAAGCTGCCTTCTCTGTCAGCGTTAGTCTTTCGTAACAAAGCTGGGGCCACAAAGAACACCAGATACAACTCAGTACTTGCCAGGGGCTCAAACTTACATAAAGAATTTAATATGCCCTAACAGAGAGAAAGGAAAACAAACAAGAAACTGACCACCTCCTCCAATGGAACTGAAGTGCGACCATCGCTCACACACAGAACCGAAATACATTTCAGTAATTCAGGTACTGCTAACAATAACACAGCTCTTGGAGCTTTAAAAACAAACCTAGCAATTACACGTGAGCTAGCTGCTAAAACTGCTTATGGCGTACAACCACTCAGGCAGCCTGCTGAGAAGGAAAAGAACCCTGCTTGGTTTCACGTCCCATGAACTGATCTGAGCACGGGAAGTTATCTGCTTAGACTCATCACTGATGTATGCAACTGGCTGTCAAGGCTGCCGCTCATAAAGGCTGAGACACAGCACACAGTTCTTAGCTAAACGCTGTTTCTTCACACAGCATTAGCACTGCTGCGGTTAGCAAAAGCTTTAAACAAATAACAATAAATTGCTGCACTCACACAGCAGCCTTTCTTCATTAACTTTACCTCCAACTAATGACCACTCATAAACTTTATTTCTGCACACCATGATGTTTAAGTGACAAATCAGACAAAAAACAGATTTTATAATCCCCAACAGTAATCTTATTGCCGTCGTCCTAAAAAAGACTTTTTTACTGCAAGTTTAGTACATTATTTCTTTCCTGCCCCACTGGATGAATTTCAAGCATTCGAGGAGAGCAGCACACACACTGACACAAAACAAGACGTTGCACCCACACAAGTTGTCATTTTCATTAGTTAAGGAGAGGACTCTGCAATGACTGCTGGTGCTCCACACCCTGGAATAAGAGCCAAGGCCAGGCATGCCCTTAAGCTCCTCTAAAGGTCCCCAGAAACTTCTAATCTTCAAGTTCATGAAGATCCACAAATAACTCAAGTGACAAAAAGACCAACATCTCTTTCCGCTTTCCCTTCGCCTATTTGTCCCACCATATAAGGAAATACAAATAAAACAACAGAAAACACAAATACAACTAATTCACAAACCTTTTTATGAACAGGGTTAGAAATTGACAGCAGCTCAATATTCACGCGAACATTTAATCTCCTGCGTACAAAAAGGTGCAACTTATTAACGAATCAAGGAAACAGTCTTCAAAAGGCATGTTCACAGCTACATCGCAGGAATGGGGCGGCATTCAGATATAAACATTTTGGCAGAAACGCCAAGAACTGAGGACTGCTTCTGAGCTACCCAGGAGTTATCACCACAGGTCCCCCGTCAGCTCAGGGCTTTTTGTTTATTTTTTCAGTTTTGTTGCTTATTATCCATAAATGTTAAACAGCAATGCAGAAGCTTTGAACTTTTTTTTTCCAAAACCGGCAATTTTGCAAAATCCTGCTGACATTTCCTAAGGGTTGCAGAAGCACAGTCCAGCCATTTAAGCACCTGTTGCTCAGCGTCGCTCAGCTCCCGCACAGCGGCCCGGGGACACCGCGCTACCGGAGCCGCTCAGCGCTTCTCGGCGCCGACAACCCGGAGCCGCTCAGATCCAGCACGCACAGCGTAACGCGGTTAAGACTTACTTATCTTACGGAAATTCTCTACATTTAAACACATTTCACGGAAAATATCCCAGCGCATTCCCAAGAGCAGCGTTAGGCCACGCACGGGCGCTATCGCTCTCTGAGGGAGCCCTGAGCGGCGCGGCCCGCGCACAACCGCCCGCAGCGCGCCCGAAGGGCGATGTCCGGGCTTGTCCGAGCGCTGCGGGCAACACCGCATGCCGAACCGCCCCCGGAGGCCGCGGGAAGGCCGGCGTTGGCCCGCGGCAAGGCCGGGAGGAGGCGGGAGGCCGCGGGGTAACGGCAACTCCCTGGCGACGCGCTAAACAACGCCCGGCGCGGCCCGCACAGCTCCAGGCCCACGGCTGCGGGCACAGACCGCAGCCCCGCGCAGCCCCGCCACCCCTCAGGCGTTCCCGCAGCCGTTCTTCCTTCGCTCCCTCTAAGGGGCACTTAAGGGCCACCCCGAAGCCACAGCCCACCTCCAAACCCGCTCCCCCCGAGCCCTTCCCTTTATCAGCCCCACCAGCGGCCTCACAACAGGAACACGGTCCGCGAGTGCCGGGAGAGGGGAGGGAGCGAAGGAAGACCTTTTCCAAAAGGGACAACTGAACCCCCACGCGGCTAGAGACGAAACCCAGCTACAGCCCGCCCGCCGCTCACCTCTCCTCGCAGCCCTGGCCCCGCAACTGCACGCACACCTCGCTGTTGAACAGGCGCTCCGCCGCCATCTTGCGCTTTGAGTTTGGCGCCCGGCTCCAGCAGAGGAGGGGCCTCAAGATGGCGCCGGGGGCGCGGGGTGTGGCGGGAAGAAAATGGCGGCGCAGGACGCGGCAGGCAGCGGCGGCTCGGGAGCAGGCCCGCTGCCGGGGCGGTGCGCCTTCTTCGTGCAGAGGAAGAGGCGCTTCTGCAAGATGGTCCCGGCGCCCGGGAGACGCTTCTGCGGGGAGCACGGGCAGCAGGAGGTACCGCGTCCCCGGCGGGAGGGAAGGGGCTGCCTGGGCGCCCAGGTCCTGCACGGACGGACCAGCAGCGACGCTGCCGTTAGTTACAGGTTTGGGATCCGCTGAAGTATTCGGATCTTGCGCTGTTTTCCCAGAACCCCCTGAATAGATGTTTTGCGATTCACAGATGTTCCTCAGCAGCGTTTGTACAACAGGAACACTGAATGCATGCTGACGTGTTCTTTAAAACTTTTCTTTTTTAACCAGAACGAAAATGACAGGAAAAGAATTCCATGCCCTCTTGATCCAAAACAGTAAGTATATGCAAAATACTTTTTTTAAAATCAGAGATCTCACTCTAAATGGTGTTACTTGCTTTTCCTTTCTCTTTCGATTTTAGTACTGTGTATGAAGACCAACTACAAAAACATTTAAAAAAATGTAATTCAAGAGAGAAGCCAAAGCCGGTGAGTGTAAACTCAGCACTTCGTCATAGCTGTGCGGCCCTAACCATGACAGCCGTGCATAGCAACCCCCGCGGTGCAATAAGGAAACCCCAGCGGTAGCAGGCACTGCAGTAAGCTCAGCATGGCAGCAGTGTACTTGTTCATCTGAAATGGAATTCGCATTCTGTGCTCCCAGTCTGCTATATCCCCTTCCACTGTAGTTTTGTGTAACTTTTCAGTTCTCTTAGTTATGAATGAAAATGTAGAATGGATTTTTCTCAGTAATCTTCTCTAAGAACAGTGTCACGGTGCCACCAAACCACTCATTTTGCCCTGGAAAAGCAAAACTAAAAGGGAGCTGTGGATGTTTCCTTGCCTCTGGCACTCTCCTAACCTAGCCCTGCCAGCTTCATGCAGGTTAGCAGTGAGTCATGGAAAGCTTGGCTGACAGATGCAGGCAGTGCTGAAGGAACAAACAGGATGCGTGTTTCAGCAGCTGTTCCAAGATGACATAAGATGGCTTTTTATCTTCTACCTATCTGCCTTATCACTGCTGCAGTCGTAAAGTTGTCACTGTTACCAGTCTAGAAAGCATTAACAGCTTAGTTCTTACTAACATGTTTAATCTTGTAAAAATGTGCTAGAACAGTAAATTCTGCAGAGGACTCAGAATCGGACTTTAGGAAAATATTTTTTTTCCTCAGAATCTCTACTTTTGCAGTGGATTCCTATTGCCATGTACATTATGATGAAAGCACTGAAGAACTTAGCTTTTTGCTTCACAGTAATAAATAGAATCAGGTTGGTTTTCTTTTGCTTTTTAAAGGTCTACTTTGTTCAAGATATTAATGCAGGTGTAAAAGATGTAGCAGAAATACCAGAAAATCAAGTGAGTACATTTATTTGTTCTACAGCTTTTGCCCTACATAACATACTGCCGTTTATGGTAAGACTAAAGAACTGGCAAAAATAAAATGTCTTGCCTTTGTGTTTCTTTTTCTTTAAAAAGGTAACTATCTCTTCCCTATCCAAAGAGGAGCTAGAGAACTTAATCTCCAAGTTGAAAAAAGCAAGTAATGGTGAGCTCGCCTAATACTAAAAATAATACATCTTGAATAGATTAAATGTTTCCTTGTTATTTTTGTTGTTAAATACTTGTGAAAAAATGAGATGAACTTGATACTGGACACATCTGAAGTAATTAAGATGTAGGCAATACTCTTAATTGCTAAATTTTACTCAGCAGAATAAACTAGGTTGAGAGAATGATAAAACATTGATCTTTTGTCCACATAGCTACTTTCACTTCTTTGGTTTTCCGCTTAAATACCACTACAGATAAAAATATATTCCTATTACAAAGATACAATGATAGACTTAAGCTCCCAACAGACTATTTTGTTAGTGCTATAATTTGAGCTCGTATCTGAATATGAGTTGCAACATACGTTGAACATGAGTTTTGCACTTGAAACGCTTGAAACCTATGCTGAAAAGTTTTGTATTTGTATGCAGGTCTGGAACTTGGCCTTAAAGAACAAGTACTCTCTCACCAGGCTTTACAGGAAGCCTTAAATGACCCAAAAAATGGGGACTCTGCATTCAAACACTTGAAACAACAGGTATAGTTACTGCTATGAATGTCTTTAAAAAGGTGTAAACGTTCTAATGACTGCACATGCAGAGTGTTTGATACTTTATACAGAGGAAATCTCATGGTTTAGAATTCTATGTTTTTGAAATACTAGCATATATATATATATACACACATATTTATAGACCTACGAATAGCTGCTTTGCTAAGCGTTAGCAACAGGTTTATTAGGATCATGAAGTACAATGTGGGGTTCTTCTGAGCTTTCATTTATATATTCTTATTTTATATTGACTTAGTAGAGTTCTGTGGCAGGGTAATGCTAATTAGCTAGAAATTATAATTCTTTTCCTGTGCACACCCAGGATCTCTTTCCTAATCTGTTACGGAAGGAGGACTTGAGAAAGTTTTCTGCAGTTTGGTGGAGGAAGTTTTTTTTTTTGTTTTTTTTTTTTTAAATGAGGCATCACCTTATATTTGTGTGGTTCATAAATAATCTTTTTATGTTTGTAGGCTTCTATTTTAGGTAACATGGAAAAATTACATTTGCTTGGTCCAGGAAGATGTTTTGTTGAGTTTGGAGCTGGGCGAGGAAAGCTGTCTCACTGGGTTGATGTTGCCTTACAGGATTTTGAAAATACTCAATTTTTGCTTGTAGAAAGGGCAACTACAAGATTCAAGGTAAAAGAGAATATTGTCATATTAGCAGAGTATAATTTTTAAACTGTTGTCATCAAAACTGTTAGCGTTTGCTTTTTATCTTCCAAAATAACATAAAGTCTTTTAAAACATTGAAAGTTTCTAGACATGTGATTGTATGCGTTCCATGGTTTGCCAACAGTACACTTATTAGAAAAAAATTCTTGGTGTTTTAATGTTGGAAATTGACTTGAAAGGTAAACAACTGAGAGCTGCAGCAAAACTATAATTATTAGTAGACTGTCCTATTTAATTATCTTGTTTTATTTACATAGGTGGATGGAAAACATAAAAAGAGAGATTCTATATTTGAAAGGCTTCAAGTTGATATTCAGCATTTATGTTTAAGTAAGTTATTTCTTGACCCACATACCTCTGAAATGGAGGCTTAATTTTAGAATTGAATACTGGATATCAAGTCAATTTGTATGTAGCATGCTTACGTGTATCTGGTTCTCAGTGGTTACTTGGACACGTCAACAGTGCATGTATACACAGAAAGTAACAATTTTAATTATTAAGCAGGAATTTGAAATTATCTGCTTTTTATACATTATAGGTGGAAAGCACTAAAATAAATAATACTTTGTTATTATTGTCATTTTTAGAAGTTGCAGGTTTAGTTTTACATGTGCAGAAGGAAACAAGTTGTGTATATCACTGATGTGATACTCAAATCAATACTACAGAGTATGTAGGAACAGCTGTCTTCAGGAGCTGCATTAATGTCATACTTACATTTCGTAGTTAGTATGGAAAGGCTAGAGTGGTTAAATGGATAAATTTATCTTAGCATAATGCAAAATCCTGTATTTCTAATAGTGCATTTTAATAAAAGGCAAAGTATTTAAATTACTTTTTAATTGGAGCTAATCTCTCAGCTGCAGATAATTCCAGAGTTCTCTGGTAATCATTTTACTGCTGTATATTGTTGCTGCTCTGGAAGAAGAGTGTTGCTTCCTAACAGCATTAAAATATATTCTTTGCTTTTGACCAGGGTTGAGTTGTTTAAGAATAACCATATGCTTCTCAGACACAGCATCTGCTGCTTCTCATTTAAAAAAAAAAAATTCTTTCAGTAGCTTAAAACTGTATGTACAAACCTCTGTATTTTTAGTAGTGGTAAACATTTATTTGTTAAATGTGCTGAAATAATATTATCCAGAACAAGTATTTGCCCAGTTATCATAATACAGGTCGTTGTGTATTCTGTTTTGTTTGCTTTTCAGATAAGGTACCCATTTTAGAGAAGAAAAAATTACCAGTGGTAGGAATTGGGAAGCATTTGTGTGGTGCTGCCACAGGTATGCGGTGTGTGTGTTAACCACAGGACAATAGGATATTAAGCCCTACATTCTGAAGGGAATGATCTTCCAAATGGTTCCTTAATGCTTTTCTCTCCCTGTAACTATTTGTTGGTGAAGACAGAAATTCTACTCTGTTGACTACAGTAGAACAGAAAAATGGATAATAGTAGACAAGTTTTACTTTAGACAGAAGTAAAATCTTCCTAGTTTATTACAGAGTAGACCAAAGGATCGTGTGGGGTATGGGTCATGTATTTGTCAGCTGTTGAGAGTATTTTTTTTTTTTTTTAACACCATTATCTCTACCCTAACATATTTTTCTTCCTAAATTTATATTGGCTCTGAATACATATTCCAGGCAAACAATAAGAACTTTTTTCCATCCTGATAATTTTCAACTATTACACTTTTTCTAATGTTACATGCTTAACTAAGTTGAGAAAGACCTCTCATGTATGAAGCTTATATTGGTACTGTTACAACGATGACACAGTTAAACATTTATGAAGTATATGTATTATTAAGAAGCATAAACATACGGACATGAAGAAGCATATATATTAAATAGATTGTGTCCTGGATGTCAAACTTTTAGAGCAAATATTTGTATGCTTTATAAGGGAAGAGATCCTCCTAAATGTGCCAATCTGGTAAACAAAATATTTCAGCTCGACTGGGGTGGAAGAAAGACTGAAGAGAATAAGAACTTACTAGCTCTACAGGACTCATAAAATTCATTTAGCATATAAGGTTTTCATGTTTTCACAGTATGCTTCTCGTTTTTAGCTATCCTCAAAGTTGTTGCTTTTTGGCTTGCGATGCACACTTTTGTTCTTCGTGGGATGCAAGTTCCCAGCAGCAATACAGTCTATGTAAGTAAAGGCAAGGTGTACATTGCTCTTATTTTTAGTATCTCTCTTTTTTTTTTTTTTCCCCAGATCTTGCTTTGAGGTGTTTGGTAGAAAGGTATGCAACTTGCTGTAATGAAGAAAATGAAGAGCCTGCACCAAAACGTCCTAAGAATAAAGCAGAAGGGTCTTCTAACAGTTCAAGTGATGATGATAATGAAAGTAACAAAGACTTTAAGCCTGTAGCTGGAATTGTTATTGCTCTGTGTTGCCATCACAAATGTGACTGGACACATTATGTAGGCAGAGAGTTCTTTAAATCAGTAGGACTTGGACCAGTAGAATTTCATTATTTTCAGAGGATGAGTAGCTGGGCCACTTGTGGCATGCAAGAAATCATAACCAAAGCCTCTACAAATGAAGAAAGTGAAGATCACACTAACAACACAGAAGAGCATGACCAAACATACAGTAAAACAGAGACTGGTTCTGATGCTCTACAAGGGTATGTGATTTTTTTTTTTCCTAGCATACAAACTCTTGCAAAAATCAGAATTATGTACAGTGGAACACAAAATTGGTTTGTATGTTCAAAATAAGTCATTTTACAGAAGCATTATTATCACTTATTGTATTGAAACATTCTACTTTAAAAATAGAATTTCCGTGGACATAAATATTTATATATGCTTGCCTGATTTGAAGTGAAATTATAGTGATTTTAGTAGTCTTTCTAAGCTCAAATGCTAATGTTAATTAACAAAATTGTTCTCCTAAGACGTTCTGTTCTTTTTTTCCCTCCCTCTTTGTGAAACTAGGCTTCTTACTGTTGAAGAGCGAAAGGAGATAGGTTCCCTCTGTAAACTGCTGATTGATCATGGACGGATCAAATATTTACAACACCGAGGATACAAGGCTGCACTACAGTACTATACAGATTCTTCCGTGTCCTTGGAGAATGTCCTGTTGACAGCTGTCCCAGAGACAACTACATGACAAGATACAAATTTGGAACTGGCACAAAAACTATAAAATCTATCTGGATTGTTTAAAAAGCAGATTCAGTGCTTACAGAAGACCCGTTTTAGTCTTTCCTTATCCCAATAAAAGGTTTTATGTTTCCTAGTTTCACTGGAAATTACAAATATATGCAAAGCAGTTCTCATTGCTAGAAAAATAAAATCCCTAAGAATACTTGAAACTAATTGCAAGCCGTATTGTTAGGAAAAAGTATATTTTGATAGTTTCTACTCACAGTTAAGTTCCTTCATCATTAGCATTTATGATAGGAGGAGCAGCGGAAGTGCAGCTTTCCACAGTTCCTGAAAGACAGTGGGTTAAAATAAGAGATATTAACATAATTTGTTTCCAGTTTGAAGTTCAGGATAGCTTTGCATTTCCTCCTAAATTATTTTTCTTAGGTACTTATTTCATCACCTCTAGGAACATTCAGTAAAGAATAAAACAAATTTTTAAAACATTTGTCCTGATGTATTCTTGTTAACTTAAATATTCATTCATAAAACATGGATAAGAAAAAGAACTAGCTTAGGGTTTTGAAGAGCATTTTAAACCCTTTGTGACGTACAGAATGGAAGATCAAACAGAATGTTTTTGTATCTTCTGTGGCTGGAATTCTTTACAAATAACAGCTGCCACCTGCACGTCTGTTCAGAAGTGCTTATTTTGATCTTTTACTGAAACCATTAAGCATGCAGAGAAATTTAATCTGTTTCCTATGAGATTACTAGCAGCAGGATTTTTTGACATAGCAATTTAGAAGGGAGATGAAAGTGTGGGGGATGCTTTGTTTAGGTGACTGGATTTTTGTCAGGGAGAGACAAAATTTGACGTGAGCAGTTGTGAGAAACATCTGTTTATCAGGTGTTGCAAATTCACTGCTAAAAAATGTTAGATGTTGGAAATTTACATCCTGTTTTAGTAGTCTCCATCTGGACAACATCCAAAAATAGGTAACACTGAGCTTGCTAGGACAGTGTCAGAAGATCTGTACTATCTGACTGCTTCAATTGCAAATACAGCAGCATCAGTACTTTCAGTGCATTTCTGCTAGAAAACATGCCTTCCTGAGAAGATGTACTGTGCCAGCTTCTGATATGCACACCCCTGTCCTCAGTAAAATTCTGCTTGCAGACTTTGGAAAATACTATTCCAGGCTTTTCGTGTGTCATTTGTATATGTACTCTAGTTTTCTTCTATCCCGCTTAGCCTTCCCTTTGTCACTTCATTCCAGAGGGACTGGAATTAATAAAAAAGGCATACCTGTTTTCTTCAGTGACTCCTGGATATACATGTGCATGAATTCAATGCCAAACATCTCCTGTTGCTCCTCCTCTTCTGTATTCTCACACGGAGGGAGTGTTATCTCTAACTCCAGTGGGTTGTCTCTGAAGTTGACAAATCTGTCAGGTCAGTGGAAGAAGTTACATTTGCATTACATCTTGGCCAGAGAGAACAACTTTTGAAACTGAATTAAGACTTATCAGGTAACATTTGGAACAAGAGAAACAGAGTTTAAGGATATTCTTCCAGATGCTATGAGTCTTAAGTTGAAACCATTAACGTATTAGCAGAATCAGAAAACTAAGTGAAGAAGATTTCTTAAAATAACTAGCTGACTGTTGTGGGAGAAAGTATTGCAGTTCTCATCATTTTGCCTTCTGGGTTTCACTCTGTTGTCAGCATCATCCAGCTTCCACAGATAAGCAGATGAGAACACGTGTGCAAATGTTGGTGTTCTAACTGCAAGGTAAGTCTGCCCAGTCTCCCTCTGTTCTTAGTCCACCCCCTTCACCTGTTCCATGTATACCACAGCTTGACTATTTATGATGCTTGCCTTAGGGTAATCCTACAGTGTGCCCAGGATATTCTAACAGCTGTAGGAAGGAGGAAAATAAACCCCATAAAATCGACATTTCCCTACTTGAAGAGAATGTCACCTCCCAATCCCTGTCCCCCTCACCATTACACTCTACATAGCTACCATTACCCAGGAACAACTAAGATTGTACATAGATAAAGCCTACAGGGCTCTCTTTACAAATTAAAGATTATACAAGATTACCTGCCCCTGATGTGCAAAAATGTATTAGTCTCCTTAAACTTTGGGAGCGTAACTATCAGACCTTATGTTCTTCAAACGGATCATGCTTCTCAAAGCTTTCTTGACCAGATTCTCAAATGTGAATCTGTGTAATTATGCTGTAAAACTGTGGACGCACCTTTTCCACTTCCTCTATGATATACAACTTAAGGGAGGCTTTAAAACTTACCTGCTGGTATTTATATTTCTGTTGCTTTTTCTTACCTCAGATTTGTCATGTGCTTCATACAAGCAGGAATATCCTTAAGTCTGTTGTTGCTAAGAACAAGAGTACTAAGATTTTTCATATTAACAATGGTTTCTGGCAAAGAGTTAATTTCATTCCTTTGGAGCCATAAAGTATGGAGATTTTCCATTCTGTAAAAGTAGGTATTTCCTCAATCAGTCAAGATGCAGAAAATTTGTATTAATGATTGGTAAGATTTATTTTCTAAATTGATTATTTACAACAGCCACATAAAGGACTCACATAAAGAATAATAAAATTCTCAAAGAAAATCCCATATCCAAGATAACTATCTATCTAAACTGCTCCTTGAAAATGTCATTAGCAAGAAACATTTAACGTGGTAACTAATAGTGAATCTATTATTTATTTATTTGTTAAATGAATTACTCCAACTTATCAAAAATACACAAAAGCTGATAAATCTTAAGTTTGCTATCAGATTAATATTGAAATAGCTTTTGAAACAGGATTCAACCATTAGAATTTCAGTGCAGTACAATTCAGACTATGATGTGTGCTTTGAGCTGTGTTTACCTGTCAATGGCATCAGGAAGCTTCTGGAGTCGATTTCCCCCCATATCTAACCATTCTAGATTTGGCATGTTCAGAAGAGCTGAAGGGATGGTAGTAAACTGATTCATACATAAATCTATGTGTGAAAGCTTCTTTAAATCACTTAGCTGAAGGGAAAGAGATTTAATACAATTTTATGTGGATGTTCCATTACAGCACTGATGTAGAGATGTTTACTGAAAAAAATGAAAACGTAACATTAAAACACGTTTGGAGCTTGTAAACATAGAATGGTTTCTGAGTTACATTAACTGAATTTCAAAGTACAATTACAGCACTTACCTGGAGGGTAGGTGCGTAGGTTTGAAACTGTTCAGGCGGTTAAACTTTATCTCCTTTATCTCATATAGAGTGAGCACCCTAAATGCTGAGAAGCTGAATGTCATGACTACAATGCAGATACATCCCAAACATAAAGAAAAGGATTTTTAAAGACATCGCCTGGAGCTATTTAAAAGATGTGTAGATGTGGTGCTTAGGGACATGTTTTAGTGGTAGACTTGGCAGTGGCTACATTTAGGGTTGGACTTGATGATCTTAGAGGTCTTTTCCAATATAGGTGATTCTATGACTATATTCTATGATCACAGTCTTTAGTATTTCATGCTTTGCTGGTGCTTCCCCATGCAATTTGCTGTATTTCATTAACCAAAGATTTAGGTTTTTTGTGGTTCATATCGCATGGATGGTATTTTGGAGGGAACTTAGATACTTGTGAAGTCTATCAGTACTGCAAGACATTAAAAATTAAATATAACCTCAATGAGTGCTGCAACACCTAGGTCCTTTGGTGAATCATGCATTCAAATGCTTTTTGTAATTTTCAGGCAATGCAAAGATGTTTGATTGCAAATCTGGCCCAACACGAAAAACTATGCATGTACATATAACCAAACTAAATTTACACTAAATATCTCAGGTGTTCACAACAGCGTGATCTCAAAAGGAAAGAACTATGTATTTACTATTACTTACTGTGAGGTGTTACTTTAAGAGCTATTGCTCTATATTAAATCTTATAACTTTTATCCATGTAGATTTAGTAAATTCTGCATTCTGATTAATCATGTATGTTTTTATTTGAAGATTTGTTGGGTATTGTTGTTTGGACTCAATTTTGCAATGCTAACTAATACCACTACTGTGTTTGTTTATACACTACAACAAGTAGATATGGTTACGTACTTGACATCTCTGTACCTAAGAGACCAATACTTGGAGATGCAGGTCTTTCTCACATATAGGTTAGACCAAATTAAAGTTCAACCGTATATAAGCAATTGCTTTATTCTCTTTTAATTGCTTTCAGCATCTTCTCAGAACAAAATTAATTCAACTTGTTGTGCATAGAAAATTGTCTAAATCACACAAACCCTCTTCATAGTTAGAGGCCCAGGTAAAGATGCTTTCAATTATATGGTGGCAAATGGTATGAACTTGTATTCTCAGCCTTAAAAGGGATCTTCTCTGTGCTAAGATATCAGATCCACAGTGGGGTAAATCTGAAGATCTTCAGCCTAAACTAACATCAAGTGTATTGCTGTCCTGTATGCTCATTTACCTGGACAATGATTAGCTCTTGCAACTACTCAGGTATATTTGCCATTCTCATGTGTCTTCAGTTGAATTAGTGATATGAATACTGTTTACATGTGCATTAATATGGATTAGTTACGACATTAGAATACCACAGCAAATACAAGAACACAGAGTAAATTCAAAATATACATCACAAGATAAGTAAGTAAATAAATCAGAATAGTCAAAACCTGTGGAGGAAGATCACAGATATTCCTGTTGACAGCCAGTTCCAATCTTTCCAGACTGATGCAATTACCTATTTCCTTAGGAACAGACTTTATTCTATTGTAACTGAGAAGCAGCTCTTGGAGGCCAGTCAGCTGGCCTGCAGAGAGCACAAATGAGAAAGAATGAACATGAACGTTTATTGTATTTGAAATAAAGTATTGATGTTTTTTTGTTATCCTAACAATGTTATAGAAAAGTTCTATTTTCTCATCATATATAAATAAATAAAAATTTAAATTAAAGGATTTCAGGACTCTAGTACAGAATTCTAGATGAGTACTTCAAAAAACCCAAAAACTTTTGAAAAGGACAACTCATGCCATGAACTCAGAACTTGAAGCCCGTTTTTCAATATCTCTTTTCTAAGCAGGCTCTCTTATATCTATTATCTGCTCTGCTTATAAGCTTTTTTTTTTTTTTTTTTTTTAATCCCCATGGGGAGCTAACATAAAGATATGTCTTCCCCATCTGGACTTTTTTTTTTTTTTTTTTTTTTTAAACATTTGTTGGGAATTGGTGGCCTTAAGATCTCTATCTAGCTGCCAAATATAAGTAATGTTTACTAACTACACAGTTGTAAAGTTACAGAGGTAAAATGCCAAGAAATGGCATGCTTGCATAACATTAATTTTCTTAGAAAAGCAGTATAAAATAAAATAAAAGAAAGTACAGCTCACCAATTTCTTTAGGTACGCTTTCTATTGAATTCCGGGATAGATCAAGAACAACAAGATTGTGAAATCTTCCAACGAACTGAGGAATTTTCTGCAAGCTAGTTCTATGAAGCTGCCATTCTTGGAGATGGACTAATTTCAATAAGCAGGAAGGTAATGTCTAAGACAAGAAATAGGAATCCAAAGAAATTCAGCTTAATAAACAAGAATATGGGTTTAGGCAGAAAGTGGTGGTAGGATTTTTGTTTTCTCATTAACATTTTGTATTGTGATTTAAAAAAAAAAATATATATATATATATATATTTCCTTCTTCTCAAGCTATACTGTAACATCCAAAGAACAACTCCAACTATGTGAGTCATTGTAACCATCAGTTTCATCCGCACACTGTTCTCTCCCAGGATTTAGACATCTGCTCTACTGTCATTGCTTGAAAAGTTTCAGGCTTTATAACTGAGGATGAAGCTGCTCTAAATGGATTGTTGCCTTAAATGATTATCTAAATGACACTTTCTGTTCTGTTAAGGGAAACAGCAAGCAGCTGAGAGCAGAAGGATAGAAACACTCCAGTGTTTACATGTTAGGAATTCCAAACAAAGAACAGAGCCTCCCTATACTGAACACCAGAGTATTGCTGGGCAGGGCTGTTACTCTTACTGACCTCAACATAGTCTAATTCTCTTCACAGAACTGGCACCCGCATTTCTGCGTTGATAAAGCTACCAGCTCTGTAGCTTGTCCTCATTGCTAGATTCCATTCTGTTGTTGATTCTACAGTTAGCCAATTTCCTATGTGCATTAGAAACAACAATCTGAGCATCTAACTCGCTCGTTGTCACTCAGAAAGTAAGTAACAATAAAAAATCTTTTTGTGCATCTAAACACAGAGGTTTTTCATCTTGAGATATTTCAGTAGTTTGGGTGCGTTAACAAAATGAAGATGTACCTAATTAAACTCATATTTTGCAATGTAAATCAATTATAATGCAGGAAAGTCTTTTGGGCTTTATTTTTGCAGAGTATTGCTTAATATTTGGAACTAAAAAAATCAGCTTGCTTTTACGTTCTCACAACTGTGCATCTCAATTCATGGTTAGCAAAGCAAAACATGAGCATTTCATGATTAGAAATAGTGCAGCTGTGAGTGTAAAGATGTAAATAGTGGTCTTCAAACACATCAAGTCATTCAGTCCAAGCAATATTAATACCTATACACAATACCTTCCATTCTTCTTCCTCTATCCTTAAAACTGCTCTTCCATCTTCATTAATTACTTTTTCTTTGAGTTTTGCTAAAGTGGCTCTCTCCTCACAGACAAGCAGTAACCTTAAAAAGAAAGAAAATTTGTCAGTGGTGCAGCTATGAATACAGGCAATAATTACTAACCATTACATTTTTTGGAACAACAAAGAGGCAGTAGTTACTTTGGATGAGTAACAATATTGTTTCTGGATGCTCATTATATTACCAATTGAGGGAAGACAAGAACATAAAGTAATGCTTGACTGAGTTAATTTATAGTAATTCTATTCATCTGCAGCTCAGCATAGTTCAGTTTTAGAGTCAGAAGGAAAATAAAACTTTATTCAGTTTCATCACATTGCAGCCAGGAAACGGAAAGTAAATTCACATGAAGTGATAATTCCAAAGTCATTAATTTTGAAACAATCTCGCGATGGGACAGAAAGCTTTCAATCCCACCAAATAAAAGTTCAATCAAACAAGGTCAATCAGCTAGGGATTCTTTTAGCTTTGTTTCCAGTGGGGACTTGAACGAGAATTTTAATAATTAACCTAATTAACCTAATTCTTTATCTGCTTTTATTTTCCATTTGTAACTTCTGAATTTGTTATTCCACTTCAAACATCTGACAAATGAGGAACGGTTCCAAAAATGCTAAATTTCTTTACATTTCATGAAATTGCTGGCCACTCAGAAAAGAAGACTAAAAGACTCTGTTAATGCTTCCATTGAGAATAAAACAAATCAGACCAAATTAGAGCATGCACACAGGAGAGGACTTCAATATCTGTATTTATTGGATTTAGTGTATATGCTAATATTTTTATCAATAGAACACATCTGATTGATTGACCTGAACATATTGCCAGACTGTAACCAGCGGGAATTCTACTCCAGTAAAGACTAAAGAATTACTGTGGATGAGTTTGGAAAGACTACTTGTAGTCATCTGCAATGTAACTTGGGTCTAGCTTTTCACATACCACCTACAGTTTACCTACCTTCCTGCAGACCTCTCTCTGAATTCCTTTTCTTTCCGTAATTCTTCATTTATCTTCTGTATTCTCACTTCCCAAAGTGTCTTCACAGCAGTGAATGATCCAATACAAACGGCAGTTTCAGTCATGATTCTTACATGTTCAGTTTTGATCACAGGAATCCAACTGTGAATTTCAGTGCCTCAGTGCGTGTATCACCTACCACGTGGGGGCAGCGACATGAAAGCTAAAATACTGCCATATCTCTTTGATTATATCATTAAATATAGTTAATCTATAGAGCTAACAGAATTTTACCAATTGCTTTCTATGTACAAAATAACTATACCCTGTTAAATTTTCTGAAATAAAATCCAATATAAGTTAGTAAAAATGGTAATTAGTTTCAAAAATCAGTTTTCAACAAAATCATTATACAACGAACTAGAGAATTTACCGTGGGAGATGACTATTATCAAAGATGTTTACACAACTAGAATAAATAGTGACAAAAAATTAATTAGAAAGTATAAGGAATTTCAACATTCATTTTGGGAAGCAAGTTAAATACTAACTTGAATGAACAATTTTGAACTTCTTTTCCCCAAAAGGTACCTGTATGAAGGATCTTTTTACAATCTCTTCTGCATTCTTCTTCAGAACAACTGTTTCTTTCAGTTCATTACAATTGTAGACTGAGAACGACCATCATTATTAAATGTGGATATAAGAATTAATTTCTTCCTGGGAGGGGAATGAGTGTTCTATGTAATTCCAAGTAATTAATCGTGACAGTTGGATCCTGGGTTGTACAAATACTTGCAATGAAAGGAATTTTGCACTTCAGAGAAACTGAAACATTGCTGGAAACATATTAGCACGAGTATTTATTTGTACTAATTTTCTTAATTGTATCTCTCACACTATAGTGTACAGTTAGTAATGCATTACCTTTTAAAAAAGACTTCTCATACTCTTTGCATCTCCTTCAGAATCTTGCAGCTCTCCTGAGTGTCAAGATCCAAATCAAATCAGGCTAATGTTTTGAAATCATCTTTTCCTTAGGGAGATAATTAATACATAATTTTCTGAAGAGCAGCAAAGTTACTCTGTTATCCCAATAAGTACACCCTTCTAAAAAGCATTCTTATTGCCATTTAATGTTTACCATGTATTTTGCTAACATAGTTGTTTGTAAAGTCTGATTGTATTGAAATCAATTTAAAAGGTACAGCGAAGCAAATACTAATTTTAAATTGTCAAGATTGTTTCCTGTTCTAAAGACAGCATGAAACCACATTATAAAGCTTGACCAAAAAAAAAAAAAATAATCTGGTCCAATACATCTATATTAAGAATCCTTAACCGTTCTTTACTTGTTAAGGAAGAGTGGCAGGATTTGACAGGTGATACAAAAGGCATCCCACAACGTGGCACAGTGCTGTCTGGCACTCAATTAGGAATTCAATCCCTTTTTAGGGATTCACTCCTTTCTCCTCTGAAACGATAAGATTTTTTCATCTTTCCCACCCCTGTGTCAATATGATCACGTTTATTTGCTGTACTTTGAAAGACTAACTTCTCATCCAGTGGTACTCAGAGTAAATACCTTTCCATTCCTCTTCCCCACATGCAACACCAGTGACTAAAACACTGTATGAGGCTTTTTGCTCCAATTAGCAGTTGCAATTTAAATTGCCCTATTTCTAGAATTAGTCTCCTACTGAGAAAAAGTGATTTACCTGATCAATCATACCTGTTGTTCATAGACATTTTCAGGTAGAAAACTACAAATCTTTTGAGGTATGTTGTACAGAAAAGATGCATTAAGGTTCCAATCTCTACAAATTTGTTCATACATGCACTACTAAAGCCAATATCAGACTACACAATCAAAACAGTACTTATTTCTAGTGAAAGCGTACACTTGGCAAAAAGTGGAAAGCAGATAATTCAATAAATATTGCTTTAGAATCATGAAATACAAAAGAGGCTCTAAGCATATGATTCTATTTTAAAGGATATTTAATTATATAATAACAGGATTATCATCAAATCTTCTTCTTTGTTTCCTGACAAACAATAAGACATAATAATCATATTGCCACTGACAATTCAGAAGTGAATTCCCAAATGTGGCTGTAAAATAAACACAAATTACTCCCGTGTAATCCGATCCCCCCAAAAAATCATCTCCAAGAGAGTTTAGAGCAACTTACCTCAAATATTTGGTTTTCAAAGATTTTCCATGACTCACTGCTTTCTGTGCAAGAGCCTAGGTAAGTTACGAATTTTGCTTTTACTATCAAGACCATTTGGAACTCTCACTCAGACTCCAATGCAATGTTAGTCTAGTTCTAATTTTAGCCTACGCTGAGAATAGAAGGTATCACATGAAGCACTTCTGCTACACCCTCCAGCACTTACCATTCCTAATGTCCTCCTAGTTTGCTGAACATGACTGGACTCCCATAAACTGTTTATAAGATTAATAAAAGTTAACAGCTGTGAACAAAACCAAATTCTTATGCTTCCTAATGAAAACTAAGAGTAAGCTAGTTTTGGCAATTTTTTTTAATTCTTTCAGTGTTTATCTGCAAGATAACTGAGCTTCAGAAAACACTTAGCACTGCATAAGTGCTATTAATCAGTAACAGTGATTAATTAGACTAGAAAAAGTATTACATAATTAAGTATTTTATTCACTGATTTTGCTTATGATGAAGAATTCCCATGTAAATTGTCAAAGTCCAGGCAGAAAAGTAATTTTTATCATGGTATGCAGAGGGGTTATTGCTCACCACTCCCTTTTACATGCTTCCAATCATAAAACATTTTTAACATTCTATTTCTTCAAAGAGACACTGGAGAAGATAAAAGGAGAACAACTGTCACAGTAAACAACAAGTATTAGAAGTTACTTGACAGACTATTTAGACCATTTTAACTTTGTTATTATTATTGATGCTTAATACATTTTTCTTCACTCAGATGGAAAGAGACAGGCAACAATTATCATAAAATCACTGTTTGAAACAGAAGTCATAAAACTGACTCGTTCTAACCTGGAATGCACTATAAGGATATAAAATATGAAGATGAAACTTAAAAAATAACACTCATTTGGTCATAGTAGTAGAAAATGTTTTCAGTCATTATCAGCTTGATTTAGATTCTACCATTACCACATAGAACTTCATAATGGAAGGTAAACAATAACAGTAACAATAAAAAACAAAAAACTTACCCTCTCCAGTCTATCACTAACTATCTGAACATAATTCCTAATTAAAAAGACGCTAACTGCTTTAGCTTTTAGTCTTCAAGGGCACATTTTTTATGTGTGGGGAGGGAATGCGTTAGAAGCAAAGGAGAAAGTTATGCAAAAGTAAAAGTGACCTCTTCGGTATAGGTATTGCTTCTTTCAGTTTTGGTAGAGGTTCAATACCCACAGTATTTATTTATTTATTTTTAATATAAATAGAAGCTCTGCTCTCTTGAGAGTGACGGATAATTAGAGTAAGGCAAAAATAAGTTTTACCTTTCCTTTTACTGGGTCTCTGAGAGTTAAAGAAATTTCAAGCTTCTTCTGTGAGCAAATTCTTCTCTAAAATATTTCAAGATCACTTTATCACTTTCTATCATACACTTTTGTTTCCTCAACTTATTTTTTGCATGGCCATAAGGCTAAAAAAATATACTATTCAGATTAAGCCCTTACCACAGTAACATACTTGTAGGAGAGTAGCCATTAGGCTGCGTTCTTTTAGTAGTCTCAAGTGCAGTACGTTCTTTACAATAAGTAGAAGATGGATCCACCTGTACAGGATTTCCTGCATGAAATCCACATATAAAAACAGTATTACTACAATTATTTGTGCCTTGAAAAAAATTCATTAGGAATAAATAAATCTGATAAAAATGAAACAGGTGTTATGCACAACATTTTAGTCGAACTTTTAAAGAAATGACTCATATAAAAGCACCTTATACCACAACAGAAATACAAATAGCACATTACATGTATACTCCTCACCTACATTACCACCTTTCCTCTTGCTCAGTCACAGCATCAAGGGTAGCAGAGATTTTACCTTGGTAGCTTACGTCTTGCATGTTTGCAGCTAAACACATCAGGCTACTTTGGTCTACAATACTGGTGAATGTTCCTGTAAAGATAGTTTTTGATTTATCTAAAGAAAGGAGAAAGTGTCCAATTTGCAAATTAATTTTTAAGGCCATGCAACTGTTTTTTCTTGTGTCTATTTCCAGCTTATGTTTCTAGAAGGCATTTATAACCAACCATTTTCTTTGTAACTCCTACGGAATAACCACTACAATCCTCATAATCTCTTAAGTTTACCTTCAAGCAGCACAATTATCATCTGTTCTGAAGACGTTAATTTGAACCTTTTCATTATTTGCCTTTTATCAGTTATTCCACATAATATTTTTTTAAATACTAATTCTTAGTTGTATCAGATTAACCTGTCATATTCTAGTAACTGAACATCAAAAATATACGATGGTGCAAATTTTAAGAATACATTCTGTTTACTGTCAGACTTATTTGATGTCACAATAACTGATGAGATCCTCCTTTTCTACAAATAGATGCTTTCTATAAGAAACAAAAATAACGGAATTTAAGGACTGTAACTACTTCCAGCCTATAAAAATGCAGTATATTCTAGAGAGTTTTAAGGCCCTGATAGTTATCAGCAAATGTTATCAGTAAGTATTTGAATAAATATGCCTTCTTCCTTTATCATTTGATAAAGTACCTGTGCAAGTAATGCCAGGAAAAAGTAGACTAGCAGAAGACTTGAGAGTTTAACTCTGTTAAACAACAAAAAGCTCTCTGGACATCTTACAGCAGAAGCATAATAGGCATTTTATTTGCATTTAATTTTGCATAACTTCTTTTGGGAATTTTGATACTATCGGTTAAGATAAATCTATGTTTCCAACAAAGAAGAACTGTGCGTTTTTCCCTTCAAAATTAGTTAATCTGTTTAAAAATACTACAGATGTAGATCAGTGATTCATTTACACCAGTCTTACAATCGTATGTATTACAGAAAGTAAAATAAAGATGACCCATCACCATATTCAGCAGTTGTGCCATGACCTACTGACAGCCTGCTGTAGAAGAAATTACAGCACTATTAATTAAAAGAAGAAACAGTTAATTGATAGACTGATATAAGCTGTTGAGAACTTTTAACCACATAAAATTATTATATAACATGAGTAGCAAAGGGCATGTGCTAGCAAAGCCAGCTTTTGTAGTTATTCAGTCTAACACAGTTTAAAGGCATATTCTAGCCAGGATTTCCTTCATTTAAGGTCTAGCAGCATCGAAGCAGGGTTCTCCAAATAAGATTTCCACAGGTTAGAAAAACGGGCCATTGTAGCTCCATCAATAATGCGGTGATCAGCTGACCAGCTCACGTTCATTATCTGTGCTTTAAATACTTCACCTTTTCCATTAAACCGAGGAAGAACCTAAAAATCAGAGAAAGGAGTAAAATAAAAATAGAAATATTCAATATTTTCTTTAACAAATCTGTATTTTTATCGTTAATCTAAATTCAAATATTCTGCTCAGTTAGAACAGACAGCAGTAGTGTCATTCAGAAATGCGAGTGCTTCCCATTACTGTTTCTGCTGCAGATTAAAATATAACGTGAACCTACATAACGAACGGAGATATCCAGTTTCCACTATCCTGGAAATAGTGAAGTAGTGAAAACTTTCATTGACTCAGAAGTTTTCTCCTGAATAATTTCTTGCACTGTTAGTGCTCAAAATGACAGTTTTCCTAAAGCATTCCAGAAACGAGGCTCATAGGAAGAACATGTGAAAAGTATTTTTAATTGATATTAACATCATATCCAGGATTGATCTCAAATATCTGCATTAAATAATTAAATCCCCAAATTCAGAAAATAAGAAACCGCCATGACCATGGAGTTCTGTATAGATTCAACCATCTGGCTCATGAAGCTAAATATTATTAAAATACTTTAAGTCTCAAGTTTTCTCCTTAATCATAGTAAGAGTGCTATTGCCATGTTGTAAAACTTTAAAAAATACGTTTACATTATTTGCTAATAACTAGAAGATTAAATACAGATCCAAGTGAACGTTAGAGAATTCTACAGAAAAAAGCTGAAAATTTGGCATAAAAGACTTTAGTGTCTCTGCTTAGCCATCTAAAAATACCACAACACTTTTTAATCACAAGCTAGGCACTTATGTAACAGAAAGAAGTCATATTTATATTAAAAACAGACAAACACATAAGAACATTTTCATTGAAGACAACCTTAGTTCACTAGAGTTAAACACTCACATTACCAAGATAAAGTCAGTATACCTGTATCTTTCCAAGTGCTCCAATAGCGACTTCAGGAGGTAGTATCACAGCTTTGGCATAAGTACCACCAATCTAAAAAACAAAACGCTGGGGATATTAGTTAACAAATAATTGTACCATGTATTTGAAAAGCTTCTAGCAGGAATTACTACTCATTTTGTTCTTTAAGTATTAAACTTTTATTAAGGTGGTCACTTCAGATGCAGTTTTCAGATACAAATTCTCATTTTTCTTGTACTTACTGTGCCAATATTTGAAAGGGTGAAGGTTCCCCCAGTGAGGTCATTTGTTCCCAGTTGGCCGGCAGAACCCAAGGCTTGTAGGCGATTTAATTCAGAAGCAATCTCAAAGATACTACTGACTTGAACATTTTTCACATTTGGGACAATTAAACCTTGTTCTGTGTCCATAGCAACTCCAATGTTGTGTGAAGCCTACAATAAGTTTCATTAACCAGACATTAACAGAAGCAGTCAACACAACACATATGCTTGCTAAAAGGAGTATGTAAGGATTCATCTGAGTGAGACTGATAAAACAACACAAAAGGAATTTTTACTAACTATATGTAAATACATACACACACACACATATATAAACACACATCACTTAAGAAAATGGACACTTATTTCCAGAAGTCTCTGGCCTATGATTCTATGATTCTAAGTGTCTGGCCAGCAACTTGTACAAAAATTACCTAAGTTTTATCAAAACTGAGCTTAAAATACGATTTAAATATATAATAGCTGAAAGTCCAAACAGCAGAATCACTGTGTCATTACTAAAAATTACTGTCTTTGGATTTTACATATTATCATTACAAATTGCTTGGTCTATCTTCAGGTGCAAACTAGGAAATCACTATGCTAATATACATTTTTGAGAACAAGCTGGAGTGAAAAAATGACTTTCATTAAACAAACCACTGAAATGAGATCTATACTGAATCAAATCTAATCTTAGATAGAATCTGGATACTCAAATTATTTTCCAGCACACCACTACAATTTTGGTATGTGTTCTTACAATTGGCTCAGACATTCTGAAAAGCCCTCATTAAATGTTAGTTTGAGTTTTCTGTTTACAACTTTAATCGGTAGTTTACAAACCTTATAAGTGATGTTTTGACAGTTTTCATCCAAAGAAGCATTAAGAATGGGATACTGCAATAATCCCATAGAAGCTGCCTGTTAAACATAAAAAAGATTTTTATACTTGATAACTCAGAGAAGTGCATGGAAAGCAAGGAACACTGGGAGACAAATGGGGTTGATAACCTATACTCAATGCAATCAAATATGGCTTCAACTCTCCTACTGCTCCCTGTGTGTTGATTTTCTCCTATGATTACAGTAACAGAAGGAAAAACTTACAAAAAGCAAATATACATCAGACAGACATATAGAAAGTAATAATCAATTTCTCAAGTTGTTTCCTGTTCCACAATTCAAATCAAGTATCCCAAAAAAACAGTTAGGAGATCACACAGCAATCTCATTGTAAACTCTCCAGTTAGATGGTAATTATTTCAGGGAACAGTAATTCCCCCTAAGAAGAGTAAGCAAAATAAGTACTTACTTAACACTCCAGTTGAAATAGCATTATCTGAAATTTTAGACTAAGCTATGCATTCAGACTTCAGTGATGACAGCAATTGGAAATGAAACCATGACAACTACATGAGTACAAGTGTCTGAACAAGAGAAGACATATATTCAATTCACCTGAACAACATAAACATATTCATTCATCTGAGGGATTCACTACCAACAACAATTACATTGCATTTTAAGTATGAGATTCATTTTAATGGAGGTCACCAAACTACTGTTACCAAAATATGTTTTGTTTAAATTACACACTCAACGATGCTTACTCACTTACTGCTCAAAACATTTCCATATTATCTAACCTAACTATAATTCCAACAGTAAATTGATAAATGGTGCTTAAAACAAGAAAAGCTGATACTTTTATTATGATCTGTGATTTTTTAGATGATAGAGAAGTGCTCCAAACTTAAAAAAATGATCTATCACAAGATTTTGGTAAAATCTGCAGTAGTGCTCCATACAGCATTCTGCTGCATCTCTTACCTTTATGAAGAAAGGCATAAAGGAAAGCTTAATTCCACGACTTTGTGCTGAAGGTTTTAGCTCTTCTCGCAACTGAACAAGGTGAGTCAAGTCAATCTCATCACAATAACCAAAGTGAGGGATCTTTAAGGCTGCACTCATAGTCTTTACCATTGCCTTGTGAAAACCTGGAAAATATTCACTGACTTCTTACATGAACAAAATGAAATTCTCAGAACTTACAGTGAAATTCCAATTACCTGAAAATTAAAATCTTTTATTTTCATCTTTCAATGAGATTTTTCTTATCTCAGTGTCTTTTACTGTATACTTCTCTGAAATTACTTTGCTACTAATTACATAATGACTCAAACTGTAACAAATTCACAAGCGTTTCCAAATTCTGACCTGTTTCAGAATACATTTGAAGAAACATGGGTTAAAAATGAGCAAGTGCAACTTGCAACTGAACTCCATCCAGCCAAGACATGAACAATTATATCACAAAATAATAACTTTATGCAACATTTTTTTGCAGAGAGCATGTTTTCCTACATCTCACATATAACAATAACTTGAAACACTCCCATCAAAAGGAACCAAATGTTCATCGAGTTACGCTTACCGGTAGTTTACTGTGAACATTTTCTCAAGATTTTGTATTTGATGATTTACCTGTTATAGGTTCAGTTTTATCTTTTCCTGAAAATGCAACGTGTCTGGAAATAGGTACTGGAATTTTGCGCGCTTTGTCCTTTGGAGCAGTTGGCACTGTCTCTGACTTTGGCAATGGTGCAATAATTTCAGCCTTTGGTGATGGAGGTAGGATAGCTCCCGTTTGTTTGGCCAAAAAATTGAGAATGTCTTCCTTAAGGATTCTGTTATCTTTCCCTGTTCCAATAACTTCACTCAATTTAATCTGAAAAGTATGTAACAAACTATGACACTTTCTTTACAGCAATATATATATTTACATCAATGTATGTATTTCTATACTATGAAATACAGTTACCAATTATTGATCCAACATATCTGCCATTTTATTTCCCTTTCTGTGACCAGCACTCCTGCCTCCTCATCCTTCTTAATATGGTTATCATAGAATCTTTTGAGTTGGAAGGGATTCTTAAAGGCCATCTAGTTCAACTCCCCCGCAATAAAAAAGGGACATCTACAGCTAGGTCAGGTTGCTCAGAGCCTGCTCCAGTCTGACTTTGAGCGCCTCCAAGGACAGGGCATCCATCACCTCTCTGGGCAACCTGTTTCAGGTTTCGGTGCCCCACCACACTCATTGTAAAAAAATTCTTCTTTATATCTAATCTAAATCTCCCCTCTTCCAGTTTGAAACCATTTCCCCTTGTCCTATCACAAAAGGCTCTGCTAAAGAGCCTGTTAGTATAATCCAACAACATTTTATGAGGCAAACGACCAGTATCTGTCACAGCAAATGGGTCATGTATTAGTCCTCACTCACCCTCTCCTCACTTTTGAAGGTCACAGGTAGCTAGACAACTTTTCCCTCCCTGTTGGCATCTTGATGGTCCTGGGCACTCAACCATCCAAAATGAACCCAACCAACCCATCACAGAACAGGGAAGCTCAACAGGACACAGCGCGCATCCTATAAAATCAAGCAGCTACAAGTCTTAAAGGGGACTTGGAATGGACCCGCTGCTGGACAGCAAAATGCATGATCCCTGGTGCTCAGGGACACCTCCACTATGGTATGCTTCCTCTAAGGATGGAGTGAGTGATTGTATTCCTTTACATCTTCTTCAAATCTAGACTGTGGCTGTTATATTGTACGCTAAATATTAATATTTGGCCTGAACTGGTGCAGGTGATGAGAACAAATGCCGAGTAACCATACACTACACTACTAAAAAAAAAAATTTCTGTGCGATGCTAATTGCAATATTTGGTGAAATAATAATGCTCTAATTATAACTACAGCTTAGTAGCATCCTCATTCTAACCAGGATCCCTAAAGAACCCATCTGTCTCTGTAGCATCAGGTGACACTTTCTATGACTTATTAGGTATGCAACACTGTTCAAATCACCTAAAAGGCCCACTAGCTGTCTTAATTGCATACTTTAAGGAGGAACAGTGAATACTACTTACTTCTTTATTACAGGATCAATAGTGAAGCATTAATTTGAAGAGAGTTATTTGTCACTTAAATTTCTCTATTTCTTGTTTTATTTTTCTCAAAAAAAAAATGCACCATAAGCTTTCAAAAAACAGTGGAATATTCATAGATTAACGCAAAAAAAAAAAAAAAGAATTAGGAAAGTCCTTAAAGGACCACATAGTCCATCGTTTGCTCTTACATAAATCTGGAGAACAGAGCAAGGTAGCTAAAGATGAAATTCAGTTTTTCCCTACTCCCTGCTCTGCCTCATGGATCCATTTCAAGAATTCATTATTTTTTTCACAAAAAGGTTTTCTTAATCACCAACCTAAAGCAACATAGCTGCATTTTAAGCCCACTAGTTCTTTTCTTATTCACCACAATCATCAGACAGCATCATTATCTCCATCTCTACAATGTTTTTTACCCATTTGGAATATATTCAAAAACAAGACATTCCTCACTGCACTGTCCCCTAATCCGTATCTTCTCAGTCAAACTGTTATAAAAGAGGGATACAATGTGACAGGACGTCATTTAGCAAACTTACATTGTTTTCCATAGCAAGACGACGAACTGCAGGTGTTGCTAATGTTTTGTGACCTTTTATCTCTTGGTGTGTGTGTTCTTCATGAGACATAGCTGGTGTTTCAACAACATCTTCTTCTGGGGCAACACCTGCAAAGAAGAAGAAAAAATAATTTATTAGATTACTCTATAAGTATTTGTTAAATTTCAGAACTTGCTTTAAGCTTTTTAACCCTAACTCAGGCACATGTCAAATAGGCAGTTGAAAAAAAAAAGCAGAAGAAAGTCTCAAATTTCTTACAAAAACTATTGAAGTATTAGCTAGCCCCCAGAATACTTAATATTATAATACTGAAGATTAATTGTGATCTATCCTCTCACTAGGTGTCTTGGTGTTTCTAGACAAATGCAGTTAAATATGTGTATAGGACCTCAGAGAAAAGGCTGCACATGAGTCAGCAACAAGCCCTTCTGGAAAAGGCATCTAACAGCATCCAGGGCTCTGTTAAGAGGAGTGTTGCCAGCAGGCTGAGAAAGGTGATCTTTTCCCTCTATTCAGCACTAGTGGGGTCACATCATAAGTACTGGGTCCACTTCTGGCCTCCCCAGGACAAGAGATAGATGAAGCTAAAGGAGGGAGCCCAGCTAAGGGCCAGTGAAGATGATCAAGGAACTGGGGCATCCCTCCTGTGAAAAAAGGTTGACAGAGCCAGGACTGTTTAGCCTAGAGAAAAGATGGCTCTCCTAATGAGATAGGCGGATCTCATTAATGTATATAAATATTTGAAGGGAGGGTGTAAAGAAGACAGAGCCAAGCTCTTTCAGTGACATCCAGTGACAGGACAGAATACCTCACGGGCACAAACTGAAACACAGGACGTTCTGTCAGAGCACAAGGAAAAACTTCTCTGTGAGGGTGACAGAGCACTGGGGCATGCTACCTAAAGAGTCTGTGGAGCCCCACTCTTTTGAGGCATCCAGAAGTCATGTCGACATGGTTCTGGGCAACATGCTCTAGCTGACAAACTCAAAATATGCAAGAGAAAAACTGCTTACAATACCTTTTGAAGCATCAATTTCAATGTCCACAAGCGGTTTTCCAACATAAGCAATATCATCTAAATTGTAATGGAGTTTTCTAATGATGCCATCATAACGACTTGTAATAGTAACAGAAGCTTTATCACTTTGCACCTCACAGATACTATCAAATTGAGAAACGCTATCACCTTCTTTTATATACCTAAGAGAAAAGACACATGCTAGTATAAAATATTACAATAGTAAAAGCCTACGCTGTGCATTCTTTAAATTAAGTTCAGTTACATACATCCCCACAATATGAAATGCATTCTGGATATAATGACAAATTATGCACAATGGTTAGATTTGTTATATACCGCCTGTCAGATTGCTCCAAAGCCACTTGTGTGAAATGACACAATGTTTCAGAATACTGTCACATATACAATTTTTTCTATTATTTCCGCTAAGCAGCATTTTCTTGACAGATTATAAACTACTTCAAAAAAAAAAAAAAAAACCAACCAAAAAAGCTTAACTCAGTTTGAAGCTAAAGAAGGTCTCTGTTTCAAGTTGTAAAGACCAGTGCACAATCAGTTTCAGAAAAAAATCTAGAAGTAGGAAACTGTCTCCTATGCAAAGAGATATTTCTCCTATTTTACCTTCACTCAGAGGGCAGTGAGGTACTGGCACAGGCTGCCCAGACGAGTTGTGGATGCCCCATCCCTGGAGGCGTTCAAGACCAGGTTAGATGGGGCCCTGTGCAGCCTGATCTGGTGGGCTGCAGCCTTGCCCACAGCAGGGGGTTAGAACTGGTCTTTAAGGTAACTTCCAACCCTAGACTTTTTATGATCCTATTTGTACAAAGGGCATTCTAACACTGTTTTCTTCTATTTGACACCTTGATTTTGCTTAAAACCATTAGTCGTTGGCTTTTTAGGAACATTTTACGTTTTTTATCTAAGTAAACGGAGAAGGGGTACAGGATAAAACCGCGTGGATTCTCTGGAATTTTTTCTTTGTCATTTTTTTCTAAAGTTCTGAAGTTCAGCCTAGATCTCCTCTAAAAACAATAATCACTGAAAGAAAGCCTACCTACAAGTGCAGTTAGGGCATCCCATTTCTTCTACCTTTTCTATTCCCAAAGACAACAGATTACAAGTAAACAAAATGTAAAGGTCACTATATATGAAGTTTCAAAATGTGGGAATCAAAACTTGAAAGACTTCAAGAGTAGCACAGAAAACATACTCTCTGAAATAATTATTGATACTTGATAATTACGGATAGTACTTGCTAATTTCTTAATGCATTTTTAAGGAAGCTGAGCTTACCATTCTTTCACAGTCACCTCTGTAATACCTTCTCCAATATCAGAAAGCTTAAACTGGACGATTTGGCCATGTGAAACTTAAAAATAAAAATAAAAAAAAAATAACCAAGGAAAATCAGCTTGTTTAATATTAAGCATAAGATATCAGACAGAATAATCTGAATACATTAAAAATAGTTAAATGTCATTTACATACAAGCCACTAACATACCATTCATAAAAGAGCAAATTAAAACAAATTATTTTATTATGAAAAAGATTACCAGCAGATGTTCTGAATAATCGCTGTTGATGACTAAACTTGAAGGCAGATTTGTCAAACACACACGCATATTTTGATTTTATAAAGCGAATGCTGCTGCACGATCTAACGTGGTGAACACAAACCTGGGGGAGAGAAGTCTCAAGTGTTAAAACATTAGGCTGAGAAGACAGAGCTCACTTAACATTCCTGATACAACAGCAGTTACAAGAACATGTCATTTCTGTAATTTCTATGGAGAACTTCTTAGGAAAATACAATTATACTGAATACATGCTGAATGTATAATAACCATTAAATTAGCATAAGTTTTGCCATGTCTTTAACTTCTATTACTAACACAACACACAGGGAGATTAATCCCACAATAATATAACAAATTAACAAAAATCGTGACAAGATCTGGTAAGAGATTCATCATTTCCATCGTTTCTCTAAACAAGTAGTTTAACCAGGACACACAAACAAAAAGCACAGGTAATATCAACTACATCAGACATCTGAAATACTCTCATGCAGTGTGAATCCTGGAAAGGTCCTCTAGACTGCAGGAAAAAAAATCAACGTGTTTTTCTTTGCCAGTTCTTATTCCAGTCAAAGGTTGATCAGAAGTAAATATGAGAAAGGAAATTCACACCAGAGGGCACAAACAGTTACCCTTTTATTTCTGTTAATGTAAAGGAGATAAGCATCTTTAAGTAACTTCAATTGCAATTATATTCATCCAGAAATCAACTTAAAGAGTCAAAAGAATTTTCTGAAATATTCTTTATACAAAGCTGTATGCTTTAAAACATCATATAATCAGTTGTGATTTTGGTCAAAACAAAGGCAGTAGCATTTGCATTGACATAAACAAGCATTTTATCATTAATCTCATCAGAAGTTAGTTCACATCCTTTCTTATTTAGTAATATTTCTTAAATCTCACTTGAATTCTGGTGTTATGGTGCCTTGGGTGATGTAAAATTAATAAAAATAACAAATGATCTGTAGATGCTATCCCTAATTAATTTAGAGACTAAAAAAAGAAATCAGGTGCTACAATGTACCTCCAGTAGCTCAAAACTGTAAAATTTAGAAATTATCTTCTCAGATGAGCCAGAAAACAGGACACCTGTATGGGAAAGTTCATTTTAACTTATTTTTTTAATATCCTTTCAAATAATTTCAGACCACATGAAACTTTCCGATTCCCCTCCCACTCACCCCCCACTGTTGAGCTATTTGATTTTATATTATACTTTTAATGTGCAGATTATCCTGAAAGCTGTACAGTTCTGAATTGACTATGCACGTGTTTTCTAAATTATTCGATCTAGCACTGAAAGTTGTATTTAATATCACCTTTCTTTTAGGAACAAATATTTATACAAAACAATCTCCAATAAAGGACACAGCAAAGTCACACTGAGTTACTCTGCATCTGCCTGCTACTAAGATTGCATCCTCTGACCTAGAGCAAGTATTCTTCTAATTCCTATAATGAACAAAGTCATTCTTTTCGGGCATGATTGGTCTTGCCCATCAGTTCAGTCAGAGTTGTGAATATTGTGCTTTTCTTAATCACTTATCCTAAAAACTGACTGCTGGCCTCAGCACAAAATGCTGTCACACAGCATGCAGGTCATCGATCACCTGATGGAGTGACACTCAGCCATACTTCAGCCATAACGGACGTGGTGCTCAGAGGCAATGATTCCACATCAAAGATGCTCTTCTGAAGAATTCTTTTGACTTGCTCTCATATCGAGTTGTTTACTTACATTGGATTTGTTTTGCATAATACTCTCTACCTCCAACTACATAGTTACCTATATGCTAAACTGATAACCTCATCTCCTTAATAACAGCACCATGTCATGTTCTCCAGATCACTGTTCTCTCCTCACCACTTAACACAAGAACCCCAGGCTCCTTTTTTCTCCTCATCACAATGTAACATCTCCGTGGACAACCACACAGCCCACCCTCCCTCCCGTCACCAGTTAAAGGGTTTGCAAGAACACCAAGAATTTTTGAACATAATACTTCAGAATTGTGATAACCATCTGATTTCTTGGATGTTAACACTGCTTTGCAGTAGGTGGTCACAAGAACTAGAGCTCTGCAAGAATCAAAACGTGCTGCTGGAAATGCCTACCATAAATGGCCTATTCCGAAGTATACTGTTCAGCATGCACACTGATAAGATGAAGATTCTCATCTCATCACAATCTCTCTCTGGATGCAAGAGGGGATGGTCTGGCTAAGAAGGAAACTAAAAAGAAGCTTCTATTTTCAAAATTATTTGATTAGCTATACAGAGCCTAAAATCAAATAATTACAAGAATAATGTCTTCATGATGGCATATGCTCAAGAGATTATAAGCATCCAAAAGAGCAACCAGTGGATTCACCTACTGAAGCACGGTGCGGCACCTACATCGTTTAATTTACAAGTTCGCGGGTTGCTGGTATTCGGGGAAACGCCTGCTTCCCCTTCAGCGCAAGGATCCTTCGCTACACCAAGGGACCGATGCACGGCCGCAAGGCAGCACAGCGTCTAGGCAGTGCCATAGTCGGACGACCTAGAGGTAACTCAAGAGAAGAATGGCAGCCACCTGTCACGGGAGGCACAGGTTCCTCTCGCAGGAAACACGGACAGCGAGAAGACACCGGGGTGCGGGAGCGTAGGCAGTCCGTGGGCAAGCGGGCACGAGCGGTGCCCGAGCCCCACGAGCTGACAGGCGGCGGGGGTACGGCCAGCTCCGGGGGCACGGCCGGGCGGGCTGGGGGAGGCGGGCGTAGTGTGCGCCCGGAGGCGCAGGGGACGGCTGAGGGGAACGGCCAGTCCCTACGCGGTTCGTGTTCGCGCGGGGGGCTGCCGCTCGCTGCCGGCCGGTAGGAAGCAGCGGGGTCTCAGCACGACGCCGAGGCGGAGGTGCCGCGCGCCGCTCTCGCCGGAGAACCGAGCCAGAACCCGCGGGACCCCCGCTCCCCTTACCAGGCGCCCCGCGGTCCTGCAGCTGCTCCTCAGAGCGGTCACGGCCGCCATGTTCCTCCGGGAAGAGGCAGCCCCACGCCCCGCACACCTCCCACCGAGCAGCCAACCCGCGGGCAGCCACGCGGGCCGCAGCCAACCAGCCGGGCCGGGGGGTGGCGGTGGGGGCCCCGGCTGTGTGGGGGGCAGCGCGGGAGCCGCCTCAGGGCCGCGACACGCCCGCAGGGAGCAGCGGGAGGGTGTCACCTGTCGGAGTCCCGTAGGAAAGCCGCAGGCGGAGCGAGGGCAGCGTCTCTTGGAGGCAAAGGCGCGCGGGTAGCGTTACGGGCCCGGCCGTTCCCGGCGCACTGTAATAAACCTCCGTGTGACGGACAGACCGACATCCGCGTGTTTCTCCGCGTTTCTTGTAACGGGCCCCTCTGCTACAGTCCGGCCGCTTTCCTGACTCGGGCGGCCACGAACCCGGTGCGAAGCTCTGTGCCGGGCCGGGCCGCGCCGGGCCCTCTAGCACGGCGGGATGGCTCCAGCCCCTCCCGCTACGCGGCGCCTCACGCGGCGGTGCCGCCCCCAACGCACTGCGGGCGGGAGGCTCCGCTCTGCGCCTGCTCTGCCGTCCCTCGGCACAGGCACCGGCACCCTGCGGCGCGTTACTCTTCCCGCGTACGCTGCTCCGCCGGGTTCTCGCTGTCCCCAGGGCACGGCCCGGATCCCATCTGTGCGGCGGGGGCTTCCGCGAAAAACAGCTCCCCTGGCCGCCAGCCATGGACGGGGACAGGGTGGAAATAGACGGCGGCATCATGGAGGGGGTGAGCACCGGGGCGCGCTGGGCTCGGGCGGGCCGTGCCGGGCCGTGCCGCGCCGCCGCGCCTGACGAGCGCCGTTCCTTGCAGGGCGGGCAGATCCTGCGAGTGTCCACGGCGCTGAGCTGCCTGCTGGGCCTGCCGCTGAGGGTGCGCCGCATCCGCGCCGGGAGGAGCCAGCCCGGCCTCAGGTAACGTCCCTACCGAGCCCCCGCTCTGCCTCCCGGGCCGTCTCGGAGGGGCGTGGTAGTCCCCGGGCGCGTGTGAGGCCCTCATGGGCCGGGGCGCAGCTCCGCCGCCCCTTAGCTGCGCACCGAAACGCTTCCGAGGACAGAAATCATGCATTTCCGATGTTCTCAGAGGGCTTTTTCAGTCAGAAAACGTTGTCTGTGGCTCACTTCCTTGGAACGACCGAGTGTGGAGGAGTCCTAGGCGAGCTGTCCGCAGTCAGCCCCTGCCTGCACGTTCCCTGTGCCCTCAGCGCAGCTGCCTCTCCCTGGCGCCGGCTGTGCCAGGCAGGGAGAACGCGCCCTGTCCCCACCCGTCGGAACTGAGAAGTATTCTCCAAGGTGCCAGACAGCTCGCATGATGTGAGGCAACGTAAAGTTAAAATCATGTACTGCCTCCCTGAGGCATTACTTACAGAGATACAGTATTAAAAACTGTTTCAGTGCTACCTCTATGTCCCAGAGCTGTCGTTCTCATTCTGAAGCCACCAGACACCTCAGACACATTACTTGTGTTTCTCATCTTGACTGAATAATCAATGTTCTTCTTTGTAGGCCTCTGCTCCTCTTTAATTCCGTTAGTTTCTGACACTTCTGGACTAACATCACTGGGCTCTAAACGCATCCAGGAGAGGCATGAGCCCTGAGGCACTTAATTTGGGCTTACTGAAGCAGTCTTGCTTAGCTAAGCTACTGCTTTATACATCCTTGAAAACAGTCCATGGAGCAGTATATACCTTTGCTTGGTTTTGGTTTATTTCGCAGTGGATCTTAATGTAAGGAAATCCAGATATTCATGTGGGCTTGGCAATCAATTAGTAATTGCTTTACTCTCTTAACAGCCTATCGCCCAGAGAAAGCTACTGAACAAAATCATACCTCACAATCCTAGTGGCATCTTCAGAACTTAATGAAATAGTGAGGTCACTCTGGTGGCATTTAGGTTTCCTTGCACATGTGAAAAAGAAAAGCAAAAAACAAATGGTTGCTTTTTTTTCTTCTTCCTATTTAAACCACACTAACAAATAGAAGTGCATGCACGGCAGAACTGCTAGCTCTTTCCTGGCTCAGGGCTTGGCTGTTCAGGATTGCCACCATTATCCCATTTGCCATTATTATCCCACTATTATTTTTTTTTTTTCAAGCATTTATCACATTAAGACAATGACTGCTGCACCTCATCTGCCTGGCTTGACCCATTCTAATGTATCCTTCCCACTAGGATCCTAAAAATTCCAGAATGGTCAGTATGCCGCTCTGTTGGCAGCTGTGAAATCAGGATAAATACTGTAGGATACAGACCAAATTTCTGATCCTTGTTTGAAATCTGTGATTGTGCTTATCAGATGATGTTTAGTGTTTTTTTTTTTTTAATGTAAACATCACTGTGTAGTCTGCTTGCATGCATCTTTAACTTAGTATTTGTGACATTAAGGCCTCAGCATCTGTCTGGATTGGAGATTGTTCGAGATTTATGTGAAGGGAACCTGGAGGGTGGAGAAATTGGCTCAACAGAAATAACCTTCACTCCTGGGAAGATCAAAGGTGGAACCCACATAGCAGATACCAAAACAGCAGGGTATGTCTTTGTATGTGGATAATGACTGGCAAGTAACTGCTCTTAACTGCTCTTGGTAACTTTAAAATCATGACAGATTAGGTTTTGGTAACTTTAAAAATCTCACAGAAGAGAGGAAGAAAAGAACACTAATACATGGCTGATGAGCCATAATCTTTGCTACCTGATACATGTGACCAAAGGACCTGTAATGTAAGCAGGATGTGTATTAATAAAGTACATACAAGTGGAAGTTATAATGATATGTAAGTTGAACACTTGATTAATGTTAGCTAAAAACCAGATGCCCAAGTGTTTAATATCTTATTTTCTTACATTAGTACTTTAACCGTTGGGTCAATGCATCAAATTAGATTAGTGTCTTAGAAATTTTAAATATGAAATTGTAAAACCATTACATACCTGGTGTTGAACTAATACATTGATATTCATTTATTGGTTATACAATAAAATATTGAATTAATCCTCTTTATCTAATAAAGTCAATTTAAAGGTTGTACTTACACATGTGATGGTGCAATGTGGGATACTGGTCTTTGGGATCTGGGAATACGTTCCATGCACTGGTTTTTTTGTCCCTGTCTTTCTTCTGTAGTTGGATCATTTGTTCTTGGAACCTGTTGCAAAAATGAGTGAAATAGGTTCAGCTAGGGAAGAAGACTGGTGTGAACTTGGAAGCATAAGCTAGGTTAGACACAAGTGAAGGTTTCCTTTAAGTTAAGAAAAACATGTTTCTGAGCTGCTACGGTTTAAACAACCAAGCTGATTTCTTTTCTGTGTCTTAACACAGAAAGGCTTGAGTAGGCAACAATACAAAGAGATTAGTACAAAAAAGTATGGCTCACATACATTTGGAGAGTGTTTAAGAAAAAAACAGGTGTACTTCAGTGTAGCAGCAGCTACTATTTTCACAATTCAAAATGATGTTGGAAACACTCGTGAGATAACTTTGATTTTGCTGAGCGTATTTACTTCTGGAAAGTATATTGGAAGGTTGTTTTTTGTTATGTATGATTCAATTATAAAGGAGTCACACACTTCAAAGCACATTTTCTATGCCCCTGAATTCTCTTATGTGAGATGTTGACCAGCTTCTAGGCAATTTTGTCCGTTTTTATATATTTTATTACTAACTAATTATTAAAATGTTAAAATTGCTGCTTAAGCCTTTTTGCTTTACTGTCTGCTATCTAACCCACAGTTTTCACAGTACTGTCAGTATACTAAGTAAGCTACTTTTAAAGATACAATTATTGTAAAACAAAAACACTTATATGTAAGCTTGCTAGGAATATGAAGTTTTAGTTTAGCAAATTTTAAACAATAATGTTTATACACTATGTTAAAAATCAAATACATAAATGCTCTGTAATGTCATTTATTTGCCTTTGATGTGTAGTGATTCTACATGGATTATGACTGCGTGACACTTGAGTATCTTATAATTCCTTCTAGGAGTGTGTGTCTGCTGATGCAGGTAGCAATGCCCTGTGTGCTGTTTGCTGCTTCCCCATCAGAACTGCATTTTAAAGGTGGGACTAATGCAGAGATGGCTCCTCAGATAGACTACACAGTCATGGTAGGGAAAATTCCTTTGGCTTGGTGCATCTTTCGTGTGTGTGTATGCATTGTAACGACTGTTCTTCTGTTGCTCTTACTGCAATATGTAATTGCACAATTAGGCATGAGAATATTAAACTATTTATGTATTGTGTAGAGAGCAACCAGTGTGTGATGGAATTCCTTGCAACAACAATTTGTGTTTTTGCTGTTGGTTACTAAATGTGAATTATTAGGAACTTCTCTTTCTCTTTCCATAAGAGAATCCTTTAACCCAAACTATTCTGAATAAAGTATGAGGAAATTCAAATAAGCTGCATGGATGAGATTGGCTATTTTTTTTTAAAACGTAATTGAAATGTTTGTTTTGAACTTTTTTTTTTAGAAGACTGAATACAATAGTGGAAAATTATACATGCATAATAGATTCACTCTGTGTTTTTATATATGCTTGTTTTTCAGGTTTTCAAGCCAATAGTTGAAAAGTTTAATTTCACATTTAATTGTGACATAAAAAAGAGGTAAGTTACGGGGTCATGAGGCAGAAACAGGCCTTACTGAACCAGTGCGTGAGCCTGGAGGCACACAAGGTGCTCTGAATCCACCTGAGGGATGAATTTATAATTAATTAACTAAGGCATTTAACATTAGCTGCCCCTGTGTGTACCATCACTGTATGATGAATGATACAGTTCTTTCCTGTCTTTTTTTTTTTCATTGCTGAGTCTTCAGCTGCTGTTTTAATGTTTCCTATGAATTACCCCTTCCTTGAGGGAAATGCATGCTGAACAGATACTCCATTATCTAGCTTTTTCTGAGGTGCCAGTTACATTAGCGTTTGGCAGTTAATAAGGTATGTGTTATGAGGTAATGCTATTGAAGAATAAACTTGTATTATAAAGATTTCTAAGACACCAACAAAATTCATATGTATGGTAACAGAGAACATAAAAATGTATCATAAAATTTATGAGGAGACTTCTGGCTATTTTCTTAGTTTCCTTGTGATCTTTGCATTTAATTATATCTGATTCCTGTTTGTACATAGGGGCTACTATCCTCAGGGAGGTGGTGAAGTTGTAGTCCATATGTCACCGGTCAAAGAGTTAAGTCCAATAGACTTAACAGAACGTGGCACCGTGACAAAGATATATGGAAGAGCATTTGTTGCTGGAGCACTGCCTATAAAAGTGAGTGCTGATAATAGCCCTGGTAGTATTCAACGTCACAAATCTATATAAAATTGCACGTAATCTACCTTGTATACTTATACTGTTCCTGTATTCTGCAGTCTTCCACATGCAAGCCAAGTAGTTGTATCAGATGGATTCAGTTATTCAGATTGTAAAATAGAATTTCAGACATTTGTAAAATGCGCTTATTGCTTAGGAGTATGGTAGCAGCTAAAGCAGGAAATGAGAACAGTATAAGTGACTTCCTTCATAAAACTATTCAAAAATATTCAGTACGTATTGAAGGATATTTTATACTATGTATCATTCACGTTTATGTGGATTATCTTAAATCTGAAACAGTGGCTTTTCATAGGTTGGTGGGTAAGTAATGGGATCTCCTCAGGATTCCTTCCCACACACAGCCTCAGAAGCGCAAGAGGAAGGGATTGGAGAAGGGTGTTATTTTTTGAAGAGCTGTGGAGTGGTGGTTTTGATCTTAAAGTCTCCAACCCTATGAATATTGGCTATGATCTTTTTCTCCCATTGGATCGCAGGGATGGGATAAGCTTCATCTCCCCCCCCCCACCTTTAAAATTGTTATCATAGTAATTGTTGTCAGTTTGGTGTGTTGTTGTTTTTCTTTGTTTTTACAGTCTAAGGTCCTGAGATAATCAAGACTAAAATCTTTCTCCATATATATGGAGAAGAATTATTGAAATTTCTACTGCTATTGGAGCTTCTATATACAGTGCTGTAATCTGTCATTTGTTCATTATTAGTGGGAAAATTCTCAGAAGAGAGGATGCTAAGTGTTTGCTTGTAGAGGTTTTATAACAATCCTTTGCTCTTTTCTCTTTAGTCTCTTTATTAAAGGATCCATTGCAGTAATTAGGCTTATGAGGAAAACGTATTACTATCGTTACATCATTTAATTAATTTATGTTTTTACCTCATATCTTGTTAGCTGGCAAAAGATATGGCAGCAGCAGCAGTGAGAAGCATCAGAAAAGAAATCAGGGATCTTTACATTAACATTCAGACTGTTCGAGAACCTGACGATCAAGCCTTTGGGACTGGAAGTGGAATAATGTAAGATAAGCCCATACTTCCTATTAATGCTTGTAACCTTGCTGGTTACTTATCTGGTTGATTGGCTAGATCTTGATTAATTATCTGATAAATAAATTGTAATGTGAGTGATATTGTTCTTAATACCTATTCTGCTTTTTCTGCTCAGCATTGTTGCAGAGACTTCAACAGGCTGTTTGTTAGCTGGGTCGTCACTTGGCAGGAGAGGTAAGAGTGCAGTATACCTCCTTCAGAATCAACTTAATATACTGTTAACAAATAGGAATCTTAAGTATAATCTATTCAAAGATCTGATGCTTTGAGTGCTGGTTTTTTTTTAAGTGGATGCTTTTCTGTAATAAGGGTCAGTGAAAATGAACAGATTTTAAACTCTATAAATAAAATCTTGCACTTTATACTTCTGTGCTGCTTCTGCCTCACAACAAAAGTGGAAAATACTTCTGGATTTTATGTACATGCTCTGTGGTTTACCTGTGAAGGTTTTGTTCAGTGCTGAATCTAGATGTTTATCTAGATTAAATGGAATAGATGTGATTTTCATCTAAATGGTTTTACTAAAATGTTTCTCTGACTGTAAGTGTGGCTACATGCTTCACACTGCTTGGGGAATATGTACTATATGTCATCATAAGACATGAGTTTTTTTAAGTGGATGTTTGAGGCAAAAGTATGGAAATAAGATTTTAAAAGTTGATAATTTCTGTTGGTGGTGTGTTTGTTTTGTTTGTTTTTTCCCCTGTATTTTTTACATGTTACAAATAAGTGGTAGCATCCTAACTTCTTGGATTTCTCTGTTAGGAAAAAATTCTGACAAGGTTGGCATTGAAGCAGCTGAGATACTGCTTAAGAATCTTAAACATGGTGGAGCTGTGGATGATTCTTTACAAGACCAAGTAAGAATCCTATATGTCTTCACATTAGTTTGAAGTAGCAACCACATTTACATATATATATTACTTGAAAAGAATGCAAGTCTGAGCAGTGAAAGAATGGCACACAGATTTCAGAATTAGGTTGTATTTCCACAGGCTAATGTGGCATAATTAGTTAATAATCAGACATCTTAGAGGTTTCTGGATGTGATCACAACTTCTCTACAATTAGCAAAATACGTATGCTTCTTAGCAAATACAGATGCTTTGGCTTTGCACCACATCCTTAAATTTTCCCTTCCTGCAAATCTTAGTATTTATGGAAGAATGAGTTAGTAATTTGCTTCCATTTGGGACTCCAAATATCTAGGAGGCGTTGCTGTTTGTCTTGCTTGCCTAATTTCATTTAAGAATCTCATTCCCCTTTCAGCTGATCATTTTTATGGCATTAGCAAAGGGAGTGTCTAGAGTGAAAAGTGGACCAGTTACACTTCATACTCAAACTGCAATACACTTTGCAGAGCTGCTAACAAAGGTGAGTCCAAAACTTCAGGAAGTTTCACCTGTCAGTTTTCATCCAGTAACTAAAAAGGGTGCAGTTGTATAGATTCACTCTATATTTAGCAGATACTGTGAAGTAAATTTCATCATGGAGGACTAACACTGATAAAATAACAGCGACAATGTTTATATACGAGTTTGCCAGTAGAAATTGAATATACTTCAGAGTTAAGTGCCTTTAGAATGTTTACCACTTCAATTTAATTTTTTCAATTAAATCAGTCTAATCTGTAATATGCATAAACAAGCAATAATGTGATTATTGGGCATCAGATATTGAAGATTTAAACTTACGAATAACTGAATTTGTGATTTGTGTTTCTAATCCTGTTTTAGGCCAAATTTACTGTGACAAAATCAGAAGAGGAAGATCCCAGTAAAGATACCTACATCATTGAATGCCAAGGAATGGGGATGATAAACTCAAACTTATAGAGTTTAAAAACAAACAGCAAGAAAAAAGGAAGATAGCAAAAGCAAAATAAACTCAACATACCTCAGCGATGCATTGCACTATATTTCAGTGGACGTATAACATACATGTGAACAGCAGGATCCTTCTGTCACATCTGATCAATTTGATTTAACTTCAAGGATGATAGCAAGTTTTCCCTTGCTGTGCTGAACAAATCTGTGGTGTGAAAAATGGAAACTTTTCATTTTTACCGTTATCAATGAAATGAGTACAATCAGGAAAGCAAACAGAATACAGTGTATGTATTTGGGCAGCTGAGTGCATCACTTACTTAAACTGTAAGAATTCAGATTCACCAAAATAGAGAATAACTATTTCAGTTTTGAGAAAACACATAGATGATGTATCTTCTCCCCTTTTATGTACATTTTATTTTTTTTGATCCTTTGTGGAATAAGGGGCACTTTCAAATCTGTATCTATGTTCTCAACAATTTTGCTTAAATTGTATATGAGAAAATAATAAAGCAGTAGCACCATATGAAAGCCTAGTATTTATTTTTCCTGTTACCTCAGCAGGTTGTGTTCCTAGGAGACTGATAGACTCTAACTGTTCAGAAGTGTAATTTCCTTCCCTTTGTAGTGTAAGAATACCCCATGCATAGATTTTCTTTTACATATTCTCTTCTTATCAGTTTTATAAAAAACTTCTCAGGCAAGTTTAGAAAATGTACCACATTGCATCTCAAACGCAAAATAGTAACTATGATATGATCTGTTCTTCTATGTACAACTGTTGCTTTTAGCTTACTAGTGGTAATGGATTCATATTTACATTAAGCTGTTGTTTCTTCCTAATGAACGTACTTAATTTCAGATGATATTAGAGAGCTGTTGTATATATTTGTGTGTGTATATACACATATTCTTGTTTCTACACATCATTGCACAAACAAATGTATTTAGGCATAAATAAGCAGTTGTATTATCCTCTGTTTGGGAATTAGGTAAGGAAGAACTTTTGCCAGTCTAGCCTTGATCTTGCTATGAAAGTTTATTCTGAATTAAAAGGAAGATAGAGAGATGGGTCTTCATTTGTTTTGCATATGAAGAACTGAATCACCAAGGTAGAATTACAACCAAAAATATTTAAATGCATTCTAGAAGCTTGAATTGATTTCCAGATTTCCCCCATCTTTCAGTCTTTGCTCTAAGATCTTTTTCTCTGTTATGACTATTGAACCTAGCTGCTAAAGGTTTGTCTTGCTCATGAGGATTAACATGGAAAAAAAACAAAACAAAAAAAAACAGTCAAAAAACCACCACCACTGGTATAAGAAAATGTTCACCAATAATCTAGTTAAATATGTATTTACTCTTATGGTTCTTCCCCTCTACCCACAGGAAACTAGTGCGAAAAAATGGGATGCTATTCATTTCTGATTTCAAAAATATTACCTGGAAATTGTTTTTACTGTGAATAGTCTGAAGGGGGCAGCAGATACCACTGAATTACATCTGACACATACTATAGTTCATAAAAGAGCACGTCTCTGAATCACTCCTCTATGCTACTGATTTTCAGTGTTTCCTTTAGGAAGAACATAAAACATTTAAAAGAATACACCTTGAAAAAAAGCTCCCAAAGAGATGTTTTCTGTGCCTTTTTGTTTGATTGTTCTGTTTACCTGTTTCCCTAATTCAAAATAATTACTGCACTTGGCTAATTTTCCTTCTACTGGAGAGATTCCTGCCGAAGGGATAGCTGGGTGTAATTTAATTCAACATCCTAATCAAAGCACTGCTAACTTAGAAGTTAAGCTGCGTTGCTCAGAGCATTGTCAAATCAAATTTGAATATTTACCAAGATGAAGGTGCTACAGCCTTTCTGGGCAACTTGTTAACAGAGCTTAACTGCACTCAGAATTGGCATCTAATGTGGCAAAAGGGTTTTTTTTTCTGTTTGTTTGTTTCTTAAGCTGAGAGACTGTTTCTTAAAGGGAAATTACTTTCTGCTACAGGAAACATTAGAAAGGTGTGCATAGCAATTTATCAGTTCTTCACTAATTCTTTCAGAAGAAAACAATATAATCAATTCTACCTTACTCAGAAGATTCCTGTTTTACAGGAAAAACTCAGATCCTCAGGTCACTATGGCAGCTTAGAACAGGAAAGCTTTAGCAAGTCCTAGAACCCTAAGGAAATTAAACAAAAAAAAATTATAGACAGTTATATATCACTGCTTAATACAGAAAAGCATATTAAATGCAGTTTGTAACTACTTTTTAAAAATTTCCTGCACTTTATGAATATTAGCTAATAATTACAGTGTAAGCCTTTGAAGTCTTTTAGTTTTCATTTCTATCAATTTATAATCACATCGTTTTTAGTGATAAGGTTGGATTAAGTCACTTGCAAGGATGTATTAGCCTTTTGTTCAGGAGGAGATGAGACATCACTTGCACCTGCTCTACACATATGCACCGGGTTTTCTTATGCTAATAGGGCATAATAGAATCTTATATAAAAACTTGAGTGTGGGTGTTTAGATACAACTAAGATGCTTACATTTAATAATGCTTAAACAAGTAGTGGCGATGACTCAGAAGTTCTATAAACCTAAGAAACAAGATTAATCCTTTCAAACTGTGTCTGTAGTGTATTTACATGAAAGAGACTTGTGTTTAGGTGAATGCAACGATCAGAGAAAGCCACCATGCTGAGATATGCACACATCAAAGTGTGTAAGAACTTACTAAGAATGAGGGCATTATATGCAGCCAGTTACAAAAACAAAACAAAAACAAACAAAAAAACCACCAGAAAATAGTGCACTCTGCTCTGACTGAACTCTATTACTGTCAAAAAGAGTATCTTTGAACCTTGTGCTCTCACATCCTTAAATTTACTTCAGCCAGTAACTATTCCTGTTCTAAGCCTATGCATGTCAGTCTGTTCACTGAAATGTTAGTAAAGTACTTACTGTTTTCTAGACCACGTTGAAAATGCTGCACCCAGTTTTGGGCCCATCCAGATAAGACATCAGTGGTGAAGGTGGCACTACATATTTCTGAATTAAAAACAAGTCAGTACAAACACAGAAAATCATTGTGTTCATTATTAGAGAGAATAGGAAGTAAAATTAGTATCTAAAAATCAAGTAAGATAGGTAAACTGAAAAGATTGCTACTATTTCCCCAATATTTGACAGCAGAAAAGTTTGTAAAGGTCTGAGCTAAAACAACTAGGCTTCTGTAAAATTGAACAGAACCAGAATTTTTCCTTTAATCCTGAATTTATTGTTACATTCAGGAACAAAGTTCAGAGTTTAGGAAACCTACTGGTAAGTCCACTTAAATGCTAAAAACCCTTAATGAGTAAAAATATGGAGAAGCTCACACTATAAGCTGCATGATTTCCAGTTTTTGTACCACCCAGATGCCTCTTAGTAGTTTTATAGCCTCTCCTCTGCCTCAGGAGACTTTCTTCCAAATGCTTTCCAAATCCAGTATGATAATCCTATGATGATAAGTTATCTACCAGAACAGGGAACTTCGATTTGAAAATTCCACTTTCAAATAATAACGGAATAGATTCTCAATTTATTGTTATTAAATTCACAGAATATCCAAATAAGTCAAAGAAGTTACTTTGAAGTAGCACTGGAAAGCACTGGCCCCATACTGAACAGTGAATATCAACATGTGCTGACAGACCTTAGGCAGTGGGCAAGTCATCAGAAATGAGGATAAGCACATGGCCCCATTATGTTTAAGTGATTTGGTCATGCTGCATAAATATCTCTTACCAGAACAAGATTGCTAACATTCTCTTCTATGTGGGAGAGTTTACTTTCATAGTCAAATAATCAGATGTAAAACTGGAAGGGAAGACCTGGAGTTAAGCTGAACTGTATGAGCTCAAAGGAAGAATTAAAAAATAATTACTTTCTGTAAAGCCCGGCAAATCCCAGGCCTTCCACCCATTCAAACCTTTCATCTTTTTATTACCTCCTGCATTATAACCCTGAACTTTAAACTGCAGTTACTCAACTTTACCAATGATTTTGCTACACAACAATTGTCTTCTGAACTTAAACAATATTATCACCCATTTTTTCCTCTGTCAAAAAATGTAAAAATCTCTGAAAATAATTCTTAACCCTCTACTTTTTATTTTTTATTTGTAATTGCATAAATAAAAAAAGATCAAATATCAGTCTGATTTTGCTAAGAAAAGACCCATGTGGTGTACTACTGAAACAAAACTTTTAAGTGTTTGTACCTGTCATTAGGACAGGTAAAGTATTGCATGCTTATATATATATATATATACCTGTACCGTCTCATTTTTAGAAGTGGCTGCTGGTGCTGCCATTGAAGTTTGCAACTGTTGTAGAGTGACCCACTCCTTTAAAGCTGAGGCTTAAACCCTACAAAATATGAAAATGCTGACATTACTCTTTTACTTCTGGCTATATCAACAGATTTAAGTTTTGCTTTTTTTTTTTTTTTTAAATCAGCTGAAAAACCTACACAGCTGAAAACAGATGCGATAAGCAGTAATGAAATACAGTATTATGAGTTGGTTAATATAGTTCCAAAAATCATATACTAAATAAGAACACTTTGTATCATCAGAAATATACTTAATCCTTTGCACTTTCAGAAGGCAATTACAGTAACCAAATCAATGGTAAGTATTGTCATGGAGAAAAGGTCAATGCGATTTTGAACTAGTTTGCTTTTAACATATTTTGGCTAGTCAGCACAAATAATTTTGAAACTGTGCTTTTGGGCACATGTGTTTGCTTCCGTCCCTGTAGATGGTGACCTCCAGGACCAAAAGATTTATGTTCTCTGACTGCAAGCCAAGATTTCTGTATCCTGTTTATTATGTAATATGTGCTCTGTAAAATAAGCATAACTCAAATGCTTTGCCACTCAATCAAGAGACAAGCTCAAACTCAGATTTAAGCAGAATTTAGATGTGTGTTTCCAGTGATAATTTAATGATGTTCAAACAGAACCAGTGAAACCTTCTTCCATAAAAATGCCCGTGCTGTTCTGGTAATTATGCAGGAAGAGAAGAGAGCCTCTCTCCCACAGCCTGAAAAATAGCTAGTGGTTACTGACATTTGGAGGGAAATCTATTTAAATCCTTTCTGGCAGAGGAAGAAATTAAACATGAAGCTCCTATTTCCCAGACAATGCTTTAACTTGCATATTGAGAAATGAAGGGAACCTACCACTTCGTGTCCTGATTTAAAGTGTTTCCTTCTATCCTTCTGATAGAAAGGCTGATGGTCTGTCAGATTACAAGATCACAAATGGATGGACAGTTGTCCCTGCAGGCCTGCAGGAAGAACTGAGTTTTGAACATAGCCAGTTATTGTTCCCTGCTTAGGTCTCAGCAGCAATTAGCAAGACTTCAGGTTGATTCCTGCTCCACAATCCATGGGGGGTACAGAGAGCCTTGAGATCAAGCCCATGTCTCTCACTGTTCAGGAGTTTGGGTCTCAGAGCCAGCCACTGTAGTCCAATTGCTTCCCCAAAGCTGCTTCTCCCACTATGTCACTGCAAGAAGTGCCATTTCCAGTAAATCACTGACAACCTGCTTCCAGTCTTGGATACAACAGCAGTGTGTGATAAATAAGTCCAAAATTCAGCAGAAAAGAATAAGGAAAACGAAGCAAAAAATGCAGCTTCCCCTGTGATCTCGTGACATTCTACGAAGTTTCTGAAATGTAGTAGATTTGAATTACAGTCTCATTCTACTGACATAATCCTTTCTTTCTTTCTTTCTTTCTCATTCTTGCTCCATAATCACCATTCACTTTCTTCGTATCACTAGCTCTAGCATACAAATCTGTGAAGTGAAAAACTCATTGCCCATTTTCTGCACTGTAGATTAAAGCATCTCCAGCTTGCATATTCAGTTGCAGAAGAACAGAGAACTTAAGACAAGTAGGATAAAATTAAAAAAAAAGTCACATTTTGTACTTCCAGTTCTTCTTTTTTTCTATTTTATCTGCTTTACACTGCTTTCAACTAATTTATTTCCTGCTTTGTGAGCTTTTTCTCATCTTCTCCCCAAATTTACCTTAATTTCCCATCTTCTCCCTCCTTTCACATTCACAACAGCTTACTGAAGCATTACAACATCATAGTATTGTTAAACTACAGAATTAGAAGCACAGACTGGCTCCAGCTAGCCTTGGTCCTTGCAAAACCATTTTACTTCCTGCAAACTACAACAATTGCTGCTAAAAGAACTCAAGGACATCTCTTCAAGCCTCTCCTATAGTCTAACTGACAGAGGCTCATTTCTATGGGGAGAGGGTCTCAGGAATGAAGCACTAGCCTATGCTTGCAAAAGGAGCTACAGTAAATGATATCTTATAAAATTGAAGAAATGTTGCAATATGGAATTTCACCTTATTTCTCCATTTACAGAGGAGAAAGACATTCTCCTACAGATAAATATTTTTTTTGTATCAAGTGATTTGTTCTTTCAACCACAGAAAACTGAAGGAAATTATGTTCACATATGTCACGCTGTAGCTGTGCTTGAGTTTCTGCTCAGGATCCTGGAGCCAGCAGCACCCACAAAACTTAGAGGGATAGGATTTCATTTGAGTCAGGCTGTTCTTATGCCTGAGTCACTCTTCCTAGAAAGCCTTTGGCTCAATCAATTTAGACAAAGTGAGATTTAATGTGTAGGTGCACAATCTATAAGTTCTGGCTCAAGCAAGATATGAAAGTGTAGAACAACTAGTCAAACACCATTCCAGCAAAACTATCCCCATTGTATATATGGAAACTTATGGAGGCTTGGAACTACCTCGCAGTCCTTAGTATGACAACTATTGGATCATAGACAATAGACATCTTTGAAAGTAGGATGTTTTTCTTTCAGTTTTCCTTGTACAGGTGACAGAGTATTGCTCAGAGTATGCCTAAAACTACACCCAAACTGCTGAAGCTAGGAATCTGTGATGGAAATTTCACCAAATTACTTGCATCAGATTACAGAGGTTTACCAGCTTCATCCAGAAAGAACACGACTGACGTTTCTCTCATAAATTAAGACCGATCTTCAATTAAACCATGATATGCAAAATTCACACACACACACACACACACAAAACAGAAACAAAATAGACTAAAGAAAACTTGATCAAACTTTCTGAATCTCCAGAAAATTCTCTTTCCCAGCATTTCTTTCCTACATACACTTCATCTATCTGCACTCAAACGGCTACTGTATGAGGAGGAGCACTATTCTGTCCCATCACCTTTCTCCTAATGGCTAAAAAGTGATTTACAGAAATGAAGGTGCTCTATATGTCTGAAAGATAAAGCAGTGTTACAAGGCAGGACATAGAAGACAATTGAATTCAATTTCTAAAAGGTGTATTAGAAAATATGAGTCAAAAATTATGTTTCAGAATCCCTTAAAAAACATTGTGGGACAGCTTTGCAACTGCATGAAAATAGAGACATTAATTCCCCATTTAATCTTGGAAACAAATAATAACACTATTGGTGGTGGTGACAAATACCCAAATTAAAGTCAGGGTTAATTAAAGTATGGCTGTCAGTTCACACTATTATCATGTTTCTCTAAAGAGACCCATCTGTTAGCTGACATTAGAAATGTAGATATTAGACTGATACGTGTTTAAAACAGCTGAATTTAGATATCACAGGAAAAATATTTTCTAGGCAATTTCTTTATGAGAAGACAGTAGGAAGACAAACAGCAGCAATTGGTAGATTTATGTTCCTGTGTCATAGGCTTTGACACAAAGTTTTTTTGCTTTCTGTTTTGTTGTTGGGCAAGTGAGTGAATACAGGATGACAGAAATAGCATGTGTTCTTAACCAACTTGCTTTTTCAAAACAATGCTGGGAAGCTGCTGACACATCAATATGTTTCACTTGTACAGCAAAACTGCTGAAAGTAACTCAGAGAACACCTTTATCTACAGTTTTACATCTACTCACCAAAATCCTTGGGGAAACCAACAGGATCCAGACTGCAGGCTTTCTCCAGGGGCAGTGAACATTAAATCATCCTGATGAAGCTCAAGCCTTGGGTTTGTCCTGTGTACCCAGCATCCAGTCATTCCATCCAGCTTGTCTCTTCCTCAGGTGTCACTGAGGAGGAACACGTTCAAGAAGTGGAATCTCAATAACACGAAAAAGTACATACTGGAGTTTAGGGCTGCATCTGGAATGTTACTGCTATGATTATAAAACAGGTAATCCAGAACAGTGAGAACTTTCAAACAGGAGAGGAGCAGAAAAGGTTTTTTTCTATATCTAATACTAACTTATTAGTACTATCTAATCTATTAATATCTAATGCTAATGTAAAAGTACTAATGTATTAGTATTAGAAAACCTTTTCCTTTTACTCAGTGCTTATAAAAACAAAATACTCTGACCTTCCCTCACACTAAAAGTTCTTATAAATTTCCATAGTGGGAAATAAATATTTTAACTGGCTTCTGATAACACTGGTGGTTTACAGATAGCTAATCCTAAACGCCATTTGCAGTATCCTAAAACGGAAAGGGATGGGGAGGCAAAGAACTACAGGGCAATGGTAGGAGAGATACAGCCCATCATCACATCTTCCTTTGTAAGGGAATCCTGTATCCTACGTAATCTCTGACAAATTTCATTTATTTCCACAGTGCAGGTCTTTACATTTAAGAGAATGTTAAGACAACCTTCAATTCTTCTCACTTGAACACAATTTTCAGTCAAGGATACTCTAAAGGAAGTCCTAAATGTGGCTATCAAATACATTCAAACTATTCAGAGAAATGGAAAATATTTTACAGTCAACTTGAAAAATCCAGGTGAGGCTTCACAAATATCAAAGACTTGCAGAGAGAAGGTAACTGCAGGAAATTTCCTACAGGAAATTTTTGCTGGGTGACATGCTGAACAATGACCATTTAGATGAGTTTATTAAATCCACTATAAGTTTAGCATACATTTTACTAAGTAGTCAATTAAAAATCACAATTCTAAGCTCAGTAAAGATCTCTGCTGAGTGTGCATCTATGGTTAAAAAAAAGGTCACCAATCAAGAGCAGCTGGATTCACGGGGACCGTGAACTGCTGCATGTTTGGGAGAGATGGCTCTGTCATCGTGCTTTCATCGCTACCCCTAACTTGGTTGTGCTAGCCTAGATATGAGTAACAAAATATGACAAGTTGGAAGCAGGATCTTATCCAGTTAAAAGTAAGCCCAGCAGGAAAAAAGAAAAAGGGTTGGGAGCATGAGAAATTAGTATTCAGTAAGTAGCCAACTTTCCTTTTCACCTGGGTGGACAGAGTGGGAAGTATGAAATATCCTCTTTCAGTATAAGCTGGACTTTGTTGACCTTAGCCATATCCCACAATATAAGGTTATACAAGGAATCAGATGCAGAATAAGACAAACAAAATTATTATTTAAGGCAAAAAAATGATGGGTCTTCATTTAGAATAGTAAGTACCAGATTGATGACCACCTATGAAAGGTGAAGCTACGCTAGAAGTCTTCAAGGGGCTTACAGAAATTACCGACAAATGAAAAGCATTTCTAAACATAAACACTTTAAAGAGATATTTTAGTGGTGTTTCTTTTTTTCATTGAGAAAAAGACAGAATTGCTTATATTAATGAACAGTAGAAGAATGGTAGATTACAAGCATTTGTCTCCGTGTATTGTAATTCAAAAACAAGTGGACAGAGGTATCTTAAACTGATCAAAGGAAATACTTCTTACAAAGTACGTAATTAAATTCTGCAACTGTTTTCCACAGGAAGCAATTGAGGACAGTACTTTAGCAGGAGTCATAAAGTGACTGGACATTTAAACAAATGTCCAATGCTAGTGATTTAGAAGAGAGTCTTATGCCTGCAGTCTTAAATTTAAGAAATTTATATTGGAGAGATAAAAATGCTAAATACCTTAAAAGCAGCTATTCCTCTGGCTGTCTTCAGGGGTGTTTCTTACATTCTTCTATGAAACTTTGGTTGCTGCTTATTACCAAAGTACTGTTTGAATGTTTTTTATTTCATCCTGTATGGCAATTACATTGTTCCTTATGAAGCAAGCAAAGGTAACTTATGGAAGGCTCTGTAACACAGAGTTACAGAAAAAATTAAGATGGGATGACCATAGGAAACCACCAAGTCCACAGCCCTGCTTAAAGCAAAGCTAAATTTAAAGTTAGATTAAGTTACTCAGGGTCTTATCCAGTCCAACTGCAAAAATCCTCAAGGACGGAAGTTCTACAGCTGCTGAGTAATCTGTTCTGAGTGCTGAACCATCCTCACCATGAACAATCTGTTACTCACATAAAACTGGAACCTTTCTTGTTGTATCTTTTGAATGTAGTCCCTCGTCTTTTTATTGCACACTGCTAACAACACGCCGTTCTCTCTAGGCCCTGTTAAGTGGAGGAATATAGAAAGACTACGATCAGACCAGAAAACGCACTTTGCCCTTCCAAGACATATTTTTTATCTGTCCGACAAGGGTGTTTAAACATACCTGCAGACTACAAACTTCAAGTTGCAAAATAGATTAAATGACATGCAAAAGTAGGCTTACACTAGCCACAAAGTTTCTCATACTTCGGCTTTTAAACCTGTAGTCAGTATATTCTCCAAAAAGTCTATGTTTTTAATTCAATCTAATTGTGACCTCTTTAAACCCTACAGCATAACTTCTAGAAAATTATCAGGAATTGCATCAATAACTTACATTATATGAAATTTAAGGTGTTTTTGCATATGACTCTTGCATGGGATATAATCTCAGGGTGACCTAGAAGATACACAGCACTACATTCCATTTCTCTAGACTGCAGATTTCTGTCTCTTCCCAGGAGAAAATTGGAACCTAATGTTGGATCTTTTTAAAGATCAAATCACACGCTTTCCAGATTTCTGTGCTTGACAGTTTAACTGCAAGAAAGATACAACTAAAAAGAGTTATTCATCATTTAACTACAGGCAGGGATGTTAATTTTGTGGTTCAGAATTGACACCTTTTCCTTTCAAGTGTCATAGACTTGAGCTCTGATTACACACTCTGTTAAAGCACCAAAAAAGGAGCTCTTGTTTCATCTTGGCTGCATGCTGTTCGTTTACTGTTTCACATATTCATTTTGATAAATCATAAAGAATGCTACCTTATTTTTAAAAGTAATTATCCAATATGCTTATATTTGCTTTAAAAAAATAATTTGAATGTTAAATATCTAAGTGAGAACTCTTCAAATGTGAAAGTAATTCTGATTACTCATTTGTACTACATAAACTACAGTAATTGACAATACAGACTGCACGGAGAATTATTCCTTAATAGATATTGCACATTCAGCCCTCCAGTTACACTTTGTGGGATCACTGTCAAATCCCTCCCTCCTGCTGCTGACAGCTTGCAGCAATACTGTGCAGACTTCTTCATGTTACATTCTCTTATGTCCAAGACATTACCTAGAAATCCGGATAGCTCAGTTTTGAATGGTTGCACAAACTTTCTCTAGATTTTCTCAATTTTGAAAAGATCACAAACCAAAATATAAAACAGAAACACCAAACTCCCAGACATAATCAGCATGGGAGATTGAACTCAGCAAAGTGGTGTTTACTCCCTTGCAAGCAAGGATGTTGTGAATTTTCATAATATCAGGTGGCAAAATGAACTGAAAACAAATCCATTGCAAACTACTGCATGCAGAGAAGCAAACTCAAAAATCCCAAGCTTCAAAAGAGCTGGAGGTGGGGAGTGCATTTGGAGAAGTTGTTACTATACGTTTCATGTTTCCACAGCATTTTTTTAGGCATAAACTTTTACCCTCTTCTGGTTAAAATATCTCTGTCTGACCTAATGTGGTTGTTCTTATGCTCTGTGTCATAGTTAATGTAGTTACCCTTTGACTGTCTCCTTTTAGAATTGTCCTGTTACCTCTTTTCCTGGGTCTGGTTCCAAAATTATGTGCATACACTCACAGAAAATGGCAGAAACCTTGGCGATGAGCCAGCATCAGTCTCAGATAGTATTTACCTTCACTTCACTATTCAATCATGCCAAAGACTGAACAGATGGGTAATCCATTAGATCATAATCCAACTCACTTGTCACTGGAACAAGAGGGCTTTGCTAACAAAAAAACATAACAGCTACTACTACTACCAGATTATTCACATCCAAAGAAGCTCAGATCTCAGAGCTTTATACAGCCTATTGTTTTAACAGTGAGCTAGATACAGGGAAGAGAAAGGAATAATCATACATGCATACTACTGTTAAAGTGTGCTTTTTGGTTGACATCACCACAGTTACTTGCTACAAAACAGGTAACAAGTCAAAGAGGAATTAAGGTTATAAATCTAATTAAGCAGGATATTTCAGTACATCCATGTGTTGAGCACAGAATGTTCAGTCTATGAATTTACCTTTAGATATGGAAATAAATTCTCCTGTATCCTATACATCTCTTTAGCATCTTCTACAGCTATACCACTTTTTGGCTGGTAGACAAAGTATGAGGAGCACTGTTTTCCCATGTTCTTGCTTTTTACTTAAATTTAGACAACTTGGGAAGAGTGGTTTATGCCAGCGCTGCCACAATTTCTCAAGAGACAATGTTCTTTAATCAGTACAAAGTCTTGCTATCTGCTCCATCCCTGTTCTCTTATCAGCACGAAGGCCATTTTGACTATAAACTAGAACAAAAGACAGAACAACAGCGTGGTGCCAGTATTGCATTTTGCATATGAGAAGATTTTTTCTTCCCTTCTTTCACAGAGTTTATCTACAAAAACTAAATTGTCTCCCTAAAATGTTTATTTCTGTATGCTTTTCAGATAAGAGTGCTTAAATGAATAACTCAACTGGGAAGAATTATCTCATTTTACCTCACTTTAGTGTTACGTTACTTGGATATATAGAGAGACAATACGTTCCCAAATTCATTTTTCTATATTTATTGTCAGTTTAAAAAATGTAGGCAGTTTTATTTCTGTTTTATTTTTATTTCTGATATTGAAGCAAGAAAACTATTATTTGTGGAGGCTAAGCCCATTCACTGGAGGTCAAGATACGATGCCAGTATACCTCAAGCCCATTTCCTGAAGTTTTCCTTTCAGCTGCACGTTAGAAGTAGTGCTAACATATCTAGTGCTATGGTTTGCTTTCTTTTCATGTGCACTAAAGGACACGGGAATGTAAAAAGCTAGTTTAATCTACTAAGTTTGACTAGCTACAGCAAAAAGGCTTTGTGGCTTAACTGGTAGCCATGTCACAGAGTTACATCACAGTTAAAACTAATAAACTAATAAAGTTAAAACTAATGCACTAATAAAGTCTCCACCACTGTAAGCCCTTAACAAATATGGAAGAACAAGAAAAAATTATTACAATCTAAAACATGGAGGAGTGTTCAAGATCATAACCACTCTTTCGCTAACATGTTAAACAGTATGTTGAAGTACTGGAGTGGATTTAGAAAAGACCATGAAGATTATTTATGCGCTGTAGAAATAACTTTGTAAAGAAAGGTAGGCTTACAGCAGCTCAATCTGTTTACTTTATCAAAGAGATAAGAGAGAGTTTGATTACAAAATACTATTGCCTTGTGGGGAGGAAGGCACAAAAGGAAGACAAATTGAACTAGTACCTCTGTCATGGGAGATACTAAACTTTTCCTTCAGTATACCTACAAAATCATTTGAAAGCATTCCCTAAAAGTGTTTTAAAAGTTATCTTTTTCTATTTGAACTTTACATTTTAAGAGGAGCGTGTCTCAAACTGGCTATAGGGAATCAGATTTTGTAATTACTTTTAAAAATCTAGACTCATTTTACCTTTAACATTTAGCATTGCTCCACAGTATTGCTGGGATAAACACATGGACAACTGGTGTGCTTGAGCACAGGCTGAGAGGGTAAAATATGCAACTCTACAAGCTATGAAGTAATTTTGCAGGGAAAACCTGAGTGTATCTCACAGTCCTCTGCTCTGCAGATCATTTTGTCAGTCAAGAAGGCAAGCCCCATGGTAGGGGCTCTTACCTAGACCTCTAGGCAGATGAGACCCCTCCTGAAAGCACTTGCTAGGCTGGAGCTGCTGTTTATCTTTTTGCCAGGGCAGAGGCTCTGCATTTTGCTTGATGAGAGATAACACAAGGAGAAATTATAATCCTTCTGTGATTTTCAATAAAAAGATAAATTACTTGACCATGAACTTTCAACCTCCATAAAACAAGCTGCTGCCCAAATGAAGAAATGCCCTGGGAAATACCGAAAACCAGGCTGTAGAGGAGGAAATTCCCTGGTAAGGTTCTTAGTAATCTCAAGGAGAGGAAGTTTGCTACCCACACAAGAGTAGCCTCTTCTCAAAGGAGCACTGCAAGCTCTCCTTATTCAGTTCATGTTTATGAATAAGAAACTGGCCTACTTAAATCAAAGATCAACCCCTATTGACTTAATTGGCTATTAAATATAGAGACTCTGAGAGGGCAGACAAGTCATGTACACATAAAGGTCTGCATCTAAATCACAAATATATGGGGAACCTGAGGGGAATTTCCAGGAAAAAATACAGAAGTGCAGAAGTGATGCTGGAAGATGATTCTTATTTCTTTCCCACTCATCTCTCCTCTTATTATTCCTTCTAAGAGATTACAGAAGACAGGAAAATAGCACAAGAGCTAATAAACCCCTTACCAAAGCAGGCCTCACTCACTCAAGCCCACTCAGAGAAAGTCAAAAGGCAGAAATGCCTTTCTGGATCTGACCAATCATTCCACTTTGGCAGTATGTTTCTAGCAGTGAGTCACTGTTTAAGGTCAGCATGCAAAACTGGCCTGAGGAATGTTTGCTTACTCCCTTTAGTATTTGTTCTTGATCCTTTAGTTCTTTATTTTTTCCCCATTTCCCTTCTAAACCAATTGATACTGTCTTTCATCACAATCTCCTGCAATAGCAGCTTCCAGTTATTTACTGCATTAAGAATACCTTCCATTATTTCTCTTAAACCGGTCTGGGGGTCCTGCAGTCCTGGCATCATATGATTTAGCAAACAACAGTTTTCCATTTGTTGTTTGCTATCAGCTGCCTTCACAATTTAGAAAACTTCAGTCGTATCCCCTCTTTCTTCAGAATTCTCTCCAAACTGAAACATCCTATGCATTTTAATTTTTCTTTTTTTTTTTCCAGGTCCTCCAGCAACAAGCACTATATCCAGTAGACAAAATGTGTATGCACTGAAGTTTCATGCAGGGGAAAAAAATATATTTTATGGTTTTCTCACAAGTCAGCACAGAGATATGCCTGACATTATGAATAAACCTGCTTGGGATCACCTCCAAGAAATTTATGTCATGAGTCTGTCAAAGCTTTCCTCCTCCTCTGTCTTCAATCTTTTCTTCACCCTCCTACTTCAATCTCATATTCCTCCAAGCCAAGTCCATACTTTTCTCCTATTCTTCTTTTACACCCCCACTTTCCAAAGCTCCCATTCCAACAGTAGACAAGCATGGGACCCTGCATTCCTGCATGAACTGATTTACTGCTCACAAGACATTTCTGAACATGTTATGAAGAAGACGGAGATTTGTTCCCCACCTCATCCTGCAGCTAGCTATCAAAAGACATCTGCATTTGCATTGCTATTGGGGGCAGTTGCTATTGTTTGTAAATAGCAAATAATACAAAAAAATTCCTTTCACATATATTTCTGATCTTGCATTTTCATGCAAGTTTGGAGCAGCCAGGACCACCTTCTTGCACTTAACACAGTGGCTCAGGGCTCTTATGGGTGAATATACTGCAACACCTCAATGCCTGATTGCTTAATCTTGCTTTGTACCTCATAAAGCCTTACCTTCAGTGAACATCACTAACCACATGAGTCAAAGCAGCGCTGCTGGCAAGGATGTAGTGGAGAAAAACATTAAATTCCACTTCTCATTCCCTCCCATCTTTGCCTCTGCACAGAAGACCTGCTATTTTATTAGTCATTTTCCCAGCACTGGAAAGAGGATGTGGTGAAAAGAGACACTAACCATGGTAAAACACTCAGGCACTGATTGTCAGGCAAGGTTTTCCACAATGAGGAGCCTAGGAAGGGCATTGCTTCAGGAAACAACCACCACCATGGCTGAGGCCATATAGATTCTGTCTCTCCCTGCTTAGGTAACTGCCTGCTTTACTTGTGCCTTTCAGAGAGGGCTTTCCATGACTTTTGAACCTGCTGTCGCTAAGGAGAGTAGCTTTCAATCGCTCCTTCCACAGGAACGTGCATAAGAACTACACAAGCTTTCTCTTTAGTAACATTAACCTACGCCAAATTTCTTTAAGTTTACATATATCAGAGGAAGTCCACAGGTAAAAAGTAACTACATTTTCAACTAACAAAATCAGAGCAGGTGATTTCTGAGTATGAAAGTGTGAAAGCAGGTATTTTAACATAATATGTCAGAATGCAAGAATCACTAGGGGGATTTAAAAGAAACACATTGGTAGTATTTTGTAGTGGAAATCTCTAAAGCATACTTATTGGCCGCTTATATTCTAAATAAAAGGTCTAATCCGTTTCATTATGAAACAGCAGAATTTTGTCACTGATTTGTGAATGACTAATTCCTACAAAAATGCTTCAGCTCTCCTAAAACGATCTTATAATCCCAGCCCCTTCCTAAGTAATATTTATAATAATGTATTCACTAAAATACAGTGCTTCACAAATGAGTCTTGAGATCTTAACTTAATTTAAAATAATCAGATGTGTATAATTCAGTGATTGTGTAATTTCTTTGAAGGTACACAGTTTACAGCAAAATAAGAGAACATTTTCCAAACATTGCCACAAGCAGTAAGATTATATTAAAAACATTCAATCTGTAGAATAATATAAAATAAAATATTATTAACTGATAAGTTCAAATAATGCTAATTTATATTTTTGAATTAACAACATGTCTATGTACAGCTGCAGAGAGTGCAATTTTACAAACTGATATTCAGTTAAACATATTTGTAACATTTATACACTATGTACAAACCTAGTTCTCCAAGGAACTCTTGGTTTAGCATGCTTCAACACAGAAGTGCTATACCTACTCCTAAGACAGGATGCTAGCCTTTCCTTTAATTTAAATTCTGAAATACCTCTCAAAGTACAAAAAAATTTCATTTGCTATCATATGGTAGTGTTCTCAAATCACTTGTTTGTTACCATATGTTTTGGAATAGGCGTATAAAGAGTCACAACAATAAATAACATTGCTTATTATGAACTATTTAGACTTATAATCACACAATCACACTTTCAGCCTCAGTGCTTTAACGAGACTGTAGGATCCATTTATCTTTGCTTTTCTTGACACGTAGATCAAAATTGCAACCACAGGTATTGCTATTGCTGTTACACAGGAGAATGCAATAATCAGGGGCATAATTTGATTTGGTTTTTCCAATTTTCCTGAAAACAGAGACAAAAGGATAAAAAAAAGTTGTGTAAAAACTGATTCACACAGATTTTAATATATAACTAACAGCAGAGCTATTAGCTACCTCAATTGAAACATTTTTTTCTGTTTTATTCCACAAAACACATTTCAGTACCTTTTCCTTGTTTCTTTTTTCTTCAGTAACTCCACAGTACCACTATAATTCTTAGCCAGAATCTTGGTCTTGAATCTGCTATACAAGTTCAAACACACTTGATATCATCAACAATGAAGAATACCATGGAGTTCCTGAAGAATACCAGAATACTATGTATTTCACCCAGTAAAAAATATACGGATAGTTCCATCTCCCGGAAACATAATGCTTCAGGAGAAGATCATGTTTAACAAGCTCAATATTTCGATCTCTCTGGGTTAGCCTCACTGTTCACAAAATGCACAGGAAAATGGCTAGAATCCAGCTTTTTCTTGCCCTATCCTTAAAGCTACAGTGCCAATTCATGTAACAGAGACAACATCCATGCTATAAAATGGTTAAATAAAGCAGATTCTCATCAGTTGCTCTGTTATTTCCTTTGGTTTATTTTTTTTGGTTTGGGTTTGGTGGTTAATTGGTTTTTTTTTTCTTTTTTACTGTTGTTGGTTTGGGTTTTTTTTAAGTTAACTTCAATATTTTCATGCAAGGATTGGCCGTGAACTCATTTTGCCTACCTTGACACAAAATCTACAAGAACGCACAAATAAAATAAGTCCAGGCAATAGATTTACCTACCCACAACAGCTATCTCTATCACTTTGATGTTGTTTCCAACCTCATTGAAAACATCAAGCAAATATCTGCCTGTATCATTTTTAGTGACATTGTAGAGTGTAAAGGTTCCATTGACTGCTGGGAGAATAATTTCTTTGTCTTGATTAACTTTTTTCAGGATCATCTGTGATGGCGGGTTACTGTATGTGCTACACGTAATAGTGACATTTTCTCCTTCTTTAACATTTTCTGATGGATAAACTAACACAGTAATATTCTGAGGAGGAACTGTCAAGAAACATAAAGATAAAGTTTAGCAACAAACAGAAGCAAAAAGACCAAAACAACCTCATGAAGTTTGCATATACGAAGTACTAATCCAGTTAATGGATTCACTATAAGCTTCAAGTACGTAGTTTCAGACACTACTCTTTCACCAGCTATCCTTAAAACAGTGCAGTCAACAGCAGCTGACAGAAATAGCATTTTATAAATTGATGGGGGTATTTTGTATATCTTTTACATTATATCAAGCCTTTTCTTCTTCTTTGGTTTTAAATTCATTGTTCATTCGAGTTCATGAAAGGACACAGACCAACAGACCCAGAGGTTTATGTGCTCTTTCAACAGAAAATAAATACAAAAGGCAAATGAAAGAGTCCTAAAATCTTTTCACTAGGTTCCACAATTTTAAATCCTATTTTCAGAATCTGGGGGAGAAGTGGATTTATGAAATATTTTGAAGAAGCACTTATTTTGTGCTCTGAAATTCCAGACAGGAGTTTTCATAACCACTAATATCTTACCACTTATACAAGAATCTGTGCAACTCATCTCAGTATTTTTAAAGATATTTCATTGTCATCTCATCCATCTAAAACAAATTATAATATTATCTCTATAAAATAGTTATTTTAACTGACCTTTGACATCAAGTTCTATGTCCAGAGAATGACTTCCAAATTTGTTAGTGAATGTGCACTCATATTTTCCTGCATCCTTTGGCTGAGCCTTGTCTATGGTGTATTTGCCATCTTCTGTTTTAAGAGTTGTGGTCACATCACCTATTTTCTTTTCTAGGATAATCTGAACAGCTGGGACAGCTGCAGCTGTGCAAGAGATGGTAACACTTTCTCCTTCTTTCACTGAACTTGAGGGGAAAACTGTGAGTGTTGTATTTTTTGGTGGAGCTACAAGAAAAAAAAGAAGAAGTAGAGAATAAGTTAAAGAGATGGTTTAGTGCCAGAAATGAGCCCTACACCATTATTTTTATCATGGAATAAACAGCAGCAGCAGGGCTAAAGCAGAAGAATACGCTTACTACTGAAATGAAACTCTTCTGTAATTGAATAGTGGTTGATGAGGCAGCACTTGGCATAGCTTGAATTGAGACTGCAAGAACAGGAGATGAAGTTGTAACTGAAAAGAAAGCCCAAGATGCAATATAATCTCCACAGAAAATCTTCATCAGGTATTTTCTATTTACATAGTATGCTGGTAACTGGATCCTATATCAACAGTAGAGAATACAGGCACCTCCCTACGTAGCTTCTTTGCATCATGCATACGTTTGCCATTAAAAAGGAGTGATGGAAATACAACTTCATATAAGTTATCTGTTCTCAATATTTCACTCTTTATTATTTAAAGCCACCTAAATAGCAGTGGCACTAGGGCCATCCTGTCACTCCATTTTCTCTTCTCATGCATGTGCTCCAAATGTTGCAGAACTCTTCACTGAGCCTTCTACAACAGTTCAAGGAAAAAATGTTTCTATACAATATTCTGCTGGGAAAAACCCTCCTCCTCAGATTATTTTAAGGAGAAAATGTGACAGAGCAGACATAATGCCTTATAATGAGGGGAGAATTCTCCTTCTTCCACCTGTGATGTTTCTAAATTGTGGAGACTACAAATGCGTGGCAAAAATAAGTATGGGAAAAGTGAAATAACACAATGTGGAATGAGTTGATAAGCTATTCCCAACCATTTAAAAATAATTAGTTACTTTATTTCTGCATAAGATAAAATAGAATTAAAATTACAGGGTTTTAAAAATATCAGGAACTGCTCACACAAGTATTTGCTCATTTTAGTTTTGGTCCCAGAAACCTGGGACCAAATCTGAACATTTGGCTCTACAGAAACAGTAGCAGTAATATTAATAATAACAACAATAAAATATAATCCTTTTGGATTACTTGTCCAAAGCAGGAAACTGAGATAACCCTTTGAAATTGCTATGGACATTGTGGCATTTCAAGGGAGTAACTGTCCCCCACAGCACTACTTCCTCAGAGTCCTTTATCACTTCGAGCATTGCTTTGCAGTAGATGTATAGAAGCACATATGCACAGCAGTAGAGAATTATCTGAAAATTAAGCACAGAAATGAAAACCATAGCCCATAAAGAACAGCAATGAATCAAAAGTTAAATTCTGAAAACATAAAAGGAAAGCCCATTAATTTCCTATTTACCGGTGTTTCAGCAACTTTCAACTCATTACACAGCCACAGACTACTTACAGAATAATAGTTAAATGTAAGCAGACTTGTACCTTGTATAACAATGTTCACAGCTGCTTTCTCGGTTTTATTAGTTACAGGATTAATTACTTCACAGATGTACTGTCCTGAGTCAGTGAAATGGGCATGAGGAATAGAAAGGACATTGTTTTCTATGAAATGCTGAATGGTTTCATTTGCCAGATGCTTTCTCCAAACTACTTGCGCTGGTGGATTACTCTCAGTCACGCAAGTAAGTTTTAGAGAGTGTCCTTCCATTGATGAGTTTCCCGGAGATGCGTTAATGAAAGTATTTTGTGGACCAACTGGAAGAGAACAAAAGAAAGATAAGGTCAGCATGTTAATGGAGTATGATATGCACATCTTTAACATTAACTTCTCTAGAGTTATACTGCACGCACTACCAAGAAAAAAAAAATGACGTCAATGCCAGTAACACAGGGGAACAATTTTTCCTGACTTGATAAGACACTGAGTTTGTAGCTTTGAAAGCTAAGCTAGGCACAATGCATACAAATAACTTGTTTTTCTGTTTGCTCTTACACTTATCTTCTATTGCTTAGGGCTATAAACTTGAGACTGCTGAGCATACCAAGGCAATTTAAAAAAAAATTGTTTATCTGGATACTACCGTTGTCATTCTTTTGGTCTTCACTTTCTGACTGAACACCTGAGCCTTAGGTAAGAGTGACAGATGAATTCTTACAGGACAGCCTAAATTCTGCCATGAACAACAGTAGGTGTTTAAGGTGGTGTACACAGGCTTCTCACTGACAGTTATGGAATAAAACCATTTAACTTATATGGCCTAGGCTTCAAACCTGAAAACACAAGCTGTTCCACAAAGATGTTAGAAGACTGTGCTCAGGGATAATATTTAATAAATAAAAGGTATATCCTAGCTCTCATATTTTTTGCAATTACATTTAGATACTAGGCAATAGATTATATAAATACAAAGAATTGCAGATTATAAATGCACAAACAGTATTTTATATGAAAACCCTAATATAAAAACACTTACAGTTTGCATTCAGTTTCAGAGAAGTTAATCTTTCTTTGGGCTCAAAGTCCATATCAGCAATTTGTAATCTGGCCACACAAGTAATCTCTTTACCATTGTCTTCAGTTGTGAGGTTAAATGAATATGCCACAGTTTTGGTTTCTGTTTTTGTGCTGACATCTCCATAAAAAGTTTTGCGATGAAGAATATGTTCCTCTTTCTTTAGGAGTATTTCCAGGTGATCAGAAGGAAACACATCATGAATTTTACAGATGACAGTGGCAGTTTCTCCAACAACTAAAGATGTGCTGGTTTCAATGACAGGATCACTAGGAAAAGCTAAAAGAACAAAGCCCACTTCTTTAGACTACCAGAAATGGGTCCTAGACTCAACATCAAAGCAAGGTCCAGACATTAAACAACTCAAGTTTAAAGGTGACAAGAAAATGATCTTATACTAACTCTATAACAAGACATACCTTGACATGAAGACATCTAGGTATTTTATAACCAGTTAACACACTAAGAAGTAACGCATTTGTCCAATTTTTTTGAATATGATCACAGATTATTTAATGAGATCCAGCAAGGCACCTAATTAGTGACACAGCTACCTAAATACACAGAAGGATCTATAACAACAGATACACTAGAAGCATCCCATTTTTCATACTGGCAAGTTAAGACATCTGAATTGTCACCCTGCATACTGCCAAGTTTTTGATTAGGTGCTCTGCACTTGAAAGTTTCCCATGTATGTCCATCTTACACCACACTGTTTGTTTTTGTTCCACTTCTATAAATTTTTGGGGGGAGTCTATGTTTTAGCTTTCAAATATTACCAAGAATGAGAATATATACTATTTTTGGGGTAGAAAGCTAAACAGAACGGGGCTAAGAAGAAACAGACAGAGGAACCTTTACAAGGAAAAGTATGTTGAGTTACACCAGACTCCTTATCCTAGCACTACCAGTTAACTGCCAACTACAAGATTTAAGAACAATTCATTTATTTTTTAAAATATAATTTTTCAGCAAATGAGTAGTACTTAAAGAGCATTTTTACTTACAGTAAATTTCAACTTGGACATTCTTCTCTTTTTTCTCTTTATTGCAGAGGACAGTACATAAATAAGTGTTGCTACTTTCAGCACTAACTGGATTCATAGTCAAGGTAGAGTATGTCTTGTTATTGTACACTTTTCCTCCAAGGGGGTAGTCCATTTGGGCTCTCCATGAAAACTTTGGTAATGCACAGCCGGTAGTGTTGCATGTGAGTATCAGTGTTTCTCCAATCTGTGCAACAGCTTTGCTAGCTGGTATAATTTCCATTTCAAAAGCTTCAACTACAACAGGGAGAAACATACATAAACTCAGCAGCACTGTTAAAATTTATTTCCCGCTTTCTCATAGCCTACTGTGACAGGAGGTTATAACTAAAAGTTGTGGAACTTTCCACAGTTGTGTGGAAGTTAAACATACAGATCGTACAATGGTTTATATGTTCAAAATATCCCATAAAAATCGATTTTTTTTCTAAGTTAACAGACTGAGATGACCCTAACAGACACTTCAGATGCGTAAAATGCATAAATCAATGTGGTCAGTGAAAATAGATGCATAGGCACCATCTAACTTTTCTAACCAGGTGGATCTCATTGTAAAACTGTTACATTTGAGGGGAGGGATGGTAAGTAAGATAGCAAGGACAATTGCAGAATAACTTTCAGCAGAAAATCTAGTAACAAACTTGACTGATGCTGTCAGAGATGACAGTAAAAACCAAACATACAGTGATGTAATACAGTTGTCTCCTAGACAGTCTTTTAGTCAAACTCTATAAGAAAGCGACTGTGCAGAGAAATGCTACAAATAAATGCCAAAAATAAACTTCTTGACATTCTGAAAGAACTACTTAATTAACATTGTATTCACTGAAATGTAAAAGCAAATGCAACAAAGAGAAATAACAACAAAACAGTAAATTGCAGTTCACCTTACATTTAACAAAATCAAAAGTAAATGAAGCAAACAAATCTCCCCGACTTACCAGTTTTTAATACATACAAAATAATTAGCATAGTCTGGCTTGTTCTTCCCATCTGTTTTAACATTTATAATTGCTTATATTAAGAAAATAAAGTATGTTCAAAAGCTTTGCTTTCTTTCCTGCAAAGAAGTACACTGAGAGGCTGCTGCTCTGCAACTGTTAGTCGCTGCAATGTGCTCTTTATAAACGCTTTTCTTTAAGTGGAATGGGAAATCCCTGGATGGGGAAATCCAGAGTAGGGAGGAAGAGATCCATGTATGGTCGTCTCAGCGCCCTCTGCTGCTTTTTTTGCCCCCTTTCTTATAAATACAAAATTTAAAGCTCAGGATAACAAATATTAACGCTTTTAATATAGTTCTTAGTACAATTAAAAATAGCACAACAAGATCTGATCCTGCAAATATTTGATAAAATGAATGGATGTGGGTAATTATAAGTAATTGAATAGGACCAGATAGCTCAGACGGAAATGTTATTCAGATTTGCTTTCAGTTCAAATATTTTTGTAGGACTGTGTCTTTTGAGAAAACTTCTCACAATATTACTTTATGAATAATCTTACTTAACACAGTATTTTCTTTGAAGACTACTGCCACTCTCAGAGGTGATGTTACTCATGTTGCTAAGTATTTTTAATCCCTAAAAATGAAGTTAGCTAACAGAAGTCTGCAGACTTAAATAAAAGCAGCAAGAAATTCAGTGTAAAACATGCTTGTTTTTAAAATGTGTTTGGAAAATAATTTGCTATATAATAGTTTGACTGTGTATTTGACGTCTATGAAATATTGTCATCATGATGCAGATTTTAAAAAGAGCATAGCTTTCTTCAGCTATTTAGTAAATGAGTGATACACTGAAAAAATAAAGGCTGAAGTAATAATGCCATCAATGCTCAAGAAATTCACTTCCTGAAAAGTTAGCACTACATCAACCTAATACTTTTTGAGCCTTGCAGATTTTACAGTCAACAACCTAATACTAGCTCTAAGATAGCAGATTCAGGTGAGAGCAGTACCAGAAAGTACTACAGAAGTACTGCAACTGCCCCTACATTTTGATCCTCATCAAAGGATAGCTGGACAGTACAAGCTGCTATAGAAACAAGAAAGCACATTGTGATAATTATGTTTATGTCTCTCTCAAAGATTTTACATCAGGTAAAACAATAAGCTTTTTTTTTTTTTTTTTAACACACTCAGCATAATCTCATAAAAAGGATGTAATGATTTTGGGAAGTTAAAATTGTAATCTCAGGCTGAAAATATATCTTCAAAACAGTAATAATAAATGGCAACAAAAATACTCAGTATAAACGATAAACAAATGAACCAAAGAGTCACCTAAAAGAAATAAAATGGGGAAATATGAAGCAGCTAAGAATGCCTAAACAAAACTAATGAAAGCTGAAACTATCACAGTGGATTCTCCCATAACATATTAATTTATTATCATCTTTATTGTTTTTATTAGAGGAAGAAGGGGAAGAAAAATAAAAATTCTCAAATCTATCATGAAATACATGAAAAATACTGTTCTATAGTACTGTTTATGAAATCCAGAAGAAAAATAAAATCTGTCTGGAGTAGATAACAGCAACCACAGAATGCAATTTTACTTCACACATTGGTTTTTGTTAAAAGGGAAGCATATTCTACCACTTGAGTTGCAAATTAATACTTTTTAATCACAGGCAGAGAGATGCAAGATTTGAAACTCCTCTGTTTTAACTACTTAATAATCATAGTCTAAGCTGAGGGAGAAAAGGCAAAATTTCCCTATTTCTGGGAAGCTGGTTGCTAGATACAAGAAAATACAAATATAGAAGGCAATATCCACATGCTGGAAAAACTATAATCAAACCCTTCATCAGATAACATGGAACAGGAAATAACTCTCCTCCAGCTTCCACTAAATTAAACTGGACAGCTGCCATTAACTTTACAAGAGTTGGATCCTTACCAGAAGGTCTACTATACTGAGCAGTTACGTTTAACTCAGACAGTATAGGTAAGAGCAAGATTAGCCAATACATATTAAAGGACGTATAGATCTCCCAAGATATTCAGAAATTTCTTAACATGTGCTCTTTCCCCAATCTCAAATGTGAGCCCCCTTTGTATTCTGAAAAGAACTTACACCTTACTGTTGCCTGTTCCATCCTCAGCATCAACCTGCAAATAGGAAAACGGATATCAAGTTTGCTTGTTTTCAGAACTGGCTGTCCCACCTGGAAACAGAAAGCAGCTGACAAATTTTAGGGATTTACGAGTTCAGATAAACTAGCTTTTTATTCAAACGTCACAGAGGACAATGCTGGTGATAAAAATTAGAAGTACATTTACAAGAATTAGAGGATCAACTGTAAGAAACTCTGACACATGCAGAGCATAATCAATGCTGGAATGTGACCAGTATTAAAAAAAAATATTAAAGGCACAAGAAATTAAAAGAATTAAGCACTGGAATGTAAGTACATGTTTTCCAATATGTCTAGTAATCAAAAGAGACTTTTCTCAGGCTTTTGTGGACAAACCAAGATAAAACAATTACGTCTCAGAAGGCAGTTTGGAAATCCTGCACTCATCATTTTTGGCCTGGTAAGAAAGAATACAAGCACCCTTCAGGAAACTGAAACTTAGTTTAGACTTTCTCTGGAATGTAAAAGAAAACTATTTCAGAACTGTGATAAGCACTTGCTTTAATTCAATACTTCTACAACCCTATTAAATATTTAGGATAAATTTCACGTAATTTCCACTAGACAAAAGAAATCACAAGTTCATGATACCTTAAATGAGCTATTTGAACAAAATGTGCATTATGCAACATGTTAGTTATTCAACATTTCAGACCCTCTTCCTACATTTCTCATGTCTCCTGCACTGGAGGCTACTCTGAAAGCCGAAAGGCTAAAAGTCATGCAGAATTTGGCCTCTGAAAACCTTTGCCACTCTTTCTGTGATTTTTTTGTGATTTATGTCCAAGGACCTATGGAAAAGAGGGTCCTCTCTCTTGGCAGAGAGGATTAAAAAAAATAAAGATAGCAGGAAAATGGCTGAATCAGATCTATTTCCTATGCCAGCAATAAAATGCTTATGGCACTTCAGCCCAGTATCTCAATATCTGCATCTAGAGTCACTTTTTGGGACTTCTGCTAAAAATACCTACTACTGGAGTAATTACTTCTATATAGGGACCCAACACAGAAACATACGCAAGCACATTTATTACCAAGCATCTTTAGTGAAGAATCATGAACATGGAGGACATGTATGAATACTGCTGCCCTATACAGCAGATGACCTGCTAGCCTCAGCTTTTCAGTTCACAACGAACTCAATAGTCTGGTACACATATCATATACCGTTTTTCCTTCCTCGGTGCTTACTGGCTTTTTGGATCCCAGCACTTCCCTGACCCTCTTCTTTCTCTAACTCCCTTCAACTTCTTTCTTACCACCTGACAACAGTACAATTTCTGCACAGCCCCAGGTCGGGGAGGAGAGCAACACTGACTCCCTATAATTTTCATACCTGGATGGAAAGGATGAGATCTACTTGCAGGCCCATTTAAAGGGTTGTGTCTGTTTTGGAAATTGTAACTTTCCTCCTAGCTACAAACAAACAAAACACCCCACCAACATATTATCGTGTAACCCACCTAACATTTCACAATTGTGCTCCACATCTAATTTGTCATCTACTGAAAAAAAGGTAAAAAAAGAAACAAGAAAGATTTATCATCTGTTTCTTACTCTTCTCTGGAATTTCTGCAGTACTTCATACATACTTCCTTCTTGATCTTTCTCAGGCACCAGCTCACTAGTATGACATTTCCTGTTTGGTTAGTTTAACTGCACAGCATTTGAAGGCACCCAGAATACAAATAAAATGCCAGATAACATGATATAGAAGCGTGACAACTTGCATAGGCTACAAAATAGCTAATTTATTACTTTCTTCTACTCAGAGGCTTTGTCTCCTTCACTTCACAGAAGGATCAAAAAGTTCATTATCAAAAAAATAGCAGCTAATAAAAAGTCCCTACTTATTGTCTTAGCAATTGCTGGCAAAAAAAAAAAAAAAAAAAAAAAAAAGCTGTGGAAATTCCAAGTTTCATTTCTGAAAAAAAGAAAATATCATTTCAGTGGTGCTGGATCTAAAAGTGAAACTGTTGTGTATCCTTTAAAACCACTTACAGTAACTGAGCTTCTATTGTCTTCATAAAGACATATGTTAAAAATAAAATAAGTTTTCATCCTGAAATATGTTCTAGTATATATCAAGAGCCAAATTCAATTATGAATTTGAATTGGAGTATTCAAAATCTTTTTGTGAATTTTGATGTGAGAGCTCAAACCTACTTTTCTTTTGAGCCAAATACACTGAGATATGTTCAAGTCAGTTGCTCTTACTGGAATCACAACTTTTCAGACAAAAATTATTCAATATGGTCAGAGTAAAGAAATAAAGTGGAATCTGGGTCAAAGTGCAGACACTGGCTAATAGCCAGGATATGGCAAGATCAAGTAAACTGAAAACACTTAACAAAGAACGTGATTGAGTTACTTAATTCTCCCAGCATTCCATGTGAAATCCCAATACCAGTAAATTTATTTATTGTGAATTACATTAAGGCCAACATTTCACATCATCGGGTGAAGCTAATTAAGAGGGTGAGGAGAACTTCTGACCAACCTTTGTTATTACTTGCCAGCAGCTCCTCTCCAAAGCACTTGTACATTCTGTACCATGTGAAAATGGAAATCAGTTACTTCTTATTTCCCATATCCTTGCTCCTCAGTCAGGGGGGTACGTGTATATCCCCATGGAGCTAGAAAGGAAAAGGGGAATGAAAACAACAAGTTCTGTAACAGATCATTCTTGCTGGATCAGAAGCCAAATAGCACACATGAGAAATTCAGACTTCTGACTCTCCTAGACAGCCTCCTGATAGCTGCACTGGTACTGATCATCTTGAAACTTGTCTATCACAGACTATTATTTATTCTCTTAGGATGGTTCTCATTCTGAAGAGCTGTGTTCAGCTGCATAGGTGTTATTTTTGCTGCACTGTGTTACATAAATGTTATCTTTGCAGTTACACAGTAGACTGCCTCATTAATAGATAGAAGTATTAAGTGGATGTCAGAAATAGTTAAATGATTTAACAGTGCACAGTTTGAGCATCATCATTTTCAAACCTTCCATATGAGAAAGATGATGGGGAATGCAAAACCTATTTACTTTTAACAGGCACGCATATACTTTTTATCTAGAAAAAGCCACTCTTCCCTCTCTAGAAGTAGACTAGAAGTTCTACAGTAAGCAATCCTCCAAATAGAAATAAGAAAAAAAGAACAGATTTTTACTTCCATCAAGCCAAAAACTCAAGTATCTGAGAGAAGGTATTTTGCAATAGCAAAAATATGTGTTTGGGTGTACATATAGTAACAAAGTGACACTTAAAGCCAGTTGCAAGTCTGTAAAGGACATTGCACTTTTCCTATTTGCTCCGGAATGTGCTCTATCCTAAATCAACAATATGCTGTTTTGCTACTTTCACTATTTTTTTTCTATCCAGAGGTAAGTACCATCTTAGCTACCTGCTTCATTAACACTTTTATGGAAGAAATATGCTAATGTAGGATTAGTCAAGTGATAAAAACCACTGGCAGCTGAGTTTTTATAGACAAGCAACAGTATGAAAGATGTAAGTTTCTGGATTGACTTTCCCTTTCAAGACATTTACTTGGCAAAGTATCAAAGCCCAAATCCTTGTCTCAGATAGACAACTGAGCAAGAATGACTTTCATAGTTGTGTCAGCCTCTATCACTGACCATGTTGCTCTCTAGCGATAAGAGAGGCAACTTGAGAAATGTGATGCATGTTTGAAATTGCTGTCAGGCAGCATAAAGCTTTGTGCTGAATTCACTTGGGAAATGTCTGACTTCCAGCATTCCCATGCTTCTTAACCAAGGATCCCACCTGAAATTTCCCAGAATATATGAATACCAATTCATAAGGAACAGATGACTCTTTTAGCTGGATAAATTTTGTCTACATTGACTTTGTTTCTGACTACAACCAACTCAAGCATGAGCAACAGACATTAGTACCTCTCTGTCAGTAGCTCAGCTCCAGACAAATGCACTACCTATATGATTTTTCTGGACTTATATCCTGAATACAAAAATACAAGAAGCAAGGTGACTTCAGGGCACAAGAGTTTCCAGAGGCACGTTCAAAGGTGAATTCATTAAGATCTTGAGAAAATTATAGTGAATGAATAAAACACATCTATCTTAGACTGAAAAGAAACACATTCTCTCAATTGTTGGTAAAAACAGACAACTTTTTTGCCTCTGTCTTCTCTGATAACTGCTCACCACACAGACCTCAAATGTTTGGTTTGGCAGGAGGGGGTTGGGGAAGCAACATCCCTCCCACTGTAAGCAAAGACCATGTTCATGACCACGTGAGGAACCCGAACATCCACAAGTCTATGGGTCCCGATGAGATGCATCCCAGAGTCCAGAGGGAGTTAGCTGATGTAATCGCCAAGCCACTCTCAATGACATTTGAAAAGTCATGGCAATCAGGACAAGTCCCTGGTGACCGGAAAAAAAGATAACACCCATTTTTAAGAAAGGTAAAAAGAATGACCCAGGGAACTACCATCCTATCAGTCCCACTTCTGTGCTGCGAAAGATCACAGAGCAGATCCTCTTGGAAGCTATGCTAAGGCACATGGAAGATAGAGAGGTAATATGGGAGAACCAACATGGCTTCACCAAGGGCAAATCCTGTTTGACCAACCTGGTGGCCTTTTATGGTGGCGTCACGGCATCAGTGGACAAGAGAAGAGCCCTAGGCAACCTGATTTAGCTGTGGAATTTCCTGTTCATTGCAGGAGAGCTGGACTAGATGACCTTTAAAAGGTCCCTTCCAACCCCAAGGATTCTATGATTCTGTATTACTGATGTAAAGTATTTGATATAAAACTATCATCCTTATTACTACATTTTATTACACTGTATCTTCTTATGTCGTGCCAAGATTCTGATTTTTTTTTGTCGTGCCAAGATGACTGATTTTTGCTCATTACTCAGGTGTCTTGTGCCAAGACAGTACTGAATTTTGTGTCACAAAGAGATATTCAGTCTGCCTCTAAGGTCAGCATATGGATCTTGCTGTAGCTTATGAGTTCAGAAAGCACAGCTTGCACATAGCAAGTATACTCTACTAATAAATAAGGACCACAGAAAAATTAAGAAAAAATTGTTTCCTTTTATCCTGTAAACTGGAATTCATAAGATTTATTGAGCAAAATGACTAAAAGGCTTTCACATTTAACGTAAAGGAGGACAACTTTTCAGATATAATCTATAGTAATGAATGACTATGAATGAAAAGAAATTTATTACAAGGTGGAAAAATAATGTATTTTGAAATATATAAGTACCATGAATAAGACCAATTACTCATTTAATCTGAGCTATTTACCAGTAGCTACTAGGTCATCACATTAATATTTCAGTGTAAGTGCCAGCATTGCTTTCTTAGCAATCTAATCAAAAGGAGTAGACAACACAATTGAAAAAGACTATTAATTTAGACTAGAGCTTCAGATTACAATAGAGATGAAAGAATATTTTGTATAATGTTCTTTATAAAGTTGCTTTTTTTCCCAATCACCTGTAAACTTACCTTGATATTTGATTTTCTTACTCTTCCTTATAAAAAATTAACATTTTAATGAACATATTTCCTGCTATGGTATTCACCTATTTTCACCAGGACTTGTAACGGACAATTAGACATTTAAGATTCACTTAATACTTAGAAGCTTTTTTTAGTGACCAAACCTCAGACAATCAAGTTCAGTGCTTTGACTGACACAATTGCCTGCTGGACATGACTGAGAATAGCACTTTTCTGGCCCATAACCATAAAACAAACCATTGTGAATAACTGGAAATCCTGGTAGGATCTAATTAGAAGAAATAGGACATTAAATCAAGCAAGAAGTCATCTGTAATTTCTTGGTAATCTCATTATAACCAATCATAATCAGTTTCATAGCTATTCTTTAAGGTCAGCAAAGGTGAAACATTATGGAAACCTGACATGAAATACGATACAGAACTTCCAGTTTTATCTGTGCTTTAACTGCTTGCTGGCTCTCAAAGAAGAGCTGTCTAGATTATTTAAAGAGCTCTGTCAAGTATATGGCATTTCAAGAGCTTGGAATGAAAGTGAGTGTAGCCTGCATTGTCACATCTCAGTTTACAACACACAGAAGTGTTCAGTAAAAGTGAGAACAGCTTTGTGCTTCCCAAATGAATAAGGAATAATTGCCCAGGAGCCCAAGGCAGCTTTAAAATGTCACTGTTAAAGCAGAATGCAATCTACTGTTCTTGTCCATGAAGAATAGTACTTTACAGAGAAATAAATTATGGAGGCTCTTCTCCAATAAGTCTTCTACTCAGTGTAAGCACAGATGCCAGACACTGCCACTAATTTCTTCATAAAATTTCCAGGATCCAAACAGTGGAAGGTTATTTGGAAGTCCGGTAAAATAAATTCTAACAAATACCATGAGAATCTTCTTTCTCAAAAACTTAAAATCTTTCCTAACCAATTCCAGCTTTTCACTCAGAAATCACTTACCATTGCTTCACAAAACACAATAAATAATGTAAAAATATAGAAGAAAAAAAATGGAGAACAAATGGGTAACAGAAAATTAATAATCAGGAAATGGTTCTTCCTGAAACATTATTAAATAGTCTTAAGTTTTCAGTATCTCATATATTTTAGGAATTTTTTTTTTTTTTTAATCTTCTCAGGTAGTTTGAATTGAAAAGACAAGTGGTGCTACCATGTACAGTTCAGATAAAATGAAATGTTACAGAGAATATTCATAGCTTCCTATTCTTACACCAGAGAACACATTATGTTTTGGGTTTTTGCCTCCTTACCTAAACAGGAAACATTTCCATCCATAAATTCTGCTGCTACTGTTTCTCTCTTATGCTCAGAAATCACATACAAATCGTTCCAAACATACTAGAGGAAATGCAACTTTATTCCAAAACTTTTGACATAAAAGATTCATAAGAGTTATATTTCTTTATACCTTTGCAATAATCATGGAAAGCAGACCAGAGGATAGCTGATAGACAAGATCAATACAATGTTTACATTATTTCAGGAATTCAAATCTTGTTTGACTATACTCTTCAGTGCATTTTTATAGGGAAGACATAGAAGACATTATCCAGACTTTGACATATCGAAGTTTATCAAACATAGGATTTTGTCTAGATAAAATTGTGCCTGCAAGTTTTAATGTATCTGATAAAATTCTCTCTTTGACAGTGGCCAAAAGTAAATGAAAAGGCAGAAGCTTAAGAACAGTGGAAGCACGATTAATATGGTTTATTACACTAGGACTCCAAGAGATGTTTTCTATGCATCTAGTATGTGTCTTTGAGAGTATAATTCAATACAAGAAAAATCCCACGAGCACAAGGAAATACATTTGAGAAATGTCTAGGACTGGAAATATAAATCTATGGACATGCACTCCTAAAGCCTGTAGCTTTAGAAAATCTTATCCTAAAAATGTTATAAATATAAAAATGTATAATATTAATTAACACTAGTTAATTAGAACTCAAGAATCACCTGTTCTGTTCTGCTGCTCTAAAACCAATGCTGCTGCTTTATACAACTCTCCTCTACACTCCTACAACAAAAATTTATTCTCTATGCAACTACAAAACAGTTTTATCATTGCTGAATTTAGGACGCTACTGAACTTTCTTCTGCATACCTCAGTTTTGCACAGAGACTGCCAAACTTTTGCTTCGTAGAACAACTGTTACTGTCTGTCAGCTGCTGCTAATGCAGTACTTCCAGGCTGCCTCACAGACCCGTTACCATAGTTCAGCTGTTTCTTCTGCATAGCACCTTCACCATTTGCTGACTTTGCACTATATGCTGCTATAAAGATGCCTGTTGTTATCCATATCTGAAGGTAAGCTTTCACAAAATTAAGCATGTCACCTTCTTATGTGGAACTTCATTCTGGCCTAATCTAAAACCCAAACGGACTCAAATACAATAATCTTTTAGAGACACTACTAAACTTCACATTGTACCCTTAGCTGTGTAATGATTTACTTACTGTTATCTTAAAATTGAAAGCATCATATTTACTACCATTAGAAACTAGAAAGACTGAAAAACTGAAAAGCAACTTTGTTGCTCTGTATGACCAAAGTTAAGAGGAACATGATTTCTAAGTACTTTTTAGGGGACCTCCTTGTACGATAGACCACTCAGCCCACGCTTAAGTATGAAGCACAGATGCAGTTTAGGAGGCTATCTCTGCCATAGTACAAAAGTTTGTAAAATTTATCACAAATAATAACTATACATAAAAGAATAAACCAGAACAGTGAAAGTTTGTTTTGCAACACAACTGGAAGACGCACATTAACACTGATCTCTAAATACAAGGAAGTTTCAAAGAAAACACAGAACATAATAAATCCCTAACACATATAGATAAAACCACGTTTTGTGTTGTTTTAAAATGATGTGTTTCTTTCCATTCTTGGAAGAAAAACATCACTTACCACTTTACTATTACCACTTTTTAAACATTTCCCAACTTTAGCATAAAAATTTCCATCTTCTCCAACTATACCATATGTGAAACCTTACTATGGATTCAGTCCTTTTCAAAATTGTAATGTCACACAGTGGATAAAGAAAGAAACAGGATATCCAAGTAAAACATACAAGAATAGGAAGAAATTTGTTTATGAAATGGCAACTAGTGTCCTGACATATACAATATTCTCCTTGTTTTTTCCTTTGTCATAAGCTTTCTGACCCTTCTTTTTGTGGTTTGGGTTTTTTTCTTTTTTGCCTTTCTTGTTGATTTATTCATCAGTTTTGTCTATCACTATGGCAAAGGCAAATATCCTTTGGAAGGAAGACCATCTTCCCTCCTCCACACTTCCTTTGGGACAGAGAATAATGAACAACAGTTTATTGCCCTGACAGAGTTGGCCACCTGGACAGCGAGACCCATAGGCCTCAGGCCAAAAGTGAAAGACCATATCATACTCTGGCAAAACTGCCTGAGGAGCAGATTGTTTGCCACATCAGCAGCATTTACCATTGGTCCACTAACACAGAGTAATAGTCAACAGTGGATGTTGAAGACTGCACATAAAAGGGCAGTTTTATCATGCAGTGCTTTAAATAATTTCCTTATTTGCACAGGATATTATGTACTTTTACTTGAGATATGACTTCCTTCTTTAGGTTGTCTTATTTTACTGCAAATATTATTCCTTCAACAGTGAAAAAACAAAATGAAAAAAGTCAGAACCCATGCAGAGTGAACAATATATGTGAAGAGTGGTAAATACCAGAGCATATATATTTGTAAAAAAATCCAGCATTTTATTTTTAAAGAAAATCAAGAAGTTTCCCGGAAGTTTCCCAACTAAAATGTATTATGTAGTCAGAGAGCACTATTATGTGAAATCAAAACCTATTTAATACAAGGAAATGTGAAGCTCTTGACTGGAAATGAGATAAATGCTCACTTATAAAGGCATAATGTATGCTACTCTTCAGATAAGAAAAATAATCTTCCTCATTTCACCTATGCTGTGATATTTACAACGTTGAAACCTAATGTTTATGATAGTCTACAAGATAAAATACTTGTCATGCAAAAACTGTGGGTTTTTTTTGTTGGTGTTTTCCTTTTGTTTGTTTAATTCCATTCAGCGGTAGGATTTAGACCAGTTTTACAGAATTTGAGTAACTGTGAGATCTCACATGCAGACACCTACAAGTAGACAGAAACACTGCAAATATCCTGCATTTAGGTGTTAATATCTGCAGTTTGATCCTATTGTGTTATATCCCTCTGGAAGGATTTTATTACCTAGTTACAGATTATAACTCCTTACTATATGCCCTGCACTAATATTATAAAAATGTTCTGTGTTATGTGAGACTTATAGAGATATTAATGTTTAAGTCACACAAGTACTGAATAATAATATACAAAAGAAAAAATATACATTTGAGGATTCAGATATTATAATTCCTTTTGGAGTAAGTTTTTACTTAATGATTTACATCTATACTACTGACTTTCTATCTCCTGGAAGTTACCTTCTAGTAAAGCTACACAAAATATAAATGATTAGTTTCCTAGTGTCACAGTGAGTGCTAGGCCTGTGTTTATTTATCATTACCATTTATCATTAAGAAATTATACAGGAAGAAAAAGGAACTCGGCTCACTACAGCAATGAATTTATTGGTCCCATTCTTCATAAGACAAGCAATTTATAGTTGAAATTATCTCAGATTCACTGAATTGTATGCTCATTTATAAATATTTTTCCCACTTCACTGGTGAATGCCAGTGTCATCAGCTTGTACATGTGTATGCAAGTAGAAACTCCCTATTTGACTTTGCTCAGTGGAAACATGTGTCTCTATTTATGCTGGGATGGAAGACACCATGCATGAACTAAACCAGAAAATGAAAGCCCTAACTTTAAGCAATACAACATTCCAATTTTTACTGGAATCTTTCTAAACAACAAAAATGCTGAACCAATGCACCTACATGTTGAATTTTGTCAGTATTCAGAAGTACCGTATCAGATACAGGGCAAATAAACTCCTTACAAAAGTAAATAGGCAGCTCAATCTCAATTTCAGTTTTCTGTAAAAAAAAATGATTGAAGAATATTTTCAATTACAAAAAATAATAATTCATGCAAATCTTGCTATGACTTTGACATAATTGTTGCGTATTTACCAGTAGGACACAAGCTGACTTCTGAGGCACGTATGCAATCGATTTTTTTTTCCTCGTGTAATATATTCTACTCTATCGTGTTATTATTCATTTTGTGAGTTCACATTCTAGTCACATTTTTACAAATGCCCACCCAGGACAGCTATGTAGCAAAGCATCTGCATTATTAATATTAATAGTAATGGATATAGCTCTCATTCAGAAAAAAAATAAAGGCAATCAGGACATAATGCCATTTTTGTATTTACTTCTCTACAGAGAAACACATAACCAGAGTGATTTGGCCATACAAACATTCAGGAGATTTTCTTCATGTGGGTCCTGTAAAACTTGCCAGTAATCAGTCAGTGCAAGTTATTTATTTGCAATAACTTCAGAAAGTTATTGGCAAGGATTATCATTTGCTGCTGAATTTTGCTCAGTATTTTTGGACCATTTCAAAGAGGATAAAGTCTCACCTTCCTCTGGAAGGACTGCAGAATTGTGAATGACTGCCAAGAGAAACAGCCTTTGCTGGGAAAAATAATGTTAAAACAATGCAGTAGGTCATTGGAAGTTTCCCTCCAATGTTGCTTAAATGTAACCATTTGGGGAGACCTGGGAGGCAGTGCATTTCACTTGAATAAAAAACAAATAAGATTTAAAGTGTCTTTTAAAGGGGAAAATATTGTTAGGACAGTTGGAAACTGACTACTACTATGCAGCAGAGGGCTGCTACAATCTCAGTCTGTTCTCCTAATTCATGAACTATGTTACTTTAGTTAGCTTTACTCTGTGTTCCTAATTGAACAAAAATCTTTCAGGTCTAATATAGTTGCAGCAACAGTAGTAGCTTTGGGACAGCTGTAAGTACATGCACTGTAGCTTGTACTACTCCACTGGATGAGCTTCAGGAATTAAAAATGAACTGTTTCATATGAAATACAATGAGAAGAACAGGTTTTAGTAAAATACATGTATGACATTTGTCAATAAAACATATGGCAAAAATTACATATGCTGCAAGACTTCATATATTTCAAGACTTCATACTATGCTATGGCATGTGGAATTGAGCAGTTTCTAAGAATTTCTTTAGTTGGAAGAATGTTACATTTTGGGGCAAGTCAACTTGCTGTAATGATGCATTCACAAAGAGATTGCTTGTGCATTCATTTGCAATTATTGGGTATATATACAAATAAATCTAACACACAGACGACACCTAGAAGAACAATTTTAGTCCTGGGTTTCAGCACAGCTTTTTGGAGCAAAATTTTTTCATCTTTCTTAAGTCAGCCTTCGCTTGTATTGGCTGTACTAAGAATTTACTATGATGGGAGCAAGACAAACTTCCTACTTCTGCTATCAAGACATCTTTTCCAAAAAGCTTGCTTAATGTTATTTCCAAGTTTTTGTTTAATTTTGACATCTACTTGAAAGATGGTAAAAGTACATTTGTTGATGACATCAGCAAAACATAAAAATACTGAGGAAGCAAAGAGAAGAAAAATAAAGAACTTCAAATGTCTATGTGACAATCATTGAAACAGAGGCATCTTAGAGAACCATGTCAAAGAACAGTAGATGCTTTCTGAGTCCCCACCCTGAACCAGTTCCCTGTTTTTCAAAGTTTCAACTACTGATACTAAATGCTAGAAAGCCCACCTTCGTGAAATTCATCTTATTACACCCCCTATGCACTGTTTATAAACTCTTTCAATCACTCAAATTAAGCTGTCATGCAGCTGTGAATTCTGACTGTAAACTGACCATTGCATACACACCAAATCAGAAGTTGATTTTACCCGAACAAAAGACCTGTCTTATTTTCACTGCATATTACAAACTTCTGAGGTTAAAATAAAAAAAAAAAAAAAATCATTAAATTGAACTCATTTCCTAGCTACTGATGAATTGGTTCATTCAGATATAGGGTTAGCATTAGACTTTCAACAAGCTCATTAAAACCAGCTTCATTAGGTAACAGCAACTAGATCAAGTACTAGTAATAAAAATGGAAGTGCTTTGTACTTCCAAACTTGTTCTAGTGAATATGACTATTGCTCAAAAAAACCTGTTTCATAGAAACTCCCACATCAATAGCTATATGTAGAAATAGCAACAACAAAAAAATCACACATTCAAATTCTGCATTGACATGACTTGTTAAAACAAAATCTGTCTCGTCGTCCCTTCCAATGTACATCTCTTGTTTTAGTCCATTTTCTCTCCCTGGTAAAAAGAGAATGACTCTAGCTTTTATGAAACCTAGAGAATAGATAGTTTTCCAAAGCTTTCTGGAAGTACTTCCCTAGTTGTGTCTAAGCTCTCCGGATAATTTTTAATGGTCTCAGAAATTTCTTCAGGTAAAATAAAAATGGTTAAGAGAATTGTTCTCAATACTTTTCAAACTCTATAGTCTTTCAATTTTATTTTCGTATTTCTTTTTTAATTTCTCACACAATGGTTTTCAAAATGTAGCCTGAAACAGCAAGAAATTTCATTAGGACTATGCTGCTTTACTACACTTTAATCACAGAATCACAGACTGATTTATGTCGGAAAAAGAACATCTAGCTCCAGCCCCTCTGCCACAGGCAGGGTTGCCAACCACTGTATTAGGCTGCCCAGGGCACCATCCAAACTGGCCTTGAATGCCTACAGCATCCACAACCTCTCTGGGCAACCTGTTCCAGCGCCTCACCACCCTCTGAGTAAAATATTTCTTCCAAATACCTAACCTAAATCTCCCCTCTTTTAATTTGAACTCTTTCTCCCTAGTCCTATCACTATCAGACCAGGTAAAGAGTTGGACTCCTTCCTGCTTGTTAGTTCCTTTCAAGTACTGGAAGGTCACAAGGAGGTCTCCCGGAGCCTTCTCTTCTCCAAGCTAAACAAGCCCAACTTCCTCAACCTTTCTTCACAGGAGTCCAGCCCTTTGATCATCTTTATGGCACTCCTCTGGACCTGCTCCAACAGCTCTGCATCCTTCCTGTACTAGGGTCCCCAGGCTTGGACTCCAAATGGGGCCTTACAAAGGCAGAGTAAAGGTGGCAGTCACCTCCCTTTCCCTGCTGGCCACCCCTCTTTTGATGCAGCCCAGGGTACCACTGGCCTTCACAAGAAGAGCCAGTGCAAGAGCACACTGCTGGCTCATATCCAGCTTTTTTTTCCCCACCAGGACAACCAAGTCCTTCTCTGCAGGGCTGCTCTCAATGAGTTCTTCTCCCAGTCTGTACTCATATCTGGGATTGCCTTGTTAAACCTCATTAGATTCTCATGTGCTCACTTTTCGAGTGTTCTGGTCCCCATGGATGGTGTCCATCCTTCCTATTGTGTCAACTGCACCACTCAGCTTGGTGTCATCAGCAAACTTGGTGGGAGTACACTCAATTCCACTGTCTATGTTATTGATAATGATGCTGAAGAGCACCAGTCCTGAGACTAGTGAGTCCTAGGGGACACCACTCATGACAAGCCTCTGCCTGGACACAGAGCCATTGACAACCCTCCGGCTATGAAAATCCAGCCAATTCATTATCCACCTAATAGTCCAGCCTTCAAATCCATATCTCGCCAACTTATAGATAAGGATGTGGTGCAAGACCATATCAAAAGCCTTGCACAAGTCCAGGTAGATGACATCAGTTGCCCTTCCTTTTTCCACAGTTGCCATCACTCCATCATGGAAGGCCACCAGATTGGTCAGGCATGATCTGCCCTTAGTGAAGGCGTGTTGGCTGTCCCAGATCACCTCCACATCTCACATGTACCTTAGTAACTCTTCCAGGAAGATCCACTCCATGATCTTTCAAGGCACAGATGTGAGGCTCACCAACCTGTAGTTCCTCAGGTCTTGCTTTCTCCCTTTAACATGGGAGTGACGTTTCCCTCTTTCTAGCCACAGGCAACTTCGTTTGACTGCCACGATTTTTCAAATATGATAGAGAGTGGCTTGGCAACCACATCAGCCAGTTCCTTCAGAACCCAGGGATGCATGTCATCTGGCCCCATAGACTTGTACACATTCAGCCTCAGAAGGTAGTCTTGGACTTGCTCCGCTCTTACACTGGGAGGGAATTTGCTCCCCTGACTCTCACTTAGATGTCCAGGGACATGACAGGCGTGAGAAACCTGACTAGCCATGAAGACTGAGGCAAGTAACTCGCTAAGTACCTCAGCCTCCTCCATGTCCATGGAGGCCGGGCTCTCCCTTTCATTTATCAGAGGGGGTACACTATCCTTTGCCTGTCTCTTCTGCCGTATGTCTAAAGAATCCCTTCTTGTTGTTTTCACATCCCTCACCAAGTTCAATTCCATCCACACCTTGGCTTTCCTGACTCCATCCCTGAACATCTGGACAGATGTTCCAGACAGATGTTCCCTTTATTCTTCCCAAAATACACATCCCCCCCCCCACTAGTGACGATCTAAAGATAAATGAGTTAATTAAATTTGATCCAAACATACAAATCCTAATCTGTCCCTAATTACTGTCTTTAGAGTACATGAATTAAAGCAGATTGATGGGAATTACTGTATTTTTTCCTGTGGAAGCTTTTTGGCTTTGAGAAACTGCCAGTTAAGACTATTTTGAAACATATTAATAAATCCACTGAATAGTATGTTTTTATTACTACCATTTTCCTTAATAATCATTACAGTATCACTTTCTAGATAAAATCTGAAAGTTCTCAAGATCACATTTGATATTTTATGAAAGTTTTAGATCTATTTTCTAGCTTTGAGTCATTATCTGTCTGTATGCGTATGAATGCCTGTATACATAGGCATTTTACAAGTACAGTTGAAAACGCAACTTCTAGAGCTTGCCTGTGTTAGATTTTAAAAGACATAATCAGTATTTCAGCAAATTCTACATAAAATAGAACAGTAATATCAAAGCCCCTAGTGCATTCCATAGTACAGATGCTGCTTTTACAATATAGTTTCTAATATCCCACAACCAAAAATAAATAGTAGCTCATACTAATTTAAGATGTTCTTGAAAATACAAGCGTGCAAATTTTAATATGTTTTTATTTAAAACAAACCAGCAATCTTACAAAAAGATAGCTACAAAGTGAAATGTACCCTTGGGAAGAGAGGTGTCCCTCTGCAAAGTATTTTTCAACACTGCAATGGCAAATGCCCCAACTTGTTTTAGCAAGTTTAAAATTGGGGAAGCCCTGTTTGAAAAGTACTTGGAAGATCTACTTCTCACATGCATATACTTCTTCATATACACAAAATTGTTCTCAAGCCCAGAGGAACTTAAAAGTATTTCCTTCTTCACTACAACTTCCTTCTTGTCTTATCACATGCTTTAACAGCCTCTGGTTCCCAGCAAATGCACTTTTGTCAAAGGAAACAGCAATAACCTAAAATGATGAAGGCAATCTGCTGTTCTGTAATTCTATCCTTAACAAGTCAGTGTAATACCAAACCTCGGCTATTCTCTTTTGATAAACATTTTTAAGTGCTAACATTACATTCACATCAGGTATATGAAACTTTTGAACGTTTCTTGCAGAAATGTCTCTATAGGTACCTGGGCTCTCACCTTTAAATTTCCTTTCATTCATCAGGAAGTTAACAGTTACTTAAAACCTCTTCTTGCTGATATTTAATTCTTCATCTCATTTTCAGCATTTCAGTTTGACTACTTTTCTCCTTAATTATGAAGCCATCTGCAATTTTTTATACTAGTATGTTTCAGCACATTCCCTTTGCATATTTATTTTCTCTAAATTCTGCAGAGAGTAAACTCAAAAACTTGGTTTTTTTAATATAAATAATCCTTTTTTACCCAATGATTCTCACATTTTCTGTTACCATAACTGTTCTTGTGTCTTCTTCCAGACCTCTGAAGATCACAGATTAAATGCTCTTCTTTCTTTTCCAGTATGCCTTACCAGAAGTCAGCTTCCAAAATTTTGAATTGCAGCTAATCTCTTACTCAGCTTGATGAAAATCTGTCTTTCTCCTTTGTAAAATTTTCCTCACTTATAGCTGAAGTGTTAGCAAAACCACTCAGCTGTCTACTTTTTCATAAGCCATTAATGGTCCCAGCTGCTATTGAGTGTAGTCTGGAAGATCTCCAATAGCTACAAATAGTAAAATAACTATATTTTGTAGCATAATATTGGAGGGTATTTAACTTTTTTACATTTATTATAACTTTCAATACTGAATTTTCAAACTCCTTGCTTCCAAATCCTTCCCAAATTTAGTCTTATATTACTCACCAGGATTGCGTAAACACGCTATTGTTCTTTTCCTGCCGAGTTCCTCTTGTCATTCCAGCTAGTTCATTAGCACAAAAATAGTATAATTAAATTGGATAAGATTTCCTACTATTCTTTCTTTCAGTAATCTTGTTGGAAATGCCCTACCTACTGAGACAAAAAACTGGAAAAAAAAAATCTAAGATGCTGAATCTGAAAACTTCTACAGAAGAACAAAAAAAAAAAAAACAAAAGAAGGGATGAAGGAAAGAACAAGGAAAGAAGGATGGATTTAAAAAAAAAATCAGTGAAGGAATTAGTTTCATATTATTACATACCTAAAGGCTCATATACGCCTAAAGAGCTTTGCGAAAAACGTCCATGATACCATGACATGGAGTAAGTGTACATGAAGTTCTAAAAATGCTAGAAAGTATTCCTCTCAGATGTGACAGCATTAAACAATGAAGTCACAGGCTCCCAGTAACTTACAGGCCTTCTGTAAAAAATTTTAGCTAGCTTTTATTAAAGCAATCACATCTTAACAGTTCTGAACATATGTTTTGAACATACGAACTAAGAGCAGACAAGTATTTAATGAGGTTTGAAATCAGAAATACCCTTGTAAAAGTGAGGAAAGGAAAATCTCCACTTCTCCACTCTTTTATTACATTATAAATTTATTTATATAAAACTAATATCAGAGTCATGGATGAAGTGGAATGTTTAGAAATACAGAGAAATGCATTTCTGATGTTTCGTGGAGATAAACAAGGGCCTGTGTTGTTCCAAAAATCTACTGCTTTTAACTATTCTTTCCCAGTAGAAATCCTAATCTCTTTGAGATGTTCATCCCTTCTTTACTTTGTGTTAGAATTATTCTTATATTTAGCAAGACTACAGTAAGACTGAAAGAAAATGGCCAGACTATCACCTGCCTCACCCAAACACTGCAGACAGCAGAGCAGACACGTGGAGGTGAGGCTCATTCTCCAGCTTGTTCTACTTTTGATAGAACATTTTCTTCTTTTTTTCCTTAGATCTCACTTGTGTTGGAGTAAAGCTGCTTGTAGACATTCCTACTCATAAAAGAAATACTGCAGTTTAAAGTGTGAAACTGCTCAGAGCTTAGACTCAAGGAGAAAACAGAAAAAGAGAAGAAGCAAAAAGACAATGCAGCACAAGTGAGTAGCAAGTGGGAACTTTGCTCTTCCCTGCACAGCAGGCCCTGGAAGGAAGGCTGCTGCTCATAGGAAGGTGTCTTCCAGGTGGTTGAGGAAGCTGTGGCTGATTTCAGAGCTGTAAAGAAAAGATGCTTGGGCAGACAGACTGGAGACTCTTGCATAAAAGCTATTACTACAGTAAGCAAAATTAAGTTTCAATGGAAGATGAAAAGAAAGACGCGTGATGTTCCACAAGGTGTCTCCTTATCTACAAATGCAGTAGTGGACTTGAAAACTGCATCCCAAAATGAGGCAAGCAGAAAAACAGTTTTTCAGCTTCAGCTCTTACTCTGCTCTGTGGCCTGGCTCCCTCCAGAAGCAGCCTGGAAGACAAGGCGTAGCTGAATGACTGCAACTATGGTGAAGTATCCATGGAAATACTGAGTAACATTGGGAATCTCATCTAATTTTCAAAGCAATTAAAAATGTATCAAATATTCACAGAGTATTGAAATAAAATAAATAAATAAAAATACAGTGCAACATAATTTGGCACCTTCCAGGAATGTTAAAAAAAATTATCAGAAAGAGGTTTTAAAGCAGGAAAGTGATTTTTTAAAGTTGCTATTGCAATATAGATGCATTTACAATAACCAACTCTCAGAGTCAGTGAGGAGCAGAATGCTACTCCACTAAGGAGCCTGTTCAACATCCCATTTACTAGTGTTACATATTTATAATATATTACTAGTATCGATCAGAATATTTTCATTGTAATTAATGATTGTTCATAAATTCAGAGAAATTAACACCCTTTTGAAACATTCACATTTTCATGTACTCTCTTGGTCTTACGCTAGAAGACTCACAAAGCCATATGTCTGTTTTGCAGGCCCTGTTTGGATTTCCTCCAAATAAGCAGCATCCAAAATTTAACCATTCTACTACTTCTTGTATTTTATAAATATATTGCTGTTTCCCCTTACAATATACTGCTTTGACAAACCATCTTGTGGATAAATTCGTGCAAGGATAGTGAACTAAAATGAGCAGCTTTCAAGGCAAAGTAAGCAATTTAAAGATGCAGCAATTTCCAGAACTTTTTTTTAGTATACCCACAGACTTAAAATGCATTGAATTTATCAGCTCTTGTTTTATTCTGTTCACCTATAACACTAAATTAAAAAAAAAAGATCATGCGGGATTTCTTGCTGAGTGTGTATATTTTAGGGTAGTTGCCGCAATCCAAAATTAGTACTTTGTTTAGCATCAGCACTTTCTTGAAAACAAATACAAAGTTGACTGTTATTTTTAAGAATTTGCTGCATGACACTTTTATTAAATATAAATAATACCAACTAACATGAAGGAGATGTACCAGTGTTACAGGAAACAGAAATCAGAACAAGGGGATTTTCCTATCACCAATAACTAGACATTGGACTGCTATTGTTTATTTAAAACGTAGGGAAAAGTCTGCTTCCTGTCACCATACATGTATTTTGCTCCATATACAACATGACCCTTGACTTACAGTAGGCATTAGAGAACTTCTGGGCTTCCATTCAGTTGATCCATTAGAGACTGAACCTGCAGAAGGTACAGCTAATGTCAGCACTACTTTAAAACAATTTGATACACCAGAAAAAAGAAAAAAAAAAGAAACTCTGAGTTTCCTTGAGTTCTAGGAGGAAAGCAGTTGAATGACAGAAAAAGAAAGGAACAAAAGCATTGTTAGGTCAGACTGCACCCTGCAGATGGCCCTTCTTGTTGCTGAATTAGCACAGTGTAAGACTTACAGCTATATACATACTAGCACTATTGCATTCCTTAGTGCTTCCGAAGGCTGGAACCTGAAGTCAGTTCTCAAAAGGCACTGCACACAGTACAGACTTCATGAAGGAAAAAACTGTGTGATTCCCATGGGATTGAAAAGAAATCAAAAAACAAATAATGGTCCTTAACAAAGTAGCAGTACTTAATTGAGGACAAGACTCATGATCTGCCATGTGTTAATATACTTTGGAGGAATGATACCACTCACTGGAGGACGCTCATCTGTCTGTGTAATCAATGGCAGTGGGTATTCAATGCAAACACTGGGCAAAGCAGTAAGTCTGGGGGGTTTCAAAAAGCCACTCACAGGAACTGGTGTTTTTCACATGTCGTTGACAGAAGAAAAAGATTTTGTAATCTGTTATAATCTATTCTGAATTTTCTTCCTAAATCCCTCCAGTTAGCCATTTCAGAAAGCATCAGTTTTCCCCCTAAAACTTCAAATACGTCCTCCTAGTACACTGATAGTAAGCACAGGGGCTAAAAAGAACTAAATAATCAAATACACAATAGAGTAGAAGCTGATAAATCCACTGGATTTTGAAATGGGAGAAAGATCTCAAAAATGCTTCTTCTGGAATTCATTTCACTTTTTTCTTTCAAAAAAAGCAAAGTGCCACACTCAAAGCAATTGATTTTTGCTCTCTGCTAGCCCAAGGGAAAGCTATTCAAGAACACAGTTGTTCTAATAGCCCAGTTCTTCAAAATTCCAAACTCAGCCAATATGGAGCTGCTTCTCTGCAGACTTTCTACAAACTAACCCATTACTTACACTACGCCTTCTGTCTACAGATGATTCTCTCCTGTTAAGCCTCCCTTGAAGCATCTCTGATGAACTTCCTTCCTGTGTCCTCCCAGCATTCATCTTGGTTACATCCACTACCTCAGTTTCACTAAAAGAAGGTGATTTGTTCTCCTGTTCCTTCCAACCCCATTTTCATCTCTTCAGTCTTATTCCTCATCACCATTGCTCTTTAAGCTGCTAGCCCTTGGTATTATTTGTACAAAATCTTGCAATTGTGTAAGGTTTAAAATTCTGCCATTCTATTAAGCCTTTCATTCCATCTTTCTAGTCCTTTTTACACATTCCCTTGAAGCTCCTCAAGGGTCTCCCTACCACTGACTAACTTCAAAGCTTTTCTTGCACTTCCAAAGCTGTTATGCAGCTTTCCATACCCTTTACTATGACATTAAGGACACACTGAACTCTGAAGGAACAGTACAATATCCCATGGCTACCTTCTGCCATGATAAAACACTACATCAGTCATTTATTGCATGCTTTGTTACAGGTGCATGTTTGTCTAACAACACCTTTCCTCTAAAACATTAACTACTGAACCCCTTAAAAAAGGCAAAACAAAAAACAAGCAAGCAAACAAAACAAAACAAAACAAAACAAAAACAACAAAAACAAAACAACAACCCCACAACCTTTTCCTGTAGTGGAAGAACTGAGTTCAAGCATAGCAATGTCTCAGTGCTGGCCCCCCTCACTGATGATCAAAATAATACTGTTGACAAAGCCTAGAGGCTGGCTTCACTAGTAACACAAAGTTATCTGGTTGCCTGGATGTTATTTATTTTCAACTGTTGAGACTTCCTCTAAGCTCAGTATTAAATAAGACCTCCTCAGATTTCCAGAGTTGAGGGATATTTTTGTTTATGTGTTTTGCTTTTTTAATAACTTTGGTATTCTTACCGCCCAATTGTACTCTTAAATACTAATTAGAGGTAAAGTAAAAGCTCTGCTTGGCCTCACAATTTTAATAAAAATTTTATTAATATTTCTTGTCTGCCTAATAAAAATACAAATGGAGGAATTATACGCATTTGGTAACTAAAAACGATTATAACTTCATTTTAAAAATTGTTCTAAAAAAAGAGATTAAGAAACTCAACACATGAAAGTGAAAATATATGTATCTAAAGATAAATTAATGATTGTCTTGCAGTAACTACTCCAGATACTTACTTGTACAACATTTATATTTAGCAATGGAGGTCTCTCTACCTCCATCCTTAAAAATCCATCAAAGAAAAGTTTTATAAGTGAGTCAGGATTTAATTTTCTCCCCTCCAATTTCCCAGACCACATAAGATGTCTGTTTCCCTTAACTGCACAGATGTGGTGCATAGTTTATCTACTTTTGTACTGACTAGCATCTTTGAACAGAAGTATTTGCTTAAAATAAATATACGCATAAGTAATGTCATGACTATGGTGCACAACGTATTTCTCACATTTTTACCCGTATAGGTAATCTTAAAGCCATTTTACATCTGTAATCTTCTCTGTCATGTCCATATGCTTAAATTTAAGTCTGTTTCCTAAACAATTTGAGTTGTTAGCGGTGTTAAAAACCAAAAGCTAAATAGCTGCCTCAGTGGAAATCCTATTCTTCCATTTTAGGGATTCCAATCCCGTATTTGACGACTCTGGTTTTTTTGAACCAGACAATTTGCACTGGTCCCTCCTGCACGCAAGCTCAGGACTGTAGCGCCATCTAGCTTCCCTTTTCCTGACCTCAGTAATTCTGCGCTGAGCACAGTCATTTGATGTCTCAGGGAGCCATTGTTAATGTAACTTTCAAGATAGCCTTAATTATTTATCTAGGCATGTGGCTGCAGAAGGGGGAAAAGTTACTCACTGAGCTTCTCAAGAAACACCTCTGATAATCCATTCTTAAATGGGAGACAAAGTATATGTTTTCCTTTGGAATAGATCTTACTCCTTACTCCTTAGGCAAGCTACCACGCCTTTGCTGAAGCTCTGGCCCCATACCAATACTAATACAAACTTCACAGGACATCAAGGGCAACATAACTAAATCCTTTCACATCGCTGAAGGCAGTTGTCAAAGGAGCATGATTTGGAAGATCCCCTGGTGTGCCAAGAAAGGAAAACATAAAACAAACTCTTTCTGCTCAAATGGAGGAAGGGGGGAATTTGTACCCCCTTCCTTTAGTAACAAAGGCTTTTTAACAAGAATTGCAAAGCAGCCATGAGATAATCTACCATAACTCCTTGTTACAAGCTGTGTGAAATAGCAACCCTGTGGGGTAATGGATTTCCCCGTATTCATCTGGAATCTGAGACCCACTCAAAGATGTCTGGGTTTCTTTTGTCTTTACAAGACGCGCAGGACCTAACAATGATGCTATAACTACATGCAAGCACACAGCAATAAATCCAGCCCCCTTAGCAAAGGCACAAGCTCATACGAAAGCAGAACAGCAAATAAGGCTCCTCTGGGTCTGGCTTGTGCCCTTGGCAGCTTCTAATGAGCTGAGAATACATGAGGGCCATCCTAGAGTTCTCGATCTTTCTTCCTAATTCACTGATGTGTTCTTCACTGCTAGGAGGGATATTTCCTGCTCATAAGCACAGTTCCGCTCATCAACACCAGCATCATTACATGAACTGCTCCGACATCCAGCAATGGTGGGCAGTGACAGCCAAATCTTCCAGTTCTCACTTCAGAGAACGGCCAGTTAAAGATTCCCACGAAATCAACCAAACTTCTTAAACGATTAGTAACAACCTAGGCCTTAAGCCCTATTTAATGAGCAAACTAATTGAAATTCCACTGCCCTATGTACTCTTTCACATAATATAAGTGCCTGTGAAGATACGAGAATAAATGTGTACTCGGTACGTAAAAGTGGCACAAATGAGCACATTTTAAAGGGATGCAGCAGCTGTGGCATTGTGCAACTGGCTTGCATAGGGGAGAACAAACAGGTAGCTTCTCTCTTTTATGCTGGCTAGCCACAGTAACAGACTGGGCCGCAGGTAAGCAGCTGTCTGGTTCCCAAAATACACATGGAGCAGTCCTCACTGCTGACAGCATCCACCAGCACCAGACACCCTTCCTGAACACCTACAGACAATCTCTCACCACCAAAAGTTGTAACGGAAATTCTTGGCAATAGTTTATGAAAAAAGTATTCACGCAATAGGGATCTATGTCACCCTAGGAATGGCTGGCACGTAAACAGCTACATACATTCATGCTTGAAACAGAACATTGATGTAAACATATTACCAAAAGCGCATTGAAACAACATATCAACATTCTTTGTTTCAAAATCAATAAAAAGTCGGATTTCAGTATAGTACTGTGCAAGGGATGAGAACAAGAAGCAAAAAAATACTGCAGTATTTCTATGGATATCTTATTAAAATATTAAGAATTGTACACGCCATTCTATCCTGATTGTGGTGATCATCATTATTTTCAAGTTACAGATAAAATTAACATATAATCAGCTGTTTTACTCAGTAGCTTAGCATAATATTTATAGTGTTCGATGTTAGAAAATGGTTACAAGACCCTTAGTTTCAAATGCAGTGGGTTTTTATTTTGAACTGCTGCCTTTATAATGGACTGTTTTATTTTGCTTTTGCACTCGGAGTGGCATTCACAAAGATTCTTCTACACAGCTTCTTTGAAACCATTTTATACTTGGGTAGAGAATTGTTTTATATATTTGCATAAATCTGAGAGAAGATTGGGTTTTTTTTTAGAATTAAATAAACGGTTGTCTCACAAATCAAAAATAAAACAGACCAATGACAGCAAGAAAATCTGAGGAAGATACCAGATAATGACAGAGAATTTATTCCCTGAGCTCTTTCTACGGCGATCAGCTCGCTCTGTCACAGCCAGTCTCTTACCCCCAGCAAGGCTTCCCCTGCCCACCCCTGCTGCCTGCAGTCCCGCAGTGCGGGCTCAGACCCCTGCCTCCGCTTTCCCAGTCAGTGCTGGGTGCCAGGGGTCACCACCCCCTGCCACAAGAGACGCCTTATTGGAACAGGCTGAATGTTCGGGGCATTCTGCATCAGATCACAAAAGGTATGAGATTATCTGACACACTGACACATGCTGCCGAACAAGTTTTTAAGTGATTTCGTTGATCTCTGTGTAACAACTACAGTCTTTAATATTCTTAAATTCCAAAACACAGACAAGGCATTATTTAGCAAGGGACAAGAAGTTTTTTCAAGTTTTGTTTATCTCAAATGAAGCAAAAATTTAGTTCAAATGGCTTTTTTTTTTTTAATATATACATATAAGTATATAATTTTCCTTGAATGTTAATAACTCAGAAATAGATTATTTCTCCCTCAAAAACCTCAAAATGAATTTGTGTTTGGGCCAAGGCCAAGCAAGCAACACTACCATCTCAAGGATACATTTTTAAGCATAGTATGACTATATCACAGAAGGGACTATAATTATAATCTTGACATAATGACCGTGGTAGCTATCAGGTGACACGTATAATATAGATAATCATTAGACAGTACAATAGCAATATTTAACAATGCATGAGATAGAAGTAAATTAATTCATACCTTTAATTCAGCTCAGATTCATCATTTCTTATATTGAGTGTGAACTGCCTAATCCCGTTAGTATGTACGTAACAGTTACAATAAACAAGAGCCAAGCAAGATATCAACTGCAGAATCCAGAGAGCTTACGTTTACTCATCACACTCACAAAAATTTTTTATGTTCCTGTTTATCTCTTTTCATTAACATTATAGGTAGTTCTACTATCTTGCTTTAATACCATACAAGAAAGCTAATTGTCACAGCAAGAGCTATGAAAAGGGCCTTTGCCTTGAAGTCAAACGAGAGCAGTAGTGAGGCTGTGCTTTTTGTTTCCCCAGGTTGCAGTTTACCAACTCCCTGATTTAATCAGCCTTAAGAGAAGTAATGCCACAAACTGGAGAAGCTGACCTAGAGAAAAGGAAGATGTTTGTTCAAATGAAAGAGGCATAACTGTGCTCACTAGAGGAGCTAACATGGTTGCACGTTTCAAATCCTGCAAGATTTTACCACTACCTTTATGAATAAGGACTAATTGAATGAGAAATGTTTATGGAAAAGAAGACTCCTGCAGTAAAGCTATTCCACATGTACAGATGAAATACAAGGGATGACATGCAACAGAAGACAAAAAAGTAATGGTCAAACGTAAATATGAAATATCTTAACAATATTTCTGGATATTACCTCTGCTGAAACCCTGCTGCATCTGTCTCCACAGCTACAAGACTGTTACAGCCACTTCACTAGGTTTCAGAATGAAAAGCGTTAAGTTTATAAAGAATCAGGAAAACATCATGCATGAACTGAGCAAAAAGTCAGTGTCGGGAGCTTGAGGGTGAGAAGAAGGTGGCTGTTTTAGCACGGTGTTGCCTGAGGTGAGGCAGACTAGGGGCAGAAGAAAAGAAAGAGGACATCTCACTGTGACGCCTCAGTGGAGTAAACAGGAAGGAAAGTCTGTGTAATGCTCCACAAAACTGGCGATTGCCTGCTTCACCAGATTTCTCTCTCAAAACTACTTTATTTAAAAATAGTTTTCTTCTGTTGCTAATGCTCACTTTGTTGAGCATTAGCATTTCAGACTGACATTGCACCTCCATCATATCATCAGCTTCAGAACGGTCAGAATGGCTAAAGCTTTTGCCTGATGCACATTTGCATTTTTAATTCTGCACTGAGAATGTCACAGGACAGGTGAAGACTCCGGACACCCTGAAGACAGCTATTAAGAAATTTCCATCTGAGATGCCAGCTTCACGAAGCTATAAATAAAAAGTAAGGCATCCCAAGGATAGTGGTCGTCCTGCCTGTGTCTCCCCCCAGGACTACACCTCCACTTTCCTCACTCAGCTCTCTCTGAGCCCTCAGGAAAAAAGGGAGTGGAACAGAGGAGTCAGGTCCTGTTGCAAACATTGAAATTCACCCTGACTTTACTGAGAAGCCCAAGTTGCATTGTAATTTTTCACAACTATTAATACTTTTTCTAACCATAGCATCAAAAGCAAACAGTACTACAAAAAAAAAAAATCAAAAGCAAACACGGCAGCAGGGTGTCAGTTCTGAAAACTGGCATCCAAAATGGCAAAAGGGACAGCCTCCTACAGAGCAGCTCTGACAGCACTCCTCTCCAGCAGCTGCTTTACTTGGTTGGGCTGCTCCCGAACACAAGGCATCTTTAGTCTTATGTGGAGCTTCTGAATAATAGCATCTTGTCTTTGTTCCTTTTATCTTGGTCTCTGAACCATATGAGCTAGTTATTAAGAATAACAATCTTCCTTCATTTGTGTTTCTTTTCTAATTCATATTGAAAATGGGTTTCATATGCTGTCAGCTCTAAGGAAGCAGGAAAACTTTTGAAGCAAAATTTCATCCCACAGAAGCAGAGAAAAAAAAAGGCATTGAAAGAATACTATGCAATTTTGGCAGAGGCACATTTTTGCTATTCCCCGTTTCAGCCCCTTGCCTCAGAGGCCGGGACAAGGTTCAGCATGGTGCAGCATAGGATTCTGCACACGGCTCCCTCCTTGGGCCTGAGCCCCCCAGCAGGCAGTGTGCTCTCCCTCAGAACACATCCCAAAAGCATGGCTGTGTACGTATGGTAAGCTTGGCGTGAGGTTACAGGCTGGATGTCCTAAATACTCTAAATACCAGTGAACCCTCCTACAGTGACTGCTGTGCTACTTCAGAAACCCAAAGCTTTGGGCCAGAAAGCAACCACAAGTAGGTTTGTTTCAGCAGTATTCTGTTTCCAGTTCTTTAGTTTCAGGAATAACCTGAACACTTGGCTGGAGCAGGTGCCAGGCAAAGACTGCACTGGAAGCCTTCCCATACTGCATAGCCAGTAAACAAACAAGGTGGTCCACACTCACAAAACAGAGTCATCTACCTTTAATTTCATGTTTCCCAGGCCTGAAGAGCCCATTAGATTACCTTGTATGGTAATAGATTGGTTTGAATACTTGCACAGAAGTGTGTATTCTGTAATGAGGTCTCTTTACAAAAGTCAGTCATAATGAACACCAACCACAAAGTGTTTTTCTCCAGCCTTCAAACTATTTCTAACTTTTTTCTATGTAAACTCTTTTTTTTATATATAGCTTTAATCAAACATGAATACCTGTCATATAGACTGCCCACTACTTTATAGAATAAAAAACCTTCAACTGCTACTCAGACTTAGGTAGAAACTTAAGGCTGTGGGACTTGTCCTTCAGTTCCTTAGCTTTAGCTTACATTTGTCTTCCCAAGCTTACACTGCTCAAGGAGTCATTCCCTGTCCAGCAGGATCAAGAACTTTTCCTTTGGTGAAGGAAACTACAGAAAAAAAAAAAAAAGAAGAAAGCAGAAAAGAAAGAAAGAAAAGAGACTATTACCCTGGTAAAATGATGACAGTGCATGGGAAGAATTGACATAAAAGAGCAAAAAAGGTAGCTTTCTTAGAAGTCACGAGAAAAGCTATTTTCGCTGCCGTTTGGAAAAGGGACTTCTAGTTTAAAGAATACTGCAATAATCTAGTTATGTGATTTAAGATGAAATAGAAAGCTAAAGTATATGTTGTCACTTTTTCTTTAATGAAATGCTACACTTAAATGTCTTCATTTGAAAATAATCTGTATGTGGGTTTTTTGTTTTTTTTTTAAATAGCATCAATCTGGTAGTCAGGAAAAACGGTTCACAGTGTGCTTATGGCTGACTGAATCCGGGGGCTAGCTAAGAGCTTATTCCTGCCTACATGTCCAGCAGCGCCGCTAAGCATAAGAACGCTGGTCCGTAAGAACGCTGGTGTAATTCACACTGTTAGTCTTTTTTGATTCCAGAGATTAATGAAAATTTTCTGGTATGTGGAATGCTTTACTAAAAGAAAAAGTTGAGAATACAGATGTGCATTTTACCTATTAAGAAAACGTTGAATCCTGTTTCCTCACCCAACGAAGGAACCAAACAATCTGAGAGGGTTTATTTCCCCATGAACCCTGGCCTCTTTCAGCTTTCAGACTTACTTCTGTACTGTTTCTCGGGATCATACTGTCACTGACCCTGTCATGTGTCTTTATCTCCTCTTGCCCCTTTGTCTCAGCCTCACTTTGCTGCTTGTGCATTTTTACTGCACCTTTGTTTGTGGCAGCAAGTGCCCAGTTCCAGTGGAGGCCTATATTACTGAACAGAGCTCAACGGCTTTTTACAACTGCCGTAAGTGTAAGAACTTCACGGCCTCTGCAAGCTTTTTCACAAATGGCTGTATTTCTGCCTTAGGGTGTTGTTCTGAGGCACGACAATTTTACCCCCAAATAGCTGGTTCCAGAGAGAAAGGCTGTACTTCTGCACAGACAAATCACAAACCATGTGACTATGTTACACGAAAACTTACATAGGCCACAATATTAAATGACTGCTTCAAACCAGACCAATACAACTGGTCACAACCCATCCAGGTGTTACTGACTGTTAGCTGCTCTTGTTTCCAGAAGCCCTGAGAAAATAGCAAAGGAATAGGCACCAACTGCACACAAAGAATGCAACGGATCTGCAGTACTGTACAATAAATTCAATGTTTGGACAAAATTACATCCACTGTCTGATATTGGTGAAGCTGAGCAGTCATTGTAGGACGGGAAGCTTTAGGCCACATTCACCTTGCTTGGCACAATGTCAGAACTAAGGAGAACTTCACTTCACTTGCCAATAGGATTTCCCACCATCTTCCCTGACATCTTTTGAAAGATCGTTGCTCGAACAATTTTTAAGGAAAAGTTTTAGAAGTACAAATATGCCTTGTACCTGCAAATTTAAAGGACAACTGGCAGTGTACTCCTGGCAGCTGTACGTAAGTTGTGTGAATACGACAGAAATTCATACCGAAGAAAAGTCACCATTAAACTAGCAATGGACACTCCTGAATTAGCTGGAAAAAGTAAAGCAGAAATACCAAAAACAGAGAGTCAGATCAATTGTCTCATTCAAGAAGCAGTAACACAGAGCCAAGAGAAGATGAGTTAAGCCAAGCTTCCATTGTTACCATATTTCTAATGTTGAAATACAAAGAATATGGCTGTAGAACAAGGCATACAGGACTTTTCTGAGCAGTAATTTCTCAGAGAAAGCGAGATCTTAATTTGAGACAGTTATTCTTTTTTGATTACTTTAAATTAAAACTTTTTTTCTGTCTAATACTAGTTAGGTCACCTGAGTGTAATAAAACAGTCAAAGATTCACAGTCAGATGTAATTACATCAAACTTCCTAAGGGATTTCCAGCTGTTCTCTGGAAGTAATGCATAGCAAAAGGATAGCTGAATGAAGTTTTGTACACGATAGCATTTTTTTAATACGTACTTGCATTTAAAACACTGTCTATATAAAACACAGGCATTTCAGATTAAACTTGCATGCTATTTGATACGGGAAGAAACCCAGAAGTTTGTTATGATGTTTGGCCACTGACTTCCGAAACAGGTTATTGCTTTTATCCCAGACTACATAGTCAAAAAGGGCGTTGGCTAATTTATTATTTTAATGTTTGTTCTTTGCTGATAGTCCCAGTACTGAGCTTTGCCAACTGTCTTCAGTTCCTTCAGCTGTGTTGGGAAGCGGTGATTCTCCTCCTGTCATGGGTTCCAGCCTAAGGACTCCTTGTAGCAGAACCGGGTCTTAGCCCCAGGCGGCCCTTGGCTTAGCTTTATTTTGGCAGTGATATCGAATATTTTCCAGAATTGGTATAGGCGTGGTTGGCAAATTCTCCTTATCCATTTGCTGCACAAAGCTAGCAAAAGCACAGTCCCCGCGATTAGGATGTGAGATTACAACAAGGATATAGTACTCTCCAAGACAGATGCACTCTGGTGATAAGATAAATCTTGTACATCTTTTACGGTCATGTTTCCTTGCTAGCCCTTGTGATCTTTCCGATGCTGTCATGCAGGTGGCATGCTGTCTCCAAGTTGGGGGAAGAAACTCTGTAAGCCTCAGATTCTAGGAAACTTCTGTTACTTTTCTACAGGCGCTTGTAAGTGGCTAAAGCTGCTTTCAAGATGTGGATACATATTTAGGATGACAAGAAACGTTTTCTAAATTTTCCTTTATGACTTTACACGCTGTCTTTGTCAAATCCCAACCTCAACAATCTTTTCTCTGATACTAGAAACATTTTTTACTTTAGAAAAACAAAATATTGGTGTGGGGATTTTTAAATACATCAACACATCATAGAACGCTAACATGTCTAAGGGTTGGGGAAAAAAATGAAATTCTTTCCTTCCTTTAAAAGCAACTTCTGTTGAAACTTAAGCCATATTAGGTAAGATAAATTTAGTGTGGAGCACTGGAAAGCATGGCCATGCCGACTTCTATGCTATACCCGCCGTATTTGTTTCTTCTTTTTTGTCTTAGTATTCAAACATTCTCAAAGGAGCTGCCAAACTCATATTAATGTTTGTCACCTAACGTAACAAACTTTTTGCAGGGAACTTTGCTGCGTTCCCATAGACAGCACTGTGTTTGATTTAAAGAGCAGCGCCCACGCATTCAGCACAGAATTGCCCTCTTCAAGTCCTTCGTGCAAAAGGCAAAGGGTGCCAGGTACCAACACCACGAGAACAATGTCAGCGCGGAGACAGGAAGGCGGGGGAGAGCGCTGACCACAGCCCCGCGCCCCCCACTGCCCCCGGGGGACGCGCTGTCTGGTTATGTTCAGCAGGAGCTGTGAAATCCCACTGCAACAGTAACGTGCGTAATAGAAACACAAGCTGGTAGCGAACAGATGATGAGGTCAAGGGGCAGCACTCATCTCCACACTGCGGTACGTTTCGCAGAGCACGTTACCACAGGCAGAGGCCTTCGCCAAAACAGGCCACACGTAAGGAGCTTTCAAAAAAAAAAAAAGCCAAACCCAAGCCCGATGACTAAAAAGGTGTCTGTTTTTAACATTTTCCAGAGAAGCGTCACCTGAAAGTTTAGATGGCACAAGGAGGGTCCTGCATGGAGCACAGAGATGAAGAAGGGTAAAGGAAACCGTTCCTAGGGGACTTGGGGGCGTGGAGAATGGAATGGGACATTCAGCAGTTCCTACACGTGAGCCTTGTGCTCAGGCGCTCACTCAAATAACTGCTTCAAATGCCGACAGAATTGCACAGATTTTATAATTATTTTTTTTTTAAAACCAAAACCTTGCAGCACGTCTCAGAGCCTAGGTGCCTGCCTCGGATTAGAACCGTTAAAGCTTAAACGCAGTGTCTCACACTGCCATAGTTACCCGACATCGCAGATTTCTGACGGCGCTGCCGTTGGCTGGAGTCCAGCTGGCGTCCTGGGGGCCGCGCTGACGCGGGGGCGGCGGGGACGGGAGGCCTCAGCATCGCCTCGCCTCAGCCTGCAGCCCTTCCCTCTGCCTTAGGGAAGCCGTCGGAGCCCCGGGCCACTCGGCCGCGAAGCAACGGAGGGACGAGGAGGAGGCGGGCAGAACCAGGAAGGAGCGACGGAGGACTCGCAAAGGCGAGGAGCTGTCGGGAGAAGCTCTGGGTTTCGGCAGCGGGGCACGGAGCCTGAGGGGAGCTAAGGCGCGTGGCAGCGAGCGGCGGGAAACGCCACGAGGACACGCGGCGGCCGCGAGCTCCCGCCCAAAGTAGCACGAGCCCGCGGGCGCCCCCTGGCGGCGGGGCGAGGCGCCCTCGGTCGGGCCCCGCGGACCGCTCAGCGAGGCGCGGCGCTGCCCACCGTGCTCCGGCGCCGCGGCAGCTGAGGGCAGGGCGGGGCGGCGGCGGCGGAGCCGGCGGCGGCGGCGTGTCGCGGGGCGGCGGAGGAGCCCTCGGCGCGGGGCAAGACGGAGCGCGCGGCCCGGCGGAACTCCTCGCTGCGCCAGGTGTAGAGCAGCGGGTTGAGGGCCGAGAGCGAGCAGAGCAGCAGCCAGCTGGCGGCCTGCAGCGCCGGCGGCGCGGGCCGCAGGAAGAAGCCGAGGAGGCTGACCCAGACCAGGGGCTGCGTGCCCAGCAGGAAGACGCAGCAGAGCAGCAGGACGGAGACGCTGCTGAGGCGACGCTGGGCGCGGCGCGGCGGCGGCGGCGCGGCGGGGAAGGGCAGCTGGTGCAGCAGGTGGAAGTTGAGGACGCTGACCCGCTTGGCGCTGCCCCGCACCCGCCGCACGATGCCCAGGTAGCAGTGGAGCAGCAGCGCCGTCTGGCCCAGCACGGCCAGCGCGAGGAGCAGCGCGGGGTAGCGGGAGCCGCCGTCCGTCTGCCGCGGGGGCGGCTGCGGGGCTGGGCCCGGCGTCCAGAGCCCGGGCAGCAGCGGGAGCAGCAGCAGCGCCAGCGCCCAGGAGAGCCCGATCATGCAGCCCGTGTGCCTCCGCTGGTACAGGGCCTGGTAGACGCTGGGCAGCTTGGTGATGAGCACGTACCTGTTGAAGGCCACCAGCAGGTGCGAGGCCAGGGACACCGTGAGGCCGAGGCCCAGCAGCCCCTCGCGCAGCAGGCGGTACTCGGCCGAGCGGAGCGAGGAGGAGTTCGGGGGCAGCAGCCCCAGCACGGCCTCCTGGGGCATCCACAGGGCGCACACGCTCAGGTCGGCCGCGCAGCCGTTCACGATGAAGGCGTTGCTGGTGGTCTGCAGCTTCTTGAAGGAGAAAACCAAATAGATGACCATCACGTTGGACAAAGTCCCTGAGATAGCCAGGACTGCATAGAGCAGCGAGAGGAAGATGCGGGTCCCTGAGGAGTCCTCCCAGAGCAGCAGCAGGGGCGAGCTCGCGCTCCAGGAAGAGGCGTTGGGCATCGCGCTGAGTGCAACTCAGTTCTGACTTCTCCCCGTAAATCCCATCTCCTCATCCAGGTCAGATCCCGCCGCAGCAGCCCCCCACTGAACACAAGAGAGGATGTGCAGGTGCGGAACTCAAGGCAGATTTCAGTCACATGAGCTGCAAGTCCAGAAAATGCAGTTAGCATTAACAACCCAGAGAAGAGCGGTGTCCAAGGCAGATAGGTGGCAGGAAATCCCAGAGGCTGGAGCTATTGAAGGTGGGTCCATAGGGTGCAGATGGCTGTAAGCAGACCAGAGCACGGCTGAAGATTCTGTAGCTGTGAAAATGCCAAAAGCGGCAGCACCTTGCAATCAGTAGCAGAAACGGCAGCAACTGATACAAAGCTTTGCAGTTCCTCCTGTGACACAGTACGTACCTTGTATATCATTCCAGGAAGATTCAGCCCTTCCACTCTTCATGAATTATTCAGCAGATTTTCATCTTGTTAAATCAAGGAAAAAAAAAAAAAACCCAAACCCAATCATGCTCCAGCAATACTGCAACTACAGAGCCTGACTCTTCTCTTTGCTTTACCGGTTTCCTTGTTCTAACCCATTTACACAACGACTTTCATTTTTCAGCAAGCTTTCAAACTAGTGTCAGTCACTTCTGTCTGAAATACAACCCATTTACTGCAGCAACTCCTCTGCTAGATACTGAAGCTCTTTTTTTTTCTGATCTTATTTTTGTTAAGCAAAAGCATACTATCTTTCTGTAAACAGTTTTAGAACTGCTCTTTAAGAATTTGGCTTCCAAATTAAATCTTTCAAACATTATAGATGCACAGGTCCCTGGTAAGACAGCACTTTATTTTGGGAAGCTGGTCCTCAAACTACACATCCTGCATTTCCTCACAGAGGACTCAGCCTGTCTTATCTGTTGAAACATTCTGCATCACTAACCCGCTGGAGGTGAATGTTGGTGTCTCTAATTACACAGGTAAAGTGGAACCAGCATAGACTTTGAAACAGTCGCACACACCAAAATCAATTCCAAAAGCACCTTCCCACAGAGCTGAATGAAAGGCTCTCACAGACTGAAGGCTGGTTGGAGAGCAGGGCTTGGCCCTCACTTTCAGGATGAAGAATTGGCGCTGGGATTCTCCCAGGTAGCCTTCAATACTTTGCTCAAACAGGGACAAAACATTAACTGTTCTTAACCTCAGCAAGGTTTAATAAGAAACTTGGGTAAAACAACTGAGATTTCTTCTTAAAAGCATTTCAGAACAGGAACGCCGATTAATTTTGCAGTGAGTTTAAGCAAGAAGCTGCTTTTCTAAAGCTAGAAAAGTAATTATTTCAGGTGATAATGTATTATTTGTGTATTGATCAAGATATCTTATTTTTTGTCGTTAAACTCATAATTCTAATAAAAGACAATATGAAAACAGTATGCTAAGAGGTCATTATAATATGTTTTTTTAAGGTAATGAAGTTAATTTGTGTGGGTCAGTGGATTACTCTGTTATGACATAGCATTCCTTTTACTTAAAAGATTCCTGTTTGTAGTTGACAGGACTGTTGATCCAAATATGGATTCATCACAAACATGCGTATCTGTTCTTTTTTAATTAACTAGATAGCTCATGTGCCTAAGGTTAAAGACATACCTGAGAGATGTACTTGATCAGGCCCCTGATTACCATATTTTTTGCCTGCTGTGCTTTATGTAGATCTAATCAAATGTCAAACCTTTTGAGGCCTTTCATTGTTTAGCTGTCAGTAGAGAACAGTTATTATAGAAACTAAAATCCTCCTCTTTCTGCAGTACTGTAATTGAAAAATATTCTTTAAATCTCTATCAAGAAATATCTCACTAACCAAAAAGCTTCACAAAGCACGAAGAAACAGTTCCATAAGGCATTATTCACAGAATCATGGGCCCAGTAGAGACCTCTAGGTTTATTTAATCCATCCTTACATGTTTATCAAATCTCCTTTTAAAGATCTCATGTACTACAGCTTTTTCTCCTAGAATAAGAAGATACATTTATATATGAAGCAATGGAAGTGGTGAAGTTCAAGAATAAGCAAACAGAGCATATGAAACAAAATTCAAGGTATTTCTTAAAAGCTAAAAGATTGTAAAGACTTCAAAGCCATTATCTGTCCCCAGCTTATCTTGGCCTTGTTGATTGTTAGATTACTGGCTCTACTTACCATACATTATTAAGAACGCAAGATGTCCATTGGCTATCATATAATAAATCAATAGAATTAAATAATTAAATGGGAAAGGGAGGGATTGCTTTCAATGTACTAGACACATTTAAGTTAGCTGTTCTTTTGTATATCCTATATGTATCCAAATCAACATCCTTTAATTGCTTCAATGTAGTGACAAGAACCCTTTATTGCGTTATTGGAATAGACATTCACTAGAATTTGGGCAGCTTCTGAAGCATCTGTTCTACTTCATGCTTTGCCACTCCTTCAGAGTGGCTGTGCAACAGTCACACGCTATCCACATCATCTGTGGCAGGCTTACCTGACAGGAATATTAAGCACCATGGAAAATTTATCACGCAACACAACAAATTTGCTGAAAATCATCAACAGAGTTAAGCTAAGGTAAAACCATTTGTGACTAATTTTTCACTAATGGAAGGAGAAAAAGCTAAATGAAAACATAGTCATTTGTGTTCTCATGGACAAAGATGCTACTATTAGTGAGACTAAATAAAATTATTGTACATGAAAAAGAAAGACAAGGTATATTACACTTTTAACAAGGATCCTCATCCAGGAAAACAATGTTTCCTCAATTAAGATACATTTTAAAATATAGTAATTAGAAATGTCACATAAACACTTGAGACTGCTAAACAAAGCAAATATGAGAATATTAGCTAGAAAGATTAGTTGTAGAAGATACCCATCATACTAATTTCTTCTCCAATGAATAAGGTAGTTTTGATTAAGAAAAAACAAGAAACAAGGAAGCTGGCTGATTTATGCGTTTTATTATCAATTAGCTGTATACATGTACATGTATCTACATTCCAAAATTAAACTTTTTTTTTTTTAAGGAAAACTATTTATAACAAAGCAAATGACATTTTCTTCATAAGAGGTAGAATTACCTTACCATTAATCTATAATTCATATATAGGATGTTGTATGTATATGCACGCACATATGCTACTTTGTGTGTGTATATTTTACATATCCACAATTGTGGAAAAGTACAGTATTGCATGTAAGTTTTATTCAGTGATTTATATAGCTGCTCTCAGTATTGCTTGTTAACACTTGAAGTATAACTATGTAGCAATTTGTGACCTGGTGGCACTTCAGTTGCAGGGCAAATACAGATCATTCACAATTCTTTAGAAACAAAGACAAGTCAACAAGTTCTATTTTCACATTCCTGCGTTCCCGTAGATCTTGGAAAAACTCATGGCTAACAAATCTGTTTTGTGTTCATCTTCCAAAGTTTTTGCAGCTGCTTTTTTTTTTTTTTTCCTGTGATTGCATTTGCAGAATTCAGAAAAATTTATACATGATCTCTAATATTTCACTGTTACACCATTTCATTCAAAAGATTCATTCCTAATTGCACTGGCTTATGTATTAAAGATATCCTTACTGCTGAGAAAACTATTATGGGATACAGCAGGTTACACTACCTATATATTTGATAATAGTTTTCAAATTAAAAGGTTTATGGAGCATCCAATCAGTAAGTGAGAATTCAATATACTTCCAACATTTAATTCAGTATGCTCTGCTACTGAAACTTGCAAAATGCAAGTATGCTGCACAGCCAAATTCATCACTCTTACCAATTTATGCTTTGTCTATCTTTATTTTTGCAGTAGATATTGCATAGCAAAATTGAACATTCTACTTTTAAAAGTTAAAACATTTCTTTAAAGTAAAGTGAAAGCAAGAATTATTTGAGTCATCAGCAAAGTTACTCTCTATCTGCAGTGGAAGATCTAAGTTGCAATGTAATTCAATTTATTTTTCTTCATAGTGTTTCCTAATGAAACATTAGCAGCTGAACATGGAAAGCAGACTATGTATTCAAGTGCTTTCAGTTGATAGCATAATAACTAGTCTCTCATTAGTTAGACTTCCATTAAGTTATCGGAAGACCAATCAGCGAAAGAGGTAATTACATTAGCCTTTAAGCAATAATGGACCCATAAAACAAGAAAAACTTCTTGTTCATTAAAAAAATAATATCTTTGATAAATGTGTAAAAATTCTTTAAAATACACATTTTGGTAGCAAAGAAGAGAACAAATTAAAACATTCTAATTTTTACATAATTCTATATATATTGCTTAATAAAATATTCTCTTAATACATTTTAAGACTGTACACAAGTTAATAAATGTCATAATGAAATTAATTAGAAATATATTCAAGTAGTTTCAACGTTAAAAATTAAAATTTGTATATAACATGGAGGCATCAGTTCCATAAAACAACTTCAGTGCATCTGCAGTAGTCATCAACAACAAATTTCTGTCTGATGAGAAGTTGTCCCTTGGTGTTATGGTTTTAAAGTAACTTTTATTGAAGACTCCTCAACTGAATGAGCAGCTTCTTTCCTTAAATTCTTCTTCTTCTTCTTCAAGGACTTCCATGGCAAGAACTCAGCAGGTTTCACCAAAGCAGCAAAGCTTTAGAACTGAACATATTCAGACTGAAGGGACTGCGCAGAGAAGAAAAACTGATTAAAACTCACTGAGGTAATACTTGTATTTTATATGTATTTTGCACTTCAAGATAAGGAAGAGTGGAAAAAACAGGAAGGAGGAAGAAAAAAGAACAGTTGGAAGGGAATCTGAATTTCTGCACAGGTAAAAATCAATAAAATGCAAAGAAATCAAAAATTGGACACTAAAACCCATCAACCTCTCTCTATCTACATTTCTCCAAACCAAATTATAGAATTCTTTGGAAAGAGTACTAAAAATCTTTAATATTGCATCTTAAGACAACACCTTAAAAATATACTGGGAAAATGTATGATTGCAGCTATTAGAACTGAGTTGCTTCCATTTATCCTGAATGAGAATGAAGGTGCTACTGTGAAGACAAAGCATGCTTTAGGTGTTGGTTCAGGTAGTGACAGAGGAAATTTATGTTGCGCAGCTAATTACCAAGGGAAAAAAAATTACAGCACCACAAGCCTACTATATTTATTTGCATTACTGGTTCTATTAAAGTTTTCTTATAAAATGAGTAATCAGTTTAGATGACATCCAAGTATTTTATTACCTCCCATACAAATGCAGTCAAGAAGTTGTTGTGATGACCAGAACATCTTATTTGAGAGCTCTTCATTATACTAGCATGGTTATAAACAAATAAGTGCCACTCATTCACACTCTAGATCCTGCCCTTGTATTTTAAAACTGCATAAATTTAGTATGATTAGAGAAAGCTACTGGAGATCAACATGAGTCCTAAGAACTCAGAACCTTAGGAGTCTTCTCTGTTTTTCCACTATTCCTAACTTGTCATTGTAGAAATGCTCTCTGGCATCCAAAACAAAACCTATAAGTAGAAAAAGCACAAAATAAATATAAACTTTCAGAGCTCTAATATCACTGATTTTTTTCTGCTATACATCAAAACTCAACAAGACATATTTCTGAGGTTTCTTTTGAATGCATATTTCTCATCTTTAAGGTCTGAGATCATCTGGATAGTTTTTCGAATGTCAGCATATAGAGATTTGAACACCACTGACTAATAAGGGTCTGGTTTTAGTATCAAACAGATCTGATAAAAGGGTATCGTGTAATAGGAAATGATTTTCTGTAAAACAGAACAGATGTAAATAGCGTTCTTTTTTTTCCATTACAGGCATGAAATACACAATCAGAGAAGTTTATTTTTCCCCCCTCTGGGTTCTCTAATCATCCTGACTTCATGAGCTTTGGTGAGAACATTTCCTGAGCCATTTATTACATATGTAAATGAGTGGCAAAAGGAATATCCCTTCATTAACGTGTACTTAAAACTTCTGTTCAATTAATGATCCTCAAAGTTTTCTCATTCTCAGAAGCATATTTCAACAATTCAAGTGGTAGTTGCACTCACTTAAACAGGATTTTAAATTAAAATTGAAAATTGAATTCTAAGTAAAGTTGATTAAAATACATCAGAAATGCAGAAAAATTAGTGATACACTCACATGTGATGTGCAATAATAGGTTACTTTTAACTTGAACAGATGAAAGATGACCATACAGCATCATGCATATTTGATGCTCTCAGGAAGACCCAGCATTCATTAAGAACTATGAGGAGCAGCCCTCTACATAATTTAAAATAATTTTGAATTTTTAGAAATCTAAATGTACAAAAGTATTGAAGAAAAATTAATGACTGTACAACAAATTTCCAAGCACAGATTGCTTGAAAACAACACAGCATGCTTTGTTTAGGTAGGTTTTTTTTTTTAATTTAAATATTTCTATAATCAAGAAGCATGTTTTTCAGTGTTTCCACCCTGACCATATCTCCACTTCATGTAGCAAGGAGTTCTTTCTAATGTTTCAAAGCCTCTTCAGAATACAGCAAAGACTAAATTTAAGCAGCACTTTTTTCCAGAGTAAGATTAATTGCTGTACTTCCCATAAGGTTCCTAAACACGATGGCAGTTCTAACAACTCAGTTGTTGTACAGCATGCAGACTAATTTGAAAAATTAAATATACCTGGGGTATTAGTTGTGGTTTTGTTTTTTTTTTAATTCTGCAGTTAAGTAATTGATGCTCCTAACATCTCACATTGTCCAAAGAGATTGACTAATATTTCAAAACCTGTAATTGTACTTTTTTTTTTTTAGATCTCAGATGGAGGAGTTTTCTATTTTAAAATTCACATTCCTACCTCCTATTTGCGGTGACTCAAAGTATAGCCTGTAATTCTGAAAGCTTTATTAAAAACAGAAAGCCCCAATCCACCTTTACAAGTCACAGGCTTGTATTTAAGAAAATCTTACTTAAAATAGAGAAAAAGATAGAAGAAAAAAAAACAAAAACGCAGAATTGCCATGGAGAGAGAATAAAGTTAGTTGTGTAAAATCCTCAATGTGCAATCCTACAGTGGTCTTGCAGTATCAAGCTTGCCATTTGATACCCAAGCTTCAGATTTTTAAACAAACTAAGAATTAGATAGCTTCCCTATAGTTAATGATATCTTTCTAATGAAGTTTATGCTGAAGCAACTGCTTAGATTATTATCACTTTCCCTGCTCAGTGGGAGACGCTGAAAGCCTGGCAAAGAAGATAAACCACAGATCTGTCTAGGTGCAAGAACCATATTCATATACATTTAAATTCAAGACTAAGTCATTTGAAAACTAACTTTTAAAATGAAACAAACCTTTCTCACTTATGTCTATCAGGAAATGCTCTTATCTCACTTATGTCTATCCAGTGGTGACGCACTGGAACAGGTTGCCCAAGGAGGTTGTGGATGCCCCATCCCTGGAAGCATTCAATGCCAGGCTGGACGTGGCTCTGGGCAGCCTGGTCTAGTGGTTGGCAACCTGGCACTCAGTAGGGGGGCTGAAACTAGATGATCTTTGAGGTCCTTTTCAACCCAGGCCATTCTATGAAATGAACACAGTCTCCTCCAGAAAATAAAATTCTTAATGTTATGTCATGACTTTTTACGATAAAGCCCTCATCTTTACTTACAAGTAATTTAAGTCTTTTTGAATGACCCAAAGTGTTATTGCAACAGTAGTGGAACAGAAGACAAGAATTAGCAAAAAGAAAACCTAAGATCCACTAAAATAAACCGGAATATATTAAAGGATCTACATATACACTTGAAATGATCCTTTGAACCTGCTAGATCAGTGATACGCTAGTGTCTGTCTTTTCTTTCTTTTTCATGCAAAATGTCTTATATTCCACTAGATTCCCTAATGTTGAGAAAGCCTATTCTACAAGTATCAAGATCATACATAATCTTTAAAATACCGTAACGCTTCTCAGTTTTGAGATTTTTACATCTTGCCAGTTTCCATGGCAGCTATAGAAGCAAAAGGTGACTCATCTTAAGACTACCCAGATACATTCTCTTTGCTAAAAAAAAAATACATTTAAAGGAGTGATATTTTGTTCTTACAATAATTATAAATCCAAAGAAATAATCTTATTGCTGTACCTTATATTCAATAAGAGTTTCTGCAAATTATAATTGTGAGATGATGCTTCGTCAAAGCATCCTACGTGTTAAATTTGCCAATAGAATATTTATTCTACTTGGATAGAATGGCAAGTTGTCTATTCTACGAAAATCAAGTTTTTCATCTAGCTCATCAGCATACAATACGATGATGAGGAAATGGATTCAATTCCAGGCTTACTCTGATGAAAGAACAAAAGCCATTAAGGAAAAATACATGGCTGACAACAAACGGAAGAGACAGGAATGGTTATTTTTGTTTGTTTTAACCGGAATGTGGAATAGTAGTACTAATAAACGGGTGGTAGAATTTTACATGACCAAAAAAGAAAGTAAGGGTACTAAATAATGTTTTCTTCCATACTAGAAAAAAAGAATTATGTATTTGCATCACATAAAATGAAGTCCCTTGTTTTCTCACTAACAAGACTGAAGAATGTTCATTAGAAATGAATACTTACTGTCCTAACCATCTTAAAATACTCCTCCATCACTGGTTGTATAATAGTTAAACTACTGAAGAGAAATAAAGACAATAAGGTGATATTCTAAAATAAGAATACGTGTACAATTACAGAGGGTTAGCTTGACATTTAACTCTGGTAAGTGAATTCTGCTCATAAAAAACACAGGAATATAATTCTTATCATTCAGGAGTTCCTTGATGAGAAGTTAAATGAATAAACATAACCTTTGGTGTATGTAATAGACTTCTGTCAACTGCATTACCTGATATGCTCCAATTTGAAAAAAGTGTAATATAATAAAAACACACTGCAACAAGACTAAGGTTTCGCTAACAATATTTCAAGTAAATTCAGCATCTAAAGCAGCGAAGTGGAAATCATTAAAAAGAATTCTATTCTTAACAGAATTCTGCAAGAACAGGTACTAAGGCTTGATGTTACTGTGTATTTTATTCATGAGCCTACCTAAGACCACTGATGAATACCACCACAAGCAAAATAGTACTTCAACCACTGACATCCAGGTAAGACAAAACAATCTCCGTGACTGGCAAATTGGTCCCAAGAAGGAAAGGTGAAAAAAAAAAACAAACTAAAAAGGATGATGCTTTTATTCAGTTAAACAGTTTTACAACAAAGAAAAAAAAGAACAAGGAATGCAGGACATTAAACAATGAGAATCAGTATCTTGTATATACAAGGACTCGCCACCCTAATGAATTTCCAGTGCAGTACAGTGGAAGAAAATAACACAAGCTTTTAATTTATAACCAGGGAGGCACTAGGTAGGCAGCTTTCAGCATCAGAAAAATGAGTGCTGCTCCTACTTATTAGAAGAAAAAATATATCAAAAAACAGTATAGGTTTCTAACATGATCAGAATGATGTTTGAGCCAGAGTGATACATGCTAAGAGTTCAACTTACTAAAAGAAAACAAAGCTAAGATAAAATGTCTTCGTGAAAATAAAATAAGGAAATAAAGGACTGTAACGGTACATAATAAAGATATATACCAAGTTTCAGATTAAAACTGAAAAGGTTTTAAGTGTGACTGTATTCAACCAGTAGGACCAACTACCAAGAAAAATGATATTGCCTTCAAAATAAACCACTGCCAAGAAGGACATGTGTTAGCAAGTTAGAGACTCGCTACCAAAAAAGCAAGTACAAAGAGATTAAAGGAGAAGATAGTTAAGTTTCTAAGATATAATACCTATAAAGCTTTAGCTCTTTGAAGATGTATGTCTGTTGTTCCTGTAATGGTTTATATTATCATTTGGTACTCCTGTAACTAACTTTGGAGCTATTATGAACAATGACAACTTATTTTTAATGACTGAGTCACATTACAGTTATAATGCAACTCTTCCCTTTAGGGCTCTCTATGTAGGTTTATATATTTATGCATAATATACAGCTCTAACTACAATCTGGATAAAACAAAGAATTGCTGCTAGCAGCACGTTTACATGAAGTACAACAGAAAAGAATGGGAATGGATTGACTTTCCAAATAATTACTGCTTAAATATATTTAAAATGAAACAATATTGCAGGTGAGAAACCCAAGAAAGGAGATGCTTTGCCACTTCAATGTTCAGTTCAGATTAGCGATTGCTCTCTACCTTTCTTTCCATACTGAATTTTGTTCCAGTATAATCAGCTGGAGCCTCTGTCAGTCCTCTTCTGAGAACTGAATTGCTGCAAGATAGAAAACTGATCACCTAAAACAGCTGACTTTCCAAAATCATCAGACTTTATGAAGACGATAAAGATTCATGGTTGTATCCTAGATAAAATATTATCAATTTGCTATAAAGCTTTTCACCTTCTCATCTCTGTGCTTGGAAGTATTCAACCAATTTAGCTACTTAAACCAAAACAGTTTTGTTTTTCTAGAATCAGTTTGATAACTGTGTTGGTTTATACATCCACCTCGAAACAAACCTCATTTATATAGATTGCTTAGTAAGTTCCCACATAGCAGGTGAAAACAGTGCCAAATTAAAATGGTAAAATAACTTTGTATAACTTAAAGGATGTGGTAATATTCAAGAAAGTCCCTAGCCAATAAGCTAATGCTGATGCTTAGAGTATTGTTCAAATTCAAATTTAAACTCAGTACAGAACACTTAGTGATCCTAAGATCGTGGAATATTAACATTTATTTGCAGATAAGCTGTAGTGGATGAGAAGCACATCCTAGCACAGCAGCTCTACTCCTTTCCTAATGCAAACGTCCATCAAAATTTTAATACAGAACACCTAAGTGGTATTGAGTTCCCTCACAGTAACTTCATTTTTCAATATACTTTTTATACTAGCTAGGTTTCAGTCCCACATGCAAATTAATTCTACAACGGAATAATGAAAATGAGTGCAACTCATACTCCCAAGCTACAAACATGTGAATTCTGAACACTAAGTGGTGCCATTTACAAACTGTTAATGAGAGGATAGATCTCTCACCTCTTTGGAAAAAAAGGTAACACAACCTATGACCAACCTTTTGTGCTGACATCCTAATTGCATGCAATGTACATATAGCCTGTTTTAAGACAGGGGACTCACTACACTGAAAACCAGTAATAGGAACAACATTCAACTTTTCTTACACCAAAACAAATAATGTATCAGTAGTAAGGAAATAGTAAAGAAAGGTGAAATATTCCGTAATTACTTTTTTTTTTATATGAAGGCCATTTTATTTCCATCAGCTGAAAAATATGAAGTGCCAGCAGTAAACAGAGGCAGATGGGTTCAATTAATTCTAGACGATATATTCTATTAAGAACACTGAAGTAATTTTTATAATTAGTAGGATATCAAATCTCAAATCTCTGAAAGCCAGATATTTTGTCATTTTTAAAAATGTTTTTCCCCCTAAAATTAATGATCTGCAGGTGCAGTTATTTCTGATTTCATAACTGAAGTCTTTCTAGCCTCCTTTCTCTGCATTCTGTACAGAGCACTTTCAAGTTGCACTAATCTATTCATGCATCCTCTTCCCACATACACTTTCACACATAAAAAGGGGCACAAAATAAGCCCAAGGCAGCACAGTTGACAAGGTATAAAAGCTGATTCTGAGCAACCTGATCTAGCTGTAGATGTCGCTATTCATTGCAGGGAGTTGGACTAAATGACATTTAAAGGTTTCTTCCAACTCAAACAGTTTTATGATTCTATAGAATGGTGAGACCATTGGAAGTGTACTGACATAAAACACTTTTCCTCTATTGTTAGAAAAGGACTTGGGTATCAAGTCAAGAACATTCATCTTTTAAATGAGTCCATCTCTTAGAATGTAGTGTCTTCCATTTAGTACGATAAAAAGAAACCTTTGTATCTACTACTTCTTGAAGATTACAATACATAATAAACTTTGTAACATTATTATGGATAATCTAAAATGAAAATCTAAGGGAAATAAAGGTCCGTAAAAAGGTATTATGAAAGGTATTTCTCTGAGTTTAGGGCTGAACTATTTTCATGAAACCTCTATGATCCAGATGCTCAAAAGAAGCAGAAAAAGAAGCAATTGAAATGACAGTTAATTAAAAAAGGCAACAGACAAATTGCTGTTAAGAAATATTGAAGGAATTCAGAACATTATGCCAGTTTGAGATTTTTTTTTTTTTTTGCAACAGCTTTGCTCAGAGAAGCAAGAAAGATAAGCATTGGTCAGAAGCCTGAAAGGGTTGTTGTGACTGCCAACTTACAGGAATTGATCGACTCTGGTATTGTGCTGGAAGAGCTGTAAGGCCCATAAAGGAGACTTGATGCGTACTCATCTGTCACGGTGCTGTGAAAACTGGTTTGGCTGCTCAGGTTGTTGCCACTATTGCTGCTTCTGTTGTACAAGTTGTTGTTCAGTTCATGGTTATTTCTGTGAGGCAGCTGCAAGCTGCCATTCAAGTGGCTGGAGATATGTCTTACAGAAAAACCTGTCCTAGACGACAATGATGTCATTTTGCTCTCATCATCATCTGAAGCAGCATACAGGTTCCCTAGAGAACTGGCTAATCTGGAGTTTACAGAAACACTGAATGGAAAACACATGTGGGAAAAAATACAGAGAATATATGTACAAAGATATACAAAAAATAGCAGACAATTCAGAAGACACTAGGTGAATAATGTGGGCCATTCTGAAATAATGTGAGCACATAGCTTCATCTTCTCACTCTTGAATAATGAAAAACAGAATTCTTTGTCAGGAGTTCCCAAATGTTGTTTACTTGGGCATTACCAGTGCCAGCTTTCATCTCTGTCAAACCATGCGTGCATGCAGTAGATTGTGTTAAGAGGTACAGATAGTGGCTGACCTACTTTGAAGTATTTTGTCTACATTTAAGTTTAGGAACTCCTCGTTTCTTAAAAGTAGTGACATGATACAAGTCTTCAATCAGCCAAGAAAGAATATAATAATATTTGAGAATAAAAATAGGGTGTCCAAAAATCTCTTAAATTTACGGCTTTCAAGTAAATATTTGTGCCCAGAAGTTATGAAAAATGCACCATTCTAAATTTTAATTAACATACATAATTAATACGAAAGTATGAATGGAATTAAATGACAATTAAGGGTTTATAAAACTAATTTCAATTACGGCTTAGTATTCTTCTGAGATTAGTAATACACAAAATTTGGCTAGCAGAACAGCAAATCATATTGTAAGTAAATTAAAGCCTTCTTACAAGTTCTTTATAGACCGCATATGTGCTGAAACCCATTTTAATACACAATAACTATTTGTACAAAAATAAGAAAAAAATAACACCTTTTAAGATTTGAGCCTGAGGATGAGGTAATTTTGCTTATTCTTTCTGCAGATGATGAATTAACTGTCATGATTTTGGAGGCCTTCAATGGAGATAAGGATCCTTCCGTGCTGCCTGAAGTATTCAGTCTAAAAGTAGCAGAGTTTTAGTGAGTAACAAGATTATGTTTGAAATAGACATCTCAAACACATAGCTATTCAATATATAGACTGATATGTTCAAAAACTAATTTCAGTATGTACTAACAACTCAACAGCAGAAGATTTGCTAGTTTCAAGGAACTTTTTTTCCTAATGACTCCCTCCCAAGTTCTCCACCTTCTATATTACATTATAGAGTTATATGCTACTTTTCGTCTTGATATTTTGTGTCAAACTTACAATGACAAAGAATAATTTTGATGCTTATAAAGCCAGTAAAAAAAAAATAGAAAATGTAGCATTCAATAGAAGAGCATCACATTTCCCCGATGACAGCAAAAAGAGCCTTTACAAAGTTGCATGAAACATACAGCTTTTTCTAGGATGTGATTTGTAGTGACGAAATTCTGTAAGTAACGGTGCACTGAAGTGTTCAAAAAAATGTTAGCATTATAGCAATCAATATTAGTTTAATAAAAATTAACGAATGAATCTCCTAGCAGTACCATGAAATTCCCTTGATCCTTAGACTAAATAGTATTATTGTGATCAGATGTTAGGGATAAAACACCTGGGGTGCAAGTCTCTTACTACAAGCACAGAAGAAATGACGGAGCAGAAATACTCAACTCTACACTGAGAAAAGGTAAACAGAATTTCTCCAAGATTAGACATCTGGAGTAATTCATTCAAGTACAAGGTCCTGCACCTGGATTGGGGCAATCCCAAGCACAGATACAGGTTGAGCAAAGAATGGCTTGAGAGCAGCCCTGAGGAGAAGGATTTGGGAGTGTCGGTTGATGAAAGACTCAACACGAACAAGCAACATGTGCTTGCAGCCCAGAAGGCCAGCCATATCCTGGGTTGCATCAGGAGAAGTGTAACCAGCAGGTTGAGGGAGGTGATTCTGCCACTCTACTCTGCTCTTGGGAGACCCCACCTGCAGTACCGCATCCAGTTCTGGAGCCTCCAACACAAGAAGGACATAGAGTTGTTGGAACAGGTCCAGATGAGAGCCACGAAAATGTTCAGAGGGCTGGAGCACCTCCCCTTCAAGGACAGGCTGAGGGAGCTGGGGTTCTACAGCCTGGAGGAGAGAAGGCTCTGGGGGGACATCAAAGCAGCCTTACAGTACTTGAAGGGGGCCTATAGGGAAGCTGGGGAGAAACTTTTCATAAGGGCAGGTAGCAACAGGGCAAGGGGAAATTTTATTTTATTATTATCATTATTTATTTATTTATTTTTAAGTGAGACAGGGTAGATTTGGACTAGATTTTAGGAAGAAATTCTTTACTGTGAGAGTGGTGAGACACGGGAACAAGTTGCCAGCAGCATTGTGAATGCCCCCTCCCTGGAAGCATTCAAGGCCAGGCTGGATGGGGCTTTAAGCAACCTGGTCTAGAGGGAGGTGTCCCTGCGAAAATTTGTAGTAAAAAGTACAGTATCCTGTATTGAACTATCAGAAGGTACTAAAACAAAAACATTCATCAGATATCTTTTCTAAAAAAAGTATTATTGTATGCACTAAGCTGTATCTCTAGTCCATCTACAAAAAAAAGCTGTGAAACATAGGCAACAATTAGCTGATTTAGGCTTTTGAGACAAGTTTTTTTTTTTTTTTTTTTTAAACACAAAAATACTGTGGTCATGAATAAACTATCCTTCATTGTATAACCATATAGACATCAGAAAATATGACTGGGGAAACTACTTGTGTATGCCAGTTATCAAGAATTCAAGGCGTCGCTGAAGTAAAACTATCCCTGTCAACTTTTTTAAATAACTGGAAATAGGAAAAAAAAGTCTGTTCCCTGCCATTTGTCAGAATTTTGAAACTGCTTATCAATTGATTCAGTACGCATAACTCAAAACACTGAAAATAGAAGACCAGAGCGGTAAGCATTTAGAATTCTAACTTAATACAACAGAGAATTTCTTAAAATTAATACCTGAAAGGTTGTGATATGGACCTGGTGTGCAGTTTCATTTCTTGCAGCCTAGAGAAACCAAAGAAGCAATTTTATGAATCAAAGGATAACTTTATTTAAGGTATAACTGCAAGTTTCATATGAGCTTCAACGTATGAATTAACGTATGAGTTAAGAATTATTGATTATTATTTTAAACAGTTTAAACAATTGCAGGTTTAATTCTAAAGTTTTTGGTTTTTACAGATCCTGAAAGATTCAAAATTTATATAAAGAATAAAGGTAAATAATTACAGAAATTAAAGAACATTTTCATTAGGAATATAAGTTTTAAAATGCTAGATAGACATAAATCTGAAGGTTTCAAAATATTTTTCTGCTTAATCTCCTACAACTAAATAGTAAGTAGTTAATCAGAAGAGGAAGACAGAAAACAAAGGAGTAAATTAATAACAGAAACATGCAACTAGTATACACACGCATGGAGATTTCCACCACAGAAGTGGCACAACTAGTACAACTGCTTAAACAAGACTGTGTACTTTCCATAAAGATCTGATAGCACAATATGAATTTAAAATTGCCGATCACTTCAGAATTATGTAATTACCTCAGAGCTCCAGTTGTGGAACATGGCCGCCTCCGACTCTTTAAGGCATGAAGCTTATCTCCCTGTGTCATGCCATCCTTAGTTTCCACAGCTACTTCGTCTTCAAAACCATACTGGTAAAAATGAAGTATGCAACCAAAAAAAAAAAATACAGTCTTAGGAGTAACATAATTTTCAAGTACTAAACATCCCCTTCACAAACATTAACACATAAAAGGCTTATCTACCGTCTTGTGCATTCATGGGGCACTACTCTATCTTTGCACAGTTGTTCACAGAGGCCTTCTACCAACTGTAACCTCAAGAACCAGTTCAGGATGCTTGAATCTAATGCTACTATTTATTTAAAGCAGTCAGAATGTTAACAGCTTTAATATTCTATCTGTAAAAACATATTACAAAGGAAGTTACGTTAGAAAAAAGCTCTGAATTTATGCCGTGAATCTGTACATAAGCTGCTATACTGAATTCCGTAAAGTTGGAATAGCTCATATCCAAAACCATTACTTTTTCCTATATGGCTATGTGCCAGCTGTTTTCACGAGGCAAGTAAGATCATCTCAGCGTTACATTCTCCAATTGGCAATCTAGATACTTTACAGATTCCAAGCCACAAACTGAACTTCAAAAAGGGCAATAGTTATCAGTACAAAATAATCCTCTATTATATGATCTGCTGTAACTTGGAAGAATACCTTGACTGCATTTCTGTAACGGTATCATGTGAAGATGTCCACTGTTTTCCTAGTCTTTTACATCATACAAAAAGCTCTTTAGTTAGCACAGAGCTAAGACAGGATTAACCAAATAAATTTTAACAGTTTCTCTAACTCACTTCTCACAGCTGTAGGAAGCTACAGTTTAAAGTTCATACTGGCTAAGAAGCAGAAGTAGGTTCACTGTAGCTCACAGTCCGTGCTTCTCCTTCAAATATATAATTGTCAAATTCTTACTGTAAGTGTACACGTAACAGCAGTAATACACAATACTGCAATAAAAGGATGCGCATCTGTACGCTCACATGTTATCAGCTAGAAACTCAGAATAAATAGATTTCTAGTCAGAAAACTGGTATTTTCCCCTCTGTTCTGAAAATAAAACAAACAACTGAAAACCATAGAAGGCAGATTTGAAATCACGCACATCATCCTGAAGTGTAACAAGTGTCCTATACTCTCACTTAGAGAAAAACTTTTCATATAACCCAAGCTTTTACTAGATGTTTTGAGAAAGTTGAGATTTCTTATAATCACCACATTTTAAAAAGAAAATACTAACAAGTCCAACAGCAACAAAAAACTTAAGACGTTCCAGTTATTACAATCAGCTCCATCTCTGCTTATTTCAAATTTCTTATGAACCCTTACCTCCCCGTACTGATCCAAGTCTTGTATTTTATTCAAGCTGTCATTGATTGACATATCATTCAAACCACAGAGAACTCTGTTAATGTTTCCATCAACTACTCGTTGTTTCTGTTTTGATTGTATGAGATCTCCCTCCAGCCATAACATCGCTTGCTTCCTTTTGGATTCAAAGCAAATTATTAATACTAATAAATTTGCACACAAACAATATGAAATTATGCTACTCTTACAGACTGCCTATATTTGAATCTTCTGTACATCTGTCTGGAAAAAATCAACACATCTATCACTAAAAAAAATTATCTTCAGTGGTAAAAAAACAACTACCAATAACAGAATCCTTAAACAAGACTGCAGCCAAAGAAATACTATAGATGCTAAAATGTTTTTGTTGTTGTTGGTTTGTTTTTTTTTTTTTTTTTTTTACACAACCATAATGGGAAAAGAAATAATCTAAAGTGGAATTTGTAATATTTAAAGGCTTTTAAAAGATATCTTTAAGAAACCATATGAAATAATGTTTTTATATATAATGAACAAACAACGATAGCTCACTTTAACTTCATATTAGCGTGAGTTTTGTGTACATGGATAACAAAACTACTGCTGGCTTGCACAGCAAAAGTGGTCGTGGTCATACAAAGCTGAACAGGTCTCTAGCACCAGTTTTCAGAAAATTCAAGGTTATATGCTTCAGACAGGTGGCAAAAATAATAATCATTTAATTGTAGTGCACCTAAGCTAACTGGATAGGTACCTGTCAGGCTTCATAAAAGAACTGAGATCCTTTTTCGTGTTCTTGTAACAAATTAAATTCCTACACCAAACAAAAAAAAAAGCCGAGGGAATTAAGTGAGAAGATACTTTCACGGGAAACTTTACCTTAATCAGTAGTCTGAGGCAATTACCCAACCTTCCATAACAACAAATGGGAAAGGTAAATACTTCTAGAAGTTTCACTACATCCCAAGAAAACACACAGTGGAGGTGACAGGGAGAAAACGGCACCACTTAATCCACCTAACAGTAGTAGCCTAGAATGCATGCTTGAATTTGAATACCTTAGAAATCTTTCAAGATCAATTGTATTCACAGTAGCAAACTCATTCATACCCTCTTGCCCATGTGATCTCTCTCTCAAAAAAAAAAAGAAAACAAACACCTGTTCAAAACTCCATTGATAGACCTCAAAAGACCTAAGAGATGAAGCTTTGACATTATGAAGGCTGGGAGAGTAAATCTGTAGGACTTTTGTCAGATGCAATGTTGTAGTACAGAGGCCAAGACATTTTACATTAGACTAATAAAACTGACATGAGCTCCTTCCTCTTCATTCCCATTTTGACACTACTGGTGGTATAACTTGAATTTGATATTCAGACAAAAAATAGATAACTATTGCCATTAGGATAATGAAAAGTTCTCAAACTATACTACAGCTCTTTGCTATAAATAATAAGATATTAATGAAAAAAATCTGAAAGATCTTTGTCTATCTACCAAATCAAACCAAGTATTTAAAGGCCACTACATAAAAGACATGGGTCCTGTTTTTCCTTATCTTTCAAGTGATTAGTACTCGATAACCACTCTGGTTAGTATCTTCCTCTCAGTTTTGCTCATTTGTGGAAAAAAATCTGTCATCCAGAGCTTAATCTGTCTTCAGTGAGCCCTTCAGTGAAAGTTTGTGATTCACAGTATTTTGAACAATGGGTGGCCTCCTCTCAAATAAAGGAACGCCCATTCCAAATTGTGGAAAGCAAACAGGAATCCTAATTCATGCTCTGTTTCTTACGAATTTTAGTAACATTTCTTTCTTTCATAACCCATGTATTTTAGATACAAGGTCAGACAATGTTTTACCATATTTATATAGCATCATTTACTCATAACAATGAAAATGCCTTCAGCTAAATATCAGCAGGATATCAACTCAAAAATTAGCATGAATTCTATAGAAGTATACAATGTGGAAGCCACTACAAATTAACATCAACATCACTGAAGCCACTACAATTTTGCCAATTATTTCCAGTTAGAATCACTCGGGTTCAAATATTGAATCTCTCATTCTAAATATCTGTAAATTAAGCATTTTCAAAACCAAGGATACCGCCAATTTTGAGAAGAAACCATATTAAAAACATACATTTATGCTTTCCTAACAGGTATTAGCTCCAAGTCAAAAGCGTTTCATACATTGTGCTAGAAAAATGGCAGAGAAGATAAGCTGTCTGCCACATACTTATTTAATCCTTCGTTACAAGAAAGAAAAATAACATCAATTATTACTATGGTAAGATTAACTTCAAGTGTCATCATAAGCTTAAAATGTATATGGACTATCCTTCCTGCATTAACATTTTAACAAGTGTTTAGCATTGCTTCAATCTTGTATCAACATATTAATTGATACTGCCGAAACATTTGCCTTTATCTCTCAAATCCCCTAGAACACAAACGTTCAGAGTCTTGAGACCTGCCCTGAAGGCAACAAAACGTACAGCACTCCAGAGACGATTGCTACCAATTAAATTTGATCTCAAATTAACTAATTTTAAATACATTATGAAAGGCAGTAATATGCAATTTCAGTAGGCAGAAAGTAGATCTGTATACTCATGGAAGGTCAGTAAGGATGTAGAAAAGCAGTTGATTCCTAGTAGCAAATAACATGTACATACTCTTCCAAGAAGTGTTGCTGAGGTCCTATAATAGAGCCTGGTCGACATATTCTTATCCAAGCAATGGCTTCAGCATGGGTGAACCTGTAGTGTTTCATTATGTAACAGGCAATCAGAGTTCCTGTTCTTCCCAGGCCAGCTAAAGAAATGCACATATTAACATTTACATACAAAGTTGTGAGCACTTCCTAATTATCAAATTCAAGTATGAGATACATGAACAACATTTCAAGTCTTCTACCTTAATATTTGGAGAAACAATTTCTGATTTGGTATCCCGTTTATCACATTACTGGATTTTAGTGCTCTACTTACACAAATTAATATTATCATATTTTTTAAAAAAATTAACACCTTTAAGAAAACATGCAACTGATAATTCTCTGTTGTGCACTTCTACTTCAAACTTTTTTTTAAGGGCTGATATTTTGAAAACTGTGACCAAGCTGGAATTTGTACTTACAGTACCATAAATAAAACAAAATGAAAATACCCTTATACAGAGGCCAACATTAATACTTAAAAAATTAAGGATCAAACACATGCAAGTTACATGCACACACCACAGTAGTTAGTGGCATGTATCTTTTTAGCTATTGGGTTTCCCTTCTGAAAAAGATTTGTTGTGATATCAGCCTGTAAAAACTATTTACTACTAACCACAGAATGACTGGAATTGGAAGGGACCTCCATCTGTTCCAATCCCCTACTCAAGCAGGGTCACCCAGGTTGCTCAGGTTCACATTCAGACAGCTTTTGAAGATCTCCAAGTAAGGAGACTCCACAGCCTCTCTGGACAGCCTGTGCCAGTTTTTAGTCACCTGCACAGCAAACAAGTGCTTCCTGGTTCAGAGGAAACCTCTTGTTTTCCAGTTTGTGCCCACTACCTCTTGTCCTGACACAGGGCACCTCTGAGAAGAGCCTGGGTCTGTCCCCTTCATGTATTTATAGACTTTGATATGATCTCCCTCTCAGCCTCCTCTCTTCCATGCTTAATAGTTCCCTTCATCATCTTGGTCACCCTCTGCTGGACTGTTTCTAGGAAGCCCATGCCTGTCTTGTACCAAGGAGTCCAGAACTGGACACAGTACTACAGGTGTATCCTCACTAATGCTGAGTAGAGGAATGTGTCTGGTGATACTTGGCATAACGCAGCCAAGAGTACCGTTAGCCTTCCTGAGAGCAAGGGCACATTGCTGACGTGTTCAAGTTAGAGCCTACCAGGATGCCTAGATCCTTTTCTGCAGAGCTGCTTTCCAGCCAGGTGATCCCCAGCACATACTGGTGCCTGGAAGCGTCCCTCTCCTGCACTTATTGAAGTGAACTATCTCTATAAACATCAATGAAAGTTGACTAACACATATTATATCTTAATAGCTTAAGAAATTCAGCCCACTCTCCAAAACTACAAACGATTCCTGGTTTTGAGAAAGAGACAGAAGGGTAGATTACAAAAATCAGCCTTCACTATTAGACAAAACTCTAAAACAATAATTTATCTCATTCTACCCCTCTGCCTTATCTGTTGGTTAAGTATCTACACATCTATACCTTTTTTGCTCAAGTAATTTTATTTGGGATTTGGTGGTATGGCAATAGAGGTTGAACCTCCCCAGTGTTCTGTTTACAGTCAGTTATTACTTATATATCAATAACTATTTAAATGAGAGATCTCTAACAAGCCAACCATCTTTCTAGACAATTTTTACACAGAACTACAAGCTTTTTACATTTAACCAATAACTAAATATTGCTGCAACTTTTTGGAGAGTTAAGATGTTTCAGATTAGAGGATTAAGGTTAAAAGCTCATAATTAGGGAGATTCTGGGACCACCAATGTCTACAGTGGAAGCTGTGCTTGGAATAATTCTACAGTAAGAGTAAAAGAAATCTACAGACAGTACATCAACTGTGAGTTAACTGTTAACTTTTCATATATTTATAAGGGCTTAAAAAAGTTTAAGAAGTGGGAGGTGGAGGCTGAGGTTTTCTATGAGGTCCGATGAAAGATCAAAAATACTTCAGCTTAGTAAGTGCACATCTAAGTCACCAAAAAAGTATACTGTATTCCTGTAGTAACTAAGCCTGGAGATTGACAAGCTATTCCTATAACTTATACATCAAGTCATTTAGTAGATGTTTGTCTTTTTAATACCAAAATTTTGGGGTTCTAGCCACACTAACATCTTGTTGGCAAATAAACTTGTTTACCCCGATAGGCATGTTTAGTGCTCATGGAGAAAAACATGAACAAATGGCACCATTCTTGTTTCAGATCAGCAAGACATTTATCTCCACAATGAACCTACACAATTCTTTAAACATAAATCAAGCTGAAGCCTTCAGAGCCTTTGTTGCTCCTTCTTGACTAAGCAAGTTTTGTATATTTTCTAGCTGATATGCTGACATAGCCTGGTTTGAAATACTAGCATCACAATAACTTTCTGCACAGAAAAATGTAGAACAGTCTCAAAAGTACAAAGAAAACCTTTCAGTCTTTAGCATTTCCGAGCCAATTAGTATAATGCTAACTGTGAAAGCAAAATGGAAAGGAGAAGTCTGTAACAACTAAAACTTCTGTTTGCAAGTGACACTAGGCAAAAAAGAACAGAACAATGAAGAATGTATTGTCAGTTTTTCTAAGTAGTAGAGTAGGATGAAAGAACTCAGTATGCACACAAAAATATTTGGTATTTGTTGTATATTTAATCCAATTATGAAGTAATTTTACTTTCAAAGAAAGTTTTTACCTTTTAATGTTTTTTGTTTTTTTTCTACAATAAACTATGCACATTAATACTTACATTGAACTTCAACCTGAGGAATAAATAAGTGCGCATACCTTTACAATGTACAGCAATAGCACCATTAGCATTTTCACAGATGTTCAGGAACCTCTGAACTATACTGTCACTCGGTGTGCTTCCGTCTATGAAGAACAGGTCATAATGTTCAAAACCAGCATCAGTAAAGCGTTTTGCCTCATAAATTTTTTTGTTCAGTCTTATGATTGATGTGATATTATGTTTCCTGAAATAGGGAAAGTACGCTTCAGGTGCGTGAAGAGGATAACCTATAAAAAAAATGAAAAAGCAAAATGTGCTGGAACAATCATTTTATGAGGATGAAATTCAATGCTCTGCTAATAAAAATACTTTCAAAAATCCTTTCAAAAGTATAAGAAAACATTCTTACGCTGAAGATGCTTTATTGTTTTATTTGGAATAACAGAGAGGGATGTTGATATTGAAGAAGTCCACAAAACACTCCTGAAAACTACTAAATTAAAAAAGGATCAGAAAAAAAACAATTAGAGCACATTATTTCTGAAGCACTATACTCTTTTTTAGCATGCAACCCTTTACTTCTAGAGATTTACAGATGTTTGAAAGCTAAGGACATACATGGATTCAGCATTTCAGAAGTGCTGTTTATCTGTAGAAAAGCTGCAGATCACAAGAATAAAACATGCTTTAAGAGGAAACACTATTTATGAGGAAAAGAGATTGATGATCTACATTATAGACAAGAGAAATGGTCAAAGGTAAAGTTGTGCAATAAATATTTATACTACGTTTAGTTAACATCTCCTTTACCTCCAAGTTGCCGAGTGCTTTCTCTTTCCAACTCTTTCTTGATATGCTTCCAGTAAATTATACTTTAAGAAATTTTAGCTCCCAGCTCATAAAATTTTCTGATTCCTAAACAGTTGACAGTTACTTTCCTGCATATCATCTACACTCAAAAATTAAACTATGTGATACCTGCACACATTCCTGAATCAAACATTTTGAAATAAGTACAAGAACTGCTCTGAAAGTAAAACCTCCTATTTATTATACTGGCCTGTGATGTCAGAGGCAGATGCTGGTGGTACGGCAGTACGGATTGAACCTTCCCACCAATATTCCATTATATTTTGTTGCTGTGTGACAGATGGCAGCAGAGGGACATTCTGACAAAATGGCATCTGACATGGAAGCGCATATGAAGCAAAAGTGCGTCAATGCATTGACATTCATCAACGCTTGAACATTTATGCACATCAGACAGTGGGTGTCAGCACAGTGAGGTTGTGGTTGGTGCATTTCAGTAGTGGTGACAGTGGGCCACCTCCTCTGGCACAGAATTTTGACAGGCACAGTACGTGGGCTCCTGTTCATTGCTGGTGAAAAAAGCACAGCTAATGGTGCTGACCATGTTGAAAAATAGCATTTTGTGGCTGAGAATTTGCTCTATCAAGTAGCATTATTGTGCTCTTTGTATCTGTTGTAGTTTCCATGGAAATAAAGAGCAGGCATTATTTTTCAGAGCAACCTAAGTAGATTGAATCTGCAGGTGAAATTTGGGCATACATTTTCCCACACTACAACTCCATTAGCTGATCCAACTTCCTCCTTGATTAAACAGGTTTCTGGGACATTCCTACAAGTCATATACACATATCATAGAATGGCTTGGGTTGGAAAGGACCTTAAGAATCATCAAGTTCCCTGCCACAGACAAGGCCAGTCGCTAGATCACTAAGTACTGGATCAGATTGCCCAGGGCCCCATACAACCTGGCAGTAATGAGAAAAAAAAAAATGTAGCTTTGTAATGTGTACTTAGACTCATAACTATTTCAAGCACTAGTGATAAATTTAATCATATTTCAGTGTTATACATATTAAAAATAAAACAGGTTTTCAAACTTCTGTGGAACAAATTCAAAAATTTTTGAAGATGTTCCGTAACAGTGATCAGAGGAAAGAAACCAATGTATTTTCTCCCTGGATTTTGATTAAATCTTCAGTGGACGGATTGTGCAATTAGCAGCATTCCATTCATAAAGCAAACAGGAGAGAGTAGAAGTGAAGAAAAGAGGCAGCTATTCAGAAAATACACTCATAGAATTAAAATGGTGTGGCACAAAGAATGAGGTGAAATTATGACTGATTTTCATTCTAGCTTGAACAAATCTCTACTTTGTCAGTAAAGTTTCTCTTTTATATTCCATTAGAAATACATATATTCTTCCCTTTATCCCAAGCATGAAAGATAAGCTTCTTTTTGAAGTCATTCCTAGACTTCATTACAACATCATTAATACACTCCCTTACTTTATGCAGCTAACCAGAAGAAAAGGAAGGGACCAGAGTTTCTCAAGCACTTTCGTCACTGAACGGAAATCACTGTTGGAAGAGACTTTTGGAGTTGAGTTCTATGACTGCACATAAAATTTTCATTGCACAATTAGTTCTGCAGAAGACATAAACCTCTATGATCTTTTGCTTGTTTGCTATCAACGTTTAACATGCTGAAAAAAAAAGAATAGCATCAAAATACACACATTAAAATCCTGAACCATACCATTTTCAAATTTGCTCTTTGGGTGTGGTCCACTAAATGCCAGAAATTTTCCTGGAACAATCCAGTTGAAATCACCATTTTCTACTCGCTAGAAAAATTATAAGAGAAAGAAAAAAAGCACTTTAATATCTGTACAAACAATGTTTAAAAAGGGGTGTTTTTTTTTTAATAACTACATTATTGATGCATTGAAGAACTTAAAATGTAATTATTTAGCTTACATATATGACTAACAAACCAGAAGATGTTTTTCAAAGATCACTTAATAAAACAAAGCCACAACAAATTTTGCTGAAGTTTTCAGACAAAACAAAGATTATATATCTAAGATATTTCTCCCATAGAAGGTTTAGGGTTTTAAGACACCAACTTATAACAACACTGGCAAACACCAGCATTCTTGTATGTTTTAATCAAAGAATTTGGAAAAATTCTTCCTTGTAAGGCACTGGGAAGTGGGCACTAAAAACAGAATTTATGGACAACAAACCAGGAGAATAATTACCCTGCAAAAACAACTATCCTTTCTCTGTAGATAGATAGTGAAATTTACAGACTGGCCTAGCTCTGATGAGCTAGTAATCATAGAAGCAAAGGAGAAATGATAAGACTAAGAAAAAGATAAACTTATGTTTCATATCTCTTTGTAAAAACTGCGCTCACTTTTAAATGACAAGTTCAGGAAAGTTCTGTGAATTCTTTTATTGCCCAAACCGGAAAATGCTTTTTTTTTTTTCTCCTTCCCTGTTAAGAGTGTTCATTCTTCATTTGGCCACGCGTGACTTCTAAGGACATGGCACTCAGTTCAACTGCGTTATGAAGCTTGTGTTTTTAGTTCTCAGTTCATTAAAACTTCTTAATGAGTGAAAGATTCTGATAATGGACATTACTGCAACCAATTCACCAACTGTATGCTTAGCTAACCCCATTAGGCTTGCTCCAAATGTCCTCACATAGTGAAAGCTCCTGTAAGATACAAGCTTGCATAAGGACTAGAGAACTTAGTGCCAAGTCAGGACTGTCCCCCACAGGAAGGGAATTTGTATTCCAGACTGCAATCTCAATATTGTAGCACCTCTAATCTCTTTAATAAATAAGTTCTGAAAATAAATCTGAATTTTTTTTTTTATAGTCGCATTTACATCTTATGTAATTCTTCATAGTTACACAGGCTTTTGTGGAGAATTTAAATCTTAAGCACTCAAACTACATATGTATTCAGCACTACATGCAAATATTACTATAGAAAATTACCAACTTAATTATTTTTCCATCAAGGCCAAGAAAAGGAGAATTAGCTGTTTTGAGAGTGCAGTAAAATGGATGAACTTTAGAGTTCATCTTTATAAAGAAATGAAATTTCCTTTAGCCTGTTCCCTTCAAGTCTTATGCAACTTTTTTCCACACAACTACATTTGAAGACCTACCAGCAAAAAACTGGAGTATTTAATTTTTTAGAAATTCAACACAGTATACATTTAAACATACAAAGCTGACCAGACCACCACACGTAGAACAGTGTAAGACATGCAAAAGAATACGCAAAAAAATAAAGAGGATTCCAAGTTCTCACTTGGAACTCAGAAAATGAACAGGATTCATTCACACATACATACAATTCAGAGTAATATAAAATGATGTTAAGCATTGAACAATATACTGGGACTGCTTCGTATACAGCTTTAGTCAATTGTTTTGTTTGTTTTTTTGGGGGCAGCTCAACATAAACCACATATACACATACACACATGTATATACACATAAACAATCCTAAGAGTTTCCACACATTTTTACTTTTTATAACAAACATTTTATCGTTATACACAGATGAAGCAAGAAGCAATTTCATACCTAGTTCTAGCTACCATTTCAATCAAATTAGTTCAAAGGCCATATTAATTTCCTAATCCAATCAACATGGAACACTACAGTATATAGAAAACCTTCCACAAATACCTTAAGTATTGTGAACAGCATTATATTAAAGGTACCCATCGCATTTGCCAACTACAGCATACATGAGTGTTGTAAACTGAGTTTTCCCACCATTTAGTCCTCTCTTGGTTTTACCCCCTTTCCTGAGCATTTATGAAATATTTCCTACAGCTTATCCCTATATGTACTTAACATATACGTACATTAAATTAACGATGAACTCTAAAAAGAGAATTTAATATATACTCAAACGTTTAATTCATCTCTAGCCTTTACGTCTTTCTCACTAACCAGTGCAATAGCAAGAACTTCAGGCAACTCCAGAAACAAGTTCTGGTACAATCACGTTGCTGTCACGAACTTCCTTAGAAACGCTCTTCTTTTGAAGTGTGGGAAATAAGAGACAAAGACCAGATGGATACACACTTCAAGCCTCAGATTTCCAGCTCACAGGCACAGCAAAGGTATATTTCAAACATTCTCTGCAGCAATATTCTTGAAAATTTCTACTACTTGAAGACAGAGGTAAGAAGAGCTCAAACAGTTGATGTTTGCATAAGTTAAGGAACAAAGGCCTAGAGGCACCCAGAGGATCTATTCTTAACTTGCAAGACAAGTGGCAGAATAATCAATGTCATATAAGCATTCTGCAGCTTCACTAGGTAAATAATTTGGATGTATTTTAATTGATCAAATGTACTGCTATAAAACAAAAAAAGCTCAGGACGTGCTTAATCAATATGGCTATTAAAAAAAACGTAGCACATGTATAACTAGCAGCATCTCAAGAAGCTGCTCCACAGGTATTGAAAGAAAACTGATTCTGTGGATCAGACAACAGGCTTTGAGTTGTATCCTGGAGGAAGGGTGGGAAAGCATGAAAACAGTCTCAGAACCCAGAAAGGCTATAAGAAAAGAGTAGATTTTGTGCAATTTCAGTGCATCACATTGTAATGATATCCATCTTCCAGACTAAATCTGTTCTGACTGTGAACAGTATCCGCCAATATTAAGGCTTCCATTGGACATCTAAGCAAGAGAACAATGGTGTGGTTTCACATACTTACCAACATACAAAGATTAAGTTCCATACAAATAAAAATGTTTTTCCAGTACATTTTGAAGTTGTGGGGTACTACTATGTATTCTAACTTATTTTAGACAAACCAGACACATTAAATGTACAAACCTCATAGTGCTCATATTCATCCACATCAAAAGTCTTAAAGTCAAAAAATCCATGATGTAAGGCCTAAAAGGCAACAAGGCATCAGTTCATTCTTAAATATGGCTTACAATCTCATTTTATAATTCTGTTCTCGAGAATCAAAACTAAAATCACTAAACATTTGTACTTTTGGCTTGCTGAAGTCTCTACATTAAGACAACATTAAATTTTACACATATCAACAACACAGACAACAAAAAACTGTAACAATGTCCAAAAACATCAGGTTCATCATTTCTCCTTCAAAGACATGATAGAACACGCATTTGTTGCATATTACTTAAATCTTTGAGTCTATCTGGCTACATGTTTTTCCTGTAAGGCAGATGACAAATTAAAAAGTAATTCCCTTTCCGTCGTATTCTCATTCAATAATTTTTATGCTGAATGTTTTTATGCATTTTGGACATATCAAAATATAAAACATGAAAGATTTTTTTTTTAATTTAATGTGATACTCTGATTTTATCACCATAATACCTGGGCATAAAGCTTTACAGATAGCAAGTGTACTAAGTATAACCCGAACTTTGTGATTTGTTGATGTCCTTTCTCCCACCACATTCCAATGGCAGAATGAAGTAAACAAGACTATATTAGACAAGATCTGTTAATAGGACTGAAATAAAGTTTGATATTTGATTACCTTACTATTATTTACCATTTACTATTAATAAATACATCAATTTTATACTATTTGTGTATAATACCATATTAAAACAATTTTAGGAATAAAGAATTCATAGCACAAATTTCTTTCAAAGAGTAGTCGGAATATGTTTCAGCAGCTTGTAACTATATGGAATCTAACACATTCTGAAAAGTACAGATATTGCACAACATTCTAGGATTAAGGTGTTTTAAAAACAGATCGCATTATCATTTAGCATATTTGCTACTTTTTGCTACGTGTAAAGAATTTTTTTTGTTTTTAAGGCAAAACCAAAATAGTTTCTCTAACAGACAATTCAGTCTTATGATTGGATCTATCACAAAACCTCAGATAGTGAGAGGTTTCTTCCAACAGCTGACCTAGAAAAGTCTTATTTCATTTAAGCATGGCTGGATGGCTGCACTCCAGAATAAGTAAATTCCTTTAATTACATATACATAGTATATCTGAATCATGAAATTTACCCAGTTAGACTAAAATTTACTTTAGACTTATCCATACAGTTTCTACTCCAAATGTTTTTACTTCTGTAGGTGAACTGGACAAAGATTCACTAACAAATACCATGGAAACAAAAGAGGCAAAATTGATTTTCAAAAGTCCTCTTGACATGTTTGCTGCAGATATATTATACTGACTGCTCTGACTGCTTCACAGAGCTTCAGAATCTGTAGAATGCCACACAAATTAGAGTCTTACTGCTAACTGACAGCTCCTTTCCCACCCCCACAGATCTAAAAATACTAAGCTTTATCTGTCCTTTTTTCAATTTTTAAGAGACACTTGTTTTGCCATTCTTTTAAGAATTACAAATAGTCCATAAAGTATCAGTACAGAACCATTTATATAACCTGTTTGTCTCATCAAGATCACTAGGAATTCAGGTGAACAGGAAGTGATCTTTGCTTACAATATAAAGTATATAACATAGTATAAGGTTGGCAATTAAAATGTGAAATAACTTTATTTTTAAAGCAGCACTAGAGATTAATTTTCCCCAGGATCACAACCACAAACATAGCAATTTAAATTATCCTTCTCTAACTTTGTGAGTGGGTTTATATTTTCATTGGGTATCATAGGTACTTTGAAACCATAGCAGAGGTTTAACAAGCAAGTTGACAACATTTTGAAAGCAACATGCTAAAACACCACTAACATGTGCTAGGTTTCTTTCTTTTTAAACAATTTTCAAAATATTGGTGTCAAGAAAACAGAACCAAGAGAAGCTAAGTATCTGCAACAGAAGTATTAAAAAGTGCTCAGAATGAATACCTAAGTGTCCATACCACTTCAGTTAATCAACTTACATTATTCTCTTTTACCAATGTTCATAAATATCTTATTAGCAGATCTAGTGCATCTGTAGGCTATACTCAGTCAGACCTGGAATGTTTGCACATTCTATTTAAGGTGAACTACAAAAACAATGAAAAGCCACGCTAACCAAGTAAAACATAACCTTCTTCACTTGCCACTACTCAGAGCTCTCAGTAACTTAGGCTTCATGAACAGATTTTCTAAAGTATTTTAAGAGTACTTAGCTGGTTTTTTTTGTTGTTGTTGTTTTTTAAGCCAATTTAAACCTGTTTTTCTAAGGAAAAGAGTGATTACCTTATTTATTCCCTGTAAACAGTCCAAGATGGTGAGATTGTAGGTGCAGTTCCCAAATGAAGCATCCCTATAAATTTAACAAATTAATTTAATATAAGTATTATTTTAACAATTCAGGGTAAGGTAGCACGCAATAGAATATACCCAAGTTATTCATTCCTCTTGGAAAACTGTGTATTGAAGTTCCTTGAATACATTGCTTTACCAGCTTCTCCATGCTGAAGCACTCCTCTATCAAGGATATACTCAGTGTGAATACAGTTAAGATATTGCAAACTATTTTCAGTGTATGTTTACATGTCAGCTACCAACACGGCCTTGGACCGAATTATTTATGCTCTCCTCATACAGGAAGCTTTGCATTCTCTTTCAGTTGCACAAGGTCAGTAGCATACAAAGCAAAACTTGCTTTAAACATTATTCAAGTATTCCTCTGTAACAAGAAAAGGCAAGGCAACTACTAGCTTGGATTTCACTATGGGGCTCTCATTTTGATCCTCAATTCCAAACGCGATTATATATTAACCAGATAGGAAAGTTACTTGATCTTGGTTCTGCCATTACAAAAAACGTTTTCTCTTTTAAAAGTAAAAGAATACTAAAAAGTAAAATATATTCAAGAAAGAAGAGACACCAACATAAAAACAAACACTACCACTGAAAATAACAGTAATACATGTATTGGGGAAAAAAGAAAAAGCACTTCTCAAACTTGGCTTCCAATCAGTTTACATTTTAACAAGTTCTGCCCAGACAGACTTCCTAATCAGCCAATGAATAAATGCTTTACAGTTTTGCTCTGAGCTATTTTATCGAGAATATTAAGAAATGCAATTTATCGGAACAATAAAAGTTCTGGGTTTCAGACAGATACATCTTTAATCTGTAATTGATTAAAAATTTAATCCTTTCATTAGATACCTTCACTTTTGAGACTCTACTTGCTCTAAGTAATGTGAAATTTATTGTACTGATATGGTCCTTCAATCTCAAGTGCTTTAAAAGTAGAATACTGTCACACATTATGAGCAACTAAGTAGAGAAGTTTCAAGCAAGGAAGGTTCACAGAAAATGCAGAGTTTAGAAAAATGAGAAGATACAAAATTGACAGTTTCATATTACACGCAGGCCACTCAAGAAAGTCTTCCAAGTTACTAGATTATTAATTGAAATACTTATCACCATGTTTTAGAACAGAAATTTTAACATGTTAGTAAACCTTCAATATCCAAAACTAATAACAAGGTTTTTCAAGATGTAAAGGCACAAAGTATTTCGACTAAATGAAATAAGCAGAATATATCACGGCTGTAAATGATAAGCTTAAAATACTTTATTTTTCACAGAAGATGAAGATTATCATTTTGGCACAAGATTTTCAGCAAAAAAAAGAGATCTGAGCAAAAAAAAAATCATTAGGACCAAATGGGAACGTATACATGACAAAGATATTAAGAAGTTACAATGGTTTGATAAGAAGGGATGGCAAACAAAAAGCCTAAAACAATGCAAACCCATAAAACTAAGTACTTAGAGAAATATGAATAGAAGATATGATTGTAACAGATGTCTAACATCATGCTATTTTGCCACAAAGCTGAACAGCAACTTTGTTTAATATTCCATCTTCCTATCAACCAGATAACTTGAAATTATTCCACAGAATTGTTAACATACATTCAGTATTCTGACCTTAGTCAAAAATGCTTGTCTTGACCTTATTTCCTGAGCATTTCAAACAAACCACTCAGTTAAAATATCTTCTTGTTTAGAGGGAGTTGTCTAAGATATTTTAAGTCACTGTTCTTATTCTTTCTTTGTTTAAAGCAAAACCAAAACACGTTTCCTTCCCCAACTACCCAGAAAACTTCCTCCTCAAGTGGAGGAACTTGGCCAAGTTACCAAGTTCTTTCGCTCCATCAAAAAACGAGACACAAGCCATGACAGATCTGTGTAAGTATTTAAAGAACAACTTGATCTCATTTTCCAAACACTCCTAAATTTAAGCATTTACTGGAGGGAAAAAAAAAAAAAAAAAGATTTCAGGTAGCAGAATGGCCACCTCAATTTCAGCATTCTTTGTGTAAACCCTTCTCCCTTTTGATTTCATATAAAATTCCGAGACTGTCACTAAAAATCATAGAATCAACAAGATGGGAAAAGACCTCCAAGATCATCCAGTCTAACCATCCACCTACCACCAATATTTTCCCACCAAACTATGTCCCTTAGTACAACATCTAAACATTTCTTGAACACCTTCAGGGACAGTGTAATGCTATAATGGGATGGAAAGTACCACAATAATAGCGGGGTAGCAAAGTCTTTGGCTACAGCAAATGAGAATGAGCCCAAATGCAGCAGCTGCAGACACAGAAATGAAGGAACAGAGCTGCTTACCTTTGGGAGGTCTCAGGTACACAAGGATCTCCAGGGAGAGATGCCCTCACCTCCACTGCCAACCCTTAAATGAGGTCTGGGAAGGGGTGGATCCTGGCTCCACTCCTTCTGGTCACTCAGGGGCATTGCATGCACCTGTACTCCCCTGGGTTGGCCCTGCCTTCCCACCAGGTGCTCCATCACTGGTTCAGGCCATTACTCCACTTGCATAAAATGCAATAAATTCTGAGTGATCCACACTTTGTACAACAATAAAACCAGATGCAAACACTACCAATGTTATGACAAAGAGTACTGTAAATAGAAAAATTCTTCTACTAACTTCAAAGAAGTAGTGTTTTAGATGAAACTAAAATTAACTTCATACATTCTTCCTACTGCAACTTGTTGTTCTCCTTTGTTCACCATTCTACAGGAAACTAATGCACATGATTACATTTAAAAATAGGAGTCATTTGGAAGTTGCTTGGACTACTTATGCATGTACTAAGACATTTTGAGGGTTTTACTGATGGAAACAGAACTATTTGGATTTACAGGGCTATACCTTCTTGTTTAACTCTGATGTGTGTGTTAAACAAAAAAAAAAATCTAATTTCAGACCAAACAACAGAAAAGAGCACACACTGACTTCTCCTACACAGTATTACAGTGTGGGTGCTCCAGTTTCTGTTGCTGAGCCTGTGTTATGTCATAGTATTTTTATTTTTTTTTTTATGGCCAAATGCATAACCATCTTGATTTTCAAACAATGTTTTACCAACTATTACCTGACAACTCTAGTTGGCTTCAAAATGAGAAAAATATGAATATTTGTGACACATACATGCAGCGCGAATCTGAGCCGGTATTATAGAGCAGCAAATCCCACATGCGATTTCAGTTATCAGAGCTGACCTCAATACTGCATAATGCTTTCTCTTCCATCAAATCTCCAAATGTCATCAATAAGAGAATAAATTGTTTTCCCAGAAATTGCAAATAAAGAAACAAATCTCAAAAAACAAAAACTGAACTGAAATTCATGTCATATCTAGAAACATAACACAACTAAGCTAAAATACATGTTTTTCCCTCTTTGTATTGGAAGTCAAAAGAGAGTAGTTTGAAGTGAAAACCTAAAACAGTTTTATGGTAGGAAACTGATATCAACCATGGTTTAAAATGATGTTAGTTGTGTTTTCTTAAGTGGAAGCAAGGAGATAGAGTACAAGATCTTCAACAGACTAGAGTGTCCCCAAGTATCAGTGAATCAGCCAAAAATAAGATGAAAATTTCTGAAATACAGCAATGCTTTTATCCTTCTGCTTTGTCTTTAGTTTTTCCATTATAAAAATAAAACAGTTTCCATACAAGTTGTAAGAGGGGTATGCTGACTTCTTTCCACCTCTGAATGATATTCACTGAAGCTGTCTTCAGATGAAATACCCAGCTGAAGATCTAAGCCGATTAAGGCCTTTTGAGGTCACTGAGCTGAATGAAAGTAGATCAGTTTCCAGAGATATTTTCATGTAAATATGCCTCAGAAGAACCTGACAGTCCTGCAGAGCTTCTACTTATTGAACGCTGTCTGTTGTTTTTTTTCCCCCAAATAGAAGACACTTGACATATCAAATTAACAAGCCTGTTAAATAATCTAGCTGTAACACTGAACCTTTGATCACTGCACACTGATAAAACTCTTATACTTGAGACTATTCCAACAGAGATAAGCTGTGCTACTGAAGTTATGTAACATTTAAGCACCAGGCTGCAAAACGTAAATTCAAGTCAGAAAGAACTGAATTCCAGTGATTAACATACCAAGTTATTTCCTTCAAACATCTTAGAATAAGAGGGAAGACATAGGACACTCAGATATTGATTTTCATTTTACATAAAAGTCATTTTAGCCTTTTTCAAGATGCTACCTATTTAGGAGTGCAAACTCCCTCACAGCATCAGCTTGTTTTTTTTGCATAGCACAACCTGAAGCCAAGCAGATATAGTACCTAATGCAGCATTAATGCTCATATGCTTCAGTCTCTGTATCATGCTGTATTTTGCAGTAGAGATGCCTCAAGTATCTTAGAACACAGAGGGGTGAAAATAATCTGAAAAGTCTTGGAAATCCAGGTGTCAGTGCTTTATGGGCCGGTTCAGCCCGGTTCCATGATTAATGGGGTGGGGGGGGATGCACAGACACACACCCTGGGAAAGGGAAAAAGGGGAAAGGGTAGGGAGATGGGCCTAAAAACCAAACAGCAGCAACAACCTGAGAAGGAAAGCTAATTTACTAAATAAGACATAGGAATGCAAGATAACACAATATAATACAATACAATTAGAATTTAGGCTAATAAACAAAATGAGAGAGTGTCCAAAAACCGAAGGCCTTACTCTAGTGCCGAAGGCGAGACAGCTAGGGAGCACGAACACTGCCAAGACAAGCAGAAAAGGAAAAGGGGGGACATATCATGGTCTGTGAACAGTTTTATCTTTCCCTCTGAACGGAAAACAGAAAACAGAAACAGAACAGTGAACAGTCCTCTGGGATACGTAGTTCTTCTCTTCTAGGACAGGTATATGCGGAACTATTGACGATCCATAGAACCAGAGCATTAACTCTTTAACTCCCAGTGCATTACATGATGTTATGATGTGGAATACCAATAACAATAAAAATCATAACACCTTGACACCAGGGAAAAAAAAATATTTATTCCCTATTCCCAGCTAATACTGATTGCCCCGTTGCAGGCCCTCACAAGATCTACTTGTCCTTCTCTCAACCCTAGTAATTCTTAAGCTCCTTATGCATCTATTCCAGCAACTTCCTACAAATTTAATTCCCAAATATTCCCCTCCCCCCCTGTAACTTTCAGACTCCCTATTTCCTACCTAGCCTCCTATCTTGTTAAACTGAAGGAGTCTATCTCCTCACTCCTCTTTTTCTCACCTCCTGTACAGCTAAATTAGAAAGCTTTCTTTCCCAGCATGACAAACTATACCACAAAGGTAACAGAATCTTCTTAAGCTCTAACCCAGTGCCAAGACTTGACACAGTACAAAACAGCTCCAGAAGAAACGTGCTTTCCAGCCTGACACCAAATAAGAAAAAACATTCAAGAAATCAAGATGCTTATTTCTACAAGCATATAGAAAAATTCTCCCCAAACCTCAGAACTCCATTTTCCTTCTGTAACCAGCAAGGCGCTGCTCAAGATTGCCTTCCTTCAATCCTCTCCCTTCCTGAACCCAGAGTAGCTAGCTGTTCTATTTTGGAATAGAATCTTCTGAATTTAGGCTCAAGATTTCCTGTGAATGCTTGCTTGGTACTTGTAATATTAATGATATATTAATAATATAATGATGTTAATTTTAATTATAAAGTTAAATAATTATTTAACACAATTGCTTTGTGTCATGGAATTTGTTATAGTAATCCTTACCAGTCTCACAAGAAATCAGAGCCAATTACTCTCACTGCTCTGTACCAGTCAAGCAGAAACAGCATTTTTTTTAATTATATTACTACTTGCATCACCATAAGGGATTGGTTGCAAGGCAAAAGTCTGTAGACTTCTTCTTGAACAAATAAGGCTGCATGAAATTGTTCTGAAAGAAAAACACAATTGCTCCTAAATTTTCTGTCTTATAATTTCAGGACTTGATAATTAAGGTTCTTTTCTTTGTCAGTACCTTGTTTCTACGTACCTTAATTTTTACTTTGACAGGGGAAGAAGTGGAGAGGGAACTTAAAGACATGGCAATTTACTATAATTTAGAACAATACATTTTTTAGGATAGGTGAACAAAATAAACCTATTCTCAGGTAACACACATCCTACACTACTGAAAAAGTTTTGCTTCCTACACTACTACTGAGTTTTGCTTTTTAAGAAAGGTTTGAATAAATTAAGCTCAAGATTCTGAAAAAAAATAGGTTTAGTTATTAAAACTCTTATATGAAAGAAATACTATTTAATTGTTATTAATCTCCTGACGAAGTTGAACAGCAGAGACAGCACTATTTGATATGGAAGGGAGAAGTAGTTTCCTAGACTATTTAAATACTACATAGTAATCTCCAGAAGGAACAGAAAAATTCTGGGGAAGTATTTCGCTCGTTGCTCCTCCAAAATAAAAATTTAAAAAAAAAAAAGACAAAAGAATTGTTTCTACCCTCAGAATAACATTGCTTGCTCCAAAGAACTGTTTGCAGAAACATTCTAGGAGATTAACTTTCTATAAGTGGAAAGGGCCGAAGCAATTATCTCAGATAGGAGAAGATGAGAAACAACAAACCTAAAAGGGTGAAGAAAACTATACAGTATTCTTAAACTTAGATCATAATTCCTGTATTTTATACAGAATTTGGTGATGTTAAAAAATAACACTGACGAGTTAATTTTTTTGCACTTCAGCAAGTGCATACATTTTTAAGGTACTTTTATAATTAGCTTAAAAATTATGTATGTCAACAACTCAGTAAACTTCCTGGTCTTTGGAGAACTATCAATGATCAGATGACTGTATAAACTCTCTGATGATAAAAGCAATCACTGATTTTATACCATTCTTTAAAATGATGTGTTTGATGGTTTAAGATTTTATCGTTAAACCGGTCTTCACATTTAGATCTGCCATCCCAATAGTTCATACTGTATCTGGCTCCTGTACAAACTAGTGGAATAGAGACAATCAGATCTTTCCTTCTTGAATGGGTGTAGAATCAAATGAACCTTCTGACATAAACAAGGTAGGCCTACATTTTCAAATGCATCAGCTGACAGCAAATACTACTTGTAAATAGTGCCAGAAATATTCATCTGTAAAGCACAATGACATTTCAAAGTCCACACAGCAAAAAGAAACCGGGAATCTTCCTTAGATAGTCATAATACCCAAAACTTCTCAGACCCAGGTCTCAACACCACTTTGCTACAGAAAGTATAGAAAAATTCTTAGAAATCATCTACTCATTGAAAACAAAGGCAAAGCAACTTAACTTGAACTTCAGTAGTTGTTCTGTTACACTGAGAAAACGCAACAGGGAAAAAAACCTTCCTCCACATGAGTCTAGCTGGTTAGCTGCTAAACAGTATAAAAGATTAGAATTCCAAACAGTAAAGCATGATACATCCTAAAGAAAAATTTAGATTGCTAAAACACAAACATGCTAACAAGTTTTTTTTAAATCTGAAGGCTTGCAAGACTGGGAATATTACTTAAAACTAAAATAAGTCTGAACAGTTTATTTTTCCAACAGCGAAGCAAATAATTCCATCAAGAGTAAAAAAAAATTCTGTGCATTGCTCATTTTATGTGTGTCAGACATGAAACCATTTTCTGGGAAGGGAGAGGAATTTAGAATGAAGTATATTTAGCAAATTCTAAAAACAAAAGTCATGCCCATTTTTTGCACTCACATACCTAAATGGAAGATAAGGTGGATTAGATCCAGACACAAGTGTCCTGTATGCTTCTTCTGGTGTTTTCTTCAAGTATATTACCTAAAGGGAGGGAGAAGAGGGGATAAAGAGAGGAAAAAAAATAAATGAGTCCTGAGCCTCAACAGTCATTAACTATCAGCATGTTTCTCTCAAACCATTAAACTTTCCAGAAAGAATACCATACACCTTTACAGCCAACTCCTATGCTGTGCACAGGTCAGAAAGACACATCCACACCATCTGAAAGCTCCAAAAATCAAGAGAAAGGGGGGTTTCTATTATGTAATATGTGCATTTTTTTTTTAATCTCATATTGCCACAACAGTGAGACTTTAAGACAGATGCAACACTGTATTAAGACAATAAACAAGCATGGATACTAGGAGTTCTCTGCCCAACTTAAAACACAAACATCTTCTGATTCCTAATTGTCAATAGCAAACCACTCATCAGCAAACAAGATGCCAAATTCAGCAAGCTGAACCTGTTACTATGAGACCAGCTTATAGTTAATGTAACATACTAAAGCAAGGCTTGTTCCAGTATCACTAAACACTACTGGAAGCACTGGCTCAACGCCATAGTAAGCTATCGTAAGATGAAATCACCCCATTGCATTGCAAATACTGTTTGTACAGTAAAATTGCTCATAAAATAAATCCAATTTGGAATACATACTAAGTACATAATTCATAAATAGATATCCAGTTTGAGGTGATATTTCACATGCTGCAAACATGTTTTGAAAACTAAGCGACAATTTTCCTACACATTTCTCTGCAACTCACCTTACACAAAGCACCTACTTGTACTATGCGCATTTAACTGTTGAATATAAGGCATTAATAATTATTTTCTTAACGAAGACATAGGTCCAGATCTAAAAGCTTTGATATTCAACTTCTGACCTTGAGCACATAGAAATAGAAGTAAACAGCAGTCATTCTCAGAAAGCTTGCAATTTGTGTTATGTCTAGAGTTGTATCTCAAGTTAATAGAATTCTCAATATTCCATAGGATGTCAAAATAGCAGGTAAAAATTCTTGCATTTTTTCCTCAAGCTTGGACAAAAGAGATTGAAAAGGAAAATCAATAAATAAATGACCAAAGCAAAAGTCTGAAACACTTCTACTGTGATGCAATGAAAAGATCCATACTGATGATAGTACTGATCATCATACTGATGATGATACTCATACTGATTTCTCTGCTTTGAACTACTGGTCTAATTTGTGGTCCAAACTCTGCACACAAACTTTATTACTTTCAAAAGAACAACGCAAATTAATAATACTTCATTTTTGTTTGTTCTTTTTTTCCTTCTGTACGAAGTCTTTTACAACAGACAACACTCTCCTCCTATACCTACTGTCACTACTTTCTCTTGTCATTGGCAGTGCTACCTGTACAAGACAGTTACAAACTTTCAAACATGCTTTCTGACATGTCCATTCTTATGTTCTAAGCTTCCTGAATAACTGTGTGATTGAAAGAAAAAGCTCCCCCCTGCTAGGATGCTATGCAGACACATAAGATGCAGCAATCCTGGCCACATGCATACTGCCAAGAAAATTCATATTGTATGTTCCAAGACATTTATAGAATTAAAGGGTATTCTGCAAGTTCACTTTAGCACTCTCCCACTACATTTCCAATATAATTTGGTTTCCTCTTCAACCTCAACTTCCACTTCCGAATTCAAAGTACATGGAACAGATCCATTTTATTGGTGCTACGTCACCATGAGAACCCTGCAGCCAATGCAGAGCAATCTGAAGAAAGGTGTTTGAAACTGCAAAGAAGCTGGACATGCTTCCACAACTGAAAAGCCTTTGTACTTGCTTCCAAGGGAGGAATTACTGACTTGAACAGTAGCGTAGTACGCTTAGATTACGAGAGAACAAGCTCTTAAAGGTGCAGGTAGGGCTCAGAAATGTAATTTACATTTTTTAACTAGGGAAAAACACTCCTGCAAATGGCAGGCAAATGACTGAATATGCCTTATTAGTTCACCATTTCTCAGTCTCATTTGACCTGAGAAAACTTACAAATTTAAGGACTTGACAGCTTTTCTCTGGCATTACACAAGTCTAAAGAAAAGCTATCATGAGTACTAAAATACACACTTTAAGTAATCACAAAAAATATGACCAGCCCACTTGCTATCTACAAGAACAAGGAAAAAGAACTTAGAGGATCTCTTTTCAGAGCTTGTCACAGTAAGTGTGTTTCACCAGGACTAGCCAAAAGGCAGATTTCGGTCCACTAATCAAGTTCTGATCTCAGAAGAACTGCAGCTGTAAGGGTACAAACTAGTATTACTTCTTCCACAGGGAATTCAAAACTTATCAGATACCAGAGAACACAGTCAAATAGAGGTGCCTTGTTTTCCAACCAGAAAAGAAGAAAATAACGAACACCTTAAAATTATGGAAAGAGACATTCTCCAGCCCTGCCCAATTCATCCATTTGACACGAGAATACATACTACATACTACTTCATGATTTCTCTTAAGAATGATGTCTTTGATGACAAGCGAGGAGTCGAGCAATCTCTTCAGTATTATTTAGTCAAACCTACTCCCCCTTCCTGCCCCTCCCCTCTGTTTCAGACAAAAACTATTAAGGACACGTTGGGTCAAACCAGACAACTTTAGTTTTGGTAGGCGTGAAATTACTTATAACAGCATTTTAAAACAATTTTCTTTTCAATCATTAACTTTTGGGGAAGACTGCATGAAAAACAGAAAAAACCCAACCAACCCTAAAACAAGTCTCCAAACAGACTGTGAGATGAGCAAAGCAATAACAACATTCTCTGTAGAATCTGACCCGACTTTGCAGAATTCAGACCACCCCATATCTGACAGCACACAACATTTTACGCAGTAGTCCCAGCAATTTAGAAGGAAACCTGAACTACTATGTAAAACCAGTGAAATCTTCACATTCTTCTATTCCTCAAAGGCTTTAAATATTTGTTGTCCTTAATCTCAATTTTATGGCAAAAGTAATTCTTGCAGAATAACTAAGAGTAAGGACATTAATTTAGCAACTGTACATGATTAATCAAATGTATAGAAATCCTATTGTAAACAGCAAAATTTAGAAAACGTATCTTCGTGATACGCAATTTACAAACAAGGAAGTTACCGTGATTTATTCACTTTAAAAAAAGCTTTATGCTTTAAGCTCTCTCAAATTTCAGACTCTTCTACTAAAATATCTTAATAGCCATCAGGGTATTCCAGTTCAACTTGTCTAAGAAACTGTTTAATGAAATACTTTAATTTGCATAATCAGCACCCGAAACCCATTCCTAGAACATGATCCACTATTTTCCACGTTTCATTTTACACTTAATATTTTAGCACCAGGACAAATAAAACAAGCTTTCTCAATTAACTTCCACACATTGATACAATTCAAAGCTGTAAGACTTTCTGGCCTCAGAAATCATGCGTAATCAAAAAATGAGATAAATGCAGAAGAACTTCAGTCAAAGAGTGCATACATAAAATAAAATGATGAAACCACCAACTATACAAAATTCCTTCACTGAAGAGTATGATTAGACTATTAGAAATCTCCCCATTATATAACACAAGAGCACACAACTACCGCATGTGACTGAACAAAGCACTTAGGTAAAGCGCTCTGAAAATGCAAGTATCATTTCCCAAAGGTGAAATGAATATATCTGGATTACAGAATTTAAACTTCTTTGTTAAAAACAGCAACAACCATAAAAATCAGATTATTAGATGGTTAATAAACAACTTTTTAGAATACTCATTTTATGATTTTATTGGCATTATAATCAAATACTATAGAAGAATGTGAACAAACTTCCACTACACTGGCAAGCCTAGGAATACACGCATATAGAGACAATTCTGGGATGAAATTTTTATATTGTATCAGATACCTTTGTGAAAACTGTTTTCCAGTACTACATTATATTGAGACAAACTGAAAAGTGACTCTGCTGCAAATAAATTGTTTACAGTTAATGGACTCTTTTTTGTACTGGCAGCACCGTATTAGTAAAGAATTACTCTTAATACGTTGTATCTTCTAATAATTGAAAGATATTTAAGATATATATTAGTCTGACAGGAAAGTCATGATATCAAATGCACACATGGATCACTTGCAGGTGTCAGAAGTTATGAGATATAAGCAGCTTAATATACACTAAGCTAGCTTAAATATGCATGCAGTTTTGGCATGCTAGTTTACCTTGTTCTACACATAAGGCTCCCCTCATGTGATGCACCACCTGGTACCTTCTATGGAGAACGTACACAGTCACATCACAGTACATATGCTATGTGCTCCTCATCATAATTTTCATTAGACTGATTTCTACCTCCTGCCAGTATGTGTCTTTATCCCCATAGCTACTGAACAGTTCATTCAAGTTAGGACTACCAAATATACCAGACTGTTACAGTTTTCAAGTCTTAAATACTGTAAATATGGAATAGTATTAGTTAGCTGATGAATCCCCTGCGTGAAGACCTGTCTTATATCTTACATACCTCCTTACATTTTTGTTCCTGAAGCCTGGTTTTGCAAGAAGTTCTGTTCACAAACAGTAGCTCCCCTTGGGTCTAGCTAATGCTGATAAGGTCCTTCTAACCCATCATCCACAGAACAGAAAAAGCTAGCTCTAGTCATTCCAAGTCTTCTAGATGTATTGAGAAGTCAGGGTAGGAACAGACAAGGGCAATCCAGTGTCATGGTTTTGTGATTTTCGGTTATTGGTATTCCACATCATAACATCATGTAGTGGACATACCTAGTTCTCAGAAGAGAAGGACTACTACAGTCCCCACGGTACTTTGCTCCTTTGTTACCATTTCCAGCCGGAGGGAAAAGATAGAAGCTTGCAGTATAAAAACTTGCGGATCACGAGACCTCGTCCCTTTTTCTGCCGTCTCTCGTCTTGGCAGCACCTCGCTCTCCAGCCGTCTTATCGTTGGTAGTAGAGTAAGGCCTACCTTGATTTTGGGACATTCTCTCTCTCTGTGTTGGATTTATCAGCTTAAATTGTAATTATATTGTATTATAGTGTGTTGTTTTGCATTCCGATATTTTATTTAGTAAATTAGTTTGTTTCTCCTCAGATTGTTGCCGCTGTTCTTTGCTCTCAGGGCCATCTCCCTACCCTTTTCCCCTTTCCCCTTTCCCCGGGGCGTGGGCCCTTGGGTCCCCCGTCCCCTTTGTCACGGAATCAGGCCTAACGCCCGTAAACCGTTGACATCCAGTGAAAGTGATTAGATGCTCTGATCTATATACGTGCTAAATGAGTGTTCTTCCTACAGATTTAATCATAGCAGCTTTAAAACATTTTAGGGAATCTTTCTAAATTCAGAAGTGGATATACGATTAATGCAAACAGATTACATTCAGACTTTTTTTGTTTTTAATTTCCCTTCGCCTTCATCATAGGAGCGTTACCTGTCTCTTGAAAGAAATAGTATTATTTTGCATATTCATCTAGTAAAGCATGAAGTTGAAGGGAGATAACTTTACTTGAAGAGGAAACTCAACAGCCTGTAAGATATGCACCCAGATTTGGATGCCCCTCACAAAGAAGAAACACTATGCATGTGAATATAGAACACAGAACTGCGACTTAACTCCAGTAACATTAAATGCAACTCCGTATGGTTGCATTCATGCCATAACTTAAAATGTTCTTTGTCTGTCATTTGTTTTTATTCTTCTTTTTATAGAACTGTTCCATCAGGTCTACTGCTAAGGATTAAAAATTTACCCCAAATATTTTTAAAATTTAACTGACACTTCTTTTTTTCCTTATCTTTCAATTTAAATAGATCATCTTTCCTGCATTTATACACTATCCCCATGCTCACAGCAAAACATTTTGTTTAATTACAAGATTCTGCAACCTAAGGACTTCCAATATAATCATATGCATTTATTCAACTTCGCTTTCAGCAAGACCTCAGTCCTGAAAGAAATATACACACAGTTCACAGTCTGACTTCACAGACACCTCCAGAAGTCAGCTGATCATGTGGATGCCAGCTCAGGACCAGTAGTTTGCTAGTTCAAACAGAGCGTAAAACATGTCACTGTAAGGCCTCTTACATTTTCTGCGTAATCCTATTCTGGAGAGGAAAGCAGGAAGGTGAAAGTTCAAGTTTGAGCTAGACTGCTATGACAACACACAAGCGGCTGTGCAAATCTCTGCACGGGATTACCGAGACTTGTGTGACATCATATTAAATAAGGCTTGTGTTTTGCTTATGATCTGTAATATTAGAGGGCTGAAATGCATCAGGTCCTCCATTATTCTCAGCAGACAAGAGAAATTAACTTAAGGAAAAAAACAGGATAAACAAAATGGGTGCTGTCTAATAATTTACCAAAGGCTCTAAGAGAAAGCTTTCTCCCACCCCAGTATGAATCTCACTATAACCTTAAGAAGTAATTGATCCTAAGCCTGGCAATTTTAGAGAATAGTTTGTGATTTGCGTTTTTTGACATTCAAGGAAATGGTGTCCTATGGGAAACATGCATACGTTCCAAAGCCAATCCCTTGTGCAAATAAATGGAGTTAAGTGCCAGTGACAAGGCTTGTCTAAAACTCAAATAGCAGAATTGTCAAAGATAGCTTAGAGAAGAATTAAATGACAACCTGCCTGCCTACCTCCCTCAGGGGCCATCTCTTGGAATGTTATTTTACACAAGAAATATTTCTTAAGGAAGGTTAGAAGTATCCATGCAACAATTAGTACTTACAGCATATGCACCTATTAAAAAAGCTGCATTTGCTCGTTTCCGCTGGTCAAAACTGGTATAGTAAACTATCTTCTTTCTTGACAGACTGAAATACTGTTAAAAAGAAAATTAATTTTTAAATAATCAGTATATTTAGTAAGAATGCATTTTAAAAATTCTTTAAGAGGCTACTTTTCTAACACTGACATGTAAATGAGAGTTTCTTGAAATTAAAGGAGAAAAAGTTACTGATACCATGGACAATCTTCTGACGTTACAGATAACAGTGCAGGGAAACATTTGCCGTTCCGGAGCAAACATATTAGTTCTGCTGTGCAAAAATATCCTACAAACACAGTTCAATCACAACAGTCAACATAAAATACTTTTTTTTCCCCCAAATATAAATATTTGAACAGTAGCTCAAGGATGCTGTTAAAAGGCATTGTGATTGTCAGACTCTCCCATGTGTTAAATGTCTTTAGTACAAAACTCTATAGAGAAGACAAACAGACTTTTTTTTTTGAGGAAAAACTCCAACTAAACAACAATCTTCCTCTATACCACCTGCAAATGGGGTGACAGGCAACATATTTTGAAAACTTCAATAACAAGAGTTTATTAAAAAAAATAAATTGTGCAACTGAAAGCCTGGGAAAAAAAAATCCAGGCACAAACTAAACTAGGAAGTTTTATGATTTGTTCTTTAGGAAGAAAAGAAGCCTCTGTCAGAGTTCTGTGGACAAAACTCCCCTTGAGAACAAGACCAACAAGCACAAGAACAATAAGGACAAACTGCAGCAAGACTACTTAAAGCTGAAGAGAGAACATAGTCATGTAAAAATGGCAAGCTAGATAGTTCATTGCAATTTAAAAAAATTATTTTTACTTCATGAATTTCTACTTTAATTACATTTTGCAACATTATCACGTGTGTTGTTCGTGGTAGATTTCTGTGGTACAATAACTATTTGAGGAAGACATCAACAGATAAACCAGACTTTCCTCCTAAAAATTTGCACTATTTTTACATAGACGGCTCTGAGAGTAATGCCTCCTATTTATTTCAATGGAAATAACAACAGACACAAAGAGCACAAGAACACTACTTGATAGAGCAAATTCTCAGCTACAAAACACTATTTTTCAACACAGTCTCCACCACTAGCCAATTCACATGGATAAGCTGAGACACTCTTAACTTCAGGGTGTGACAGCTGTGCAAAATGTAACGGAATATGGCTTACTGCCATACCACAGATATCATCCCCTGATGTTGTGGGTCAACATAACGAAATAAAAAACATTACTTTCAGAGCAGCCCTTATAGGAACTGCCTCTATTCCAGTGCTACTGTTACTCAAGTTCAGTACTTTAACTCCTACCTGACAGTTTACTTTCTTTTCCTACCCTTGGCACAGATGACACTTGGGAGCCAGAGATAAGGTAACCATAGCAGGATTGTGTTTTAGTTCTTTAATTAGTACCACTGTATTTCACTTACAGAAAAAGCTCACCTTAAATCTTGTAGCAAATTTTAGGACAGCTTTAACTGCAGAATCAAATTTTGGACCTCCAAAAAACAGAGCAGAAATTCAGGAGAAAATTGCTGTATGCATCGCAGTGAGGTTCTTACTCCCACCCCCCCCTAGAAATAGCATCTTTCAGGGCAATTCTAACTACCCGTTCCAAGCTGGTCTTATTACCCACAGCTTCCATAGGCAGATAGGCTGTGAGAACTAATGCAAGTGAGTGCATCTAAATCGGACTACAGTTGCTGAGAGGGATGATTACTAGCAATTGGAAGAGGTCATGTCTTAAGATCAACAGCAACATCTCTCTGTGTATACACAAAGATACAGAGCATAAGTAGTTATTTAATTAGTGAAGCTTTCAATTTTTATTAAAACTTGTCAAAATTTTAAGATTCCTCCTTTCTTCCCCCTCTTCAATTTCTTAATTTTAGTGTTCTCTAACTGCAGTTCCACCCATGATGCGTGGGTGGGATAACATCACAGTAGTTATGCAACAGTGACAGAACTTCAATTATAACTTGTTGACTGCTACTTATTTTAAAGCAAAGTTCTTTGTAACAGTTTACAGTTCACCTGAAATACTGCTTGGAAGTGCAAAAAGTATATGCTGGTTGCTAGCTATCCAGAAGTAAGTTCTACTCAAAAAGACTATTTCATGCTTTATTTTACAGAGTACACTTCTTTGTCATACGGATATATAAAGTCAGTCCAGTTCAGAAATACTTTTGTATTAGAAAGATGCAAAAAGTGATAGCCCACCTTAAATGCTCCCAAAACATTAAAATGAAAGCAGAGAATTAACACTGCTTCATTTTTTAAAAATGCAAGGCTTTAATCTTTATGAGCTACACAACTGTGAAATATTTTTAAATCCCAAATAAAGCTTTAACACAAAATTGAAAGCTAATGCAAATAAACGGCCTACATAGTGAGTAGAGGAAAACTGCATCAGGATAGGATCAGTCACTACTTTTGTTTACCCACTAGTTACAGAAAATCAAACTTTACAGCTAATGTTGCTGAACCGACTTGCTGCATGCATGAATGCTTCTGTTAATGCTAACACAAATACTTGACTCGGTTACACTTTCACTATCAATACTAACCTATCCAAACTATAAAAGGAATATAATGACATTTTGACCAAATTTCAAAAGGTAAGACAAGTTCTGGGTAGGTTCAATGACAAGTGTTAAAGACAGTTGTTTTAAGGTTTTGTGGAATTTGTTTATGTTTTCTTTTGCTTGTTGTATTGTTTTTAAGTGAAGAAATGTCTCCAGAGCTCCACCTGAACATGGAGATTTTGTTTCCTTAGATAATACATAACTCAGAGGCACCAAAAATGTTTCAAAAAGGACACTCACTATGAGATGTCCAGAGAATAGCTATAGTTAAGGATGATATAGAAATATGGTTGCAACTCACCCCTTACTTTTTTAAAAGTTAAAACACATGCACTGTGAAGTAACAAAGAGATTTCTCTTTACCAATAATAACATTTCAGTAGAACACAAAATGTAATAAAGCAGTACCTGTCAAGATATTTCTCAGAAGAATATACTCAGAGACTGTCTTTTTAAATAAGAGCAGAAGCTATAAGAGAAGTGCAGCAGGTTTTGTTTCAGGCAACAAAACTCTCTGGTATATGAAAGGATTCCAGAACATATTTTTTTTTCCACTTTAAAATTACTTTAATTTTATAATAGATTAATTTTTTGCTTCTTGAAGATCCCAAGAGAGATTTACTTGCATTGTTCTACAAGAAATTGCTGTAATGTGTTTAATAATGTTGGATCCACGCAAATACTGCTTAAAGAAATACACACAAATGTATGCACATAAACAACAGCGAATACAGTGCTTGCAGACAGGCCATGAAAAATCATGTATTAAAAAAAGGTACATGCAATCTGCCTCAAAACCTAAGCTGTCCTAAAGGAGATGCTTACAATTACCACAACACAGCACACAAGAAACATTAGTCCCACAGCTCATAGGTCTGCCGGTATCTTCCGTTATTGCTTTTCCATCTTTGGTAACTCAAATCATTTCTCTAGGCAATTCTCCCTCTCTGATTATGCCTGCTTCTTAATTTATTGAGTTTGCATAAGGTTATATATGCTCAGAACACAGTACTTTAAATCATTTTATGAAATCAGACTTTTTTAAATGAAAGAAAAATTAGTTTCATAACTTAATTAGGAAAAAAAGCTTGACTAAGCAATTACAGACAGAATTCAAAGAACAAGTACGAAGATAGCATTGGAAAGCATCTTTTCTTGCTGTTGTCTCAGCTAGTCAATATCGTCTCCATAGCAATCAGCAAAACATCACAAACATAACAAGGTCAGGAAGGTTTTCCTGTAAAACACAGCTTCAGTGCTTTACCTTCAACAAAAAATGATATTTGAATAAACTCTTCAGTTCTTTAGAACAGAATTACTCACTGCTTTTAAAGTCAGCCAGCATAAAGATACAATAGTGTCAAGTGCTGGTCTGTCATGTAGTACATTTTAAAATGAGGCATTTCTCCCTCCTCTCTGCCTCCCCAAAAAGGAGAGGTGGGAGCAGAAAACTGCCACCCTCACGCTTCATCCCTCTACCAAAACAGAAATAGATGCAGTTGAAAGACTTGGAGAGGAAGTTTGTGGGGTTTTGTTTGTATTTTAAATGAGATCTCATAGTCACATTTCTACTGCTTCCCTTAATATAAATTCTAAACTTAAGAAAAGCCTTCAAAATTCTTAAATTCCTTTTGTGATACCATATCCACACAAAAACTATCACACTTAGTGCATTTTTTCTGTGCCATGCTTCTTGCAAAGGCTTTTTGTTAGAAAAGCATACTCAGTATACTTGACTAGCAAAGCTGAGCAGAAGTCTGTAGTAGTTATACCTACAGTACGCATCAGATGCGCACTTCAGCCTGTGGATGAAGCCCTTCCGAGCCTGCCGGGCCACTGCAGACAGTACCTAAACTAAGACAGAGTCTAGTACATATTTTATGTATTAGGGAAGCAAAGTTTACATTCGCAGATACTGGCCTATCTCAAAGGCAGTGCTAATCAGGCAAACTGGAATCTATTCAAGCCAAAGTTTCTGCATTACTCAGCTGGTATACCAAGCTTTAGCTGTTTGATTTCAGGTATTATTTTCCTCTGGTTGCACTATCAGATTACCCTTCTCTACTGTGTTACCAGTAGTTTAAATTAACCTATTTTGAATTAACCTCTGGTAACAGTAATGGACAGCACCTCCCTTCTGGCTGATCTGCTTGAGATTTCTCCGTCCTCTTCCTGACAATCTGTACTCCTCACCTAGCACTGTGAGTTTGCTTTTTTTTACTTGCCAAAAAATATGAAAGTTATTTTAATATAACAAAGTATTGCTGAGCCAACTCCACAAGTGTCAGTTACTCATTCAGTTTTAATTTGGCTCCCCTGTGTATTTTTTTTTCCCATTAGCATATATGGTCTTTACAATATCACGATTACATGCCATTTACAACTAGCAGCTTGCCTTGCTCTGGGCAGATGATGCAACAATAAAGGCATTTCGCTTTAACACTGAATCATTAAACACAAGTTGTAGAGTACTTACTAGCAGTGTTTTTGTTTTCTGGCTGAAAGTCTTAGAACTCCTTTCTAGGAATTTGAAGGAGTTCTAGCCTAAGTACAAAGCATAAAGTCATGCTTCAACTGTGATATATAAGAATGTATTCATGTCCCAAATCGATCACAGTCTGAAGCTAGAGAAACAGAACTGACAGAACTAATCTCTACAGACCAGAGCGATATTCCCTATCAGATAGCATCATGCACACTAACAAAACTGAGTCGCAGTCTTTCAAAAGTAGCTGTTGCTTAGAGATTGTTTGGGCAGTCACCTGCTGCTGGGAGGTGGTGAGCAATTGCCTTAGCACCACCTGTTGTTTTCCCTCTGTCTTTCCTTTTTATTGCCCTACTTAAGTCATCTTTAACTCAACCCACAAGTTTTTATTGGTTTTGCTCTTCTGGTTCTCTCCCCTGTCCCACTGGGGCAGCAGTCAGCAAGCAGCTGCTGCTTGCTTAGTTGCTGCCCAAGGTCAACTCAGACCAGGCTTGTGGCTTTATCACAGAATAGTATTGCTGGAACAAAACTCAGATGGTATGATCTTCCAAAATAAATGCCGCATTCACATGTTCTAGACCACTTTATAAAGGAAGGACAAAAATTTTGCAGTCAAGAGAAAAGCTACTGTGGTATCTGAAGAAGATACTTACATTTTCTACATCTATAGCAGAGCAAAAAAATTGCCTGAAATCTACAACACTAAGGTGGAAGCAGAAGAATAAGGTTTCTACAAACTGAAAGCAGTGACACCTCTGCAAGTACTACAGAAAAAAAGAACCATTTTTATTTGTGTAAAAGACTTTTCTATAACACTATTATTACAAGCAACGTTTTATTTAAATGAAAGATTGCAAAGTTTTAACTTTTTGACTGAGTGAGATTTAAATATTGTGATTTTGGAGATGACGCTTTCTTTTCATAGGAGACAAGGATGAGCAGGGATGTTTGTTTTAATATCTGTTGTGGTCTGTGGGTTTTTTGGGGGGGAGGGGAGGGTATGTTTACTTCTTTTTTTTTTTTGAGTTATTCTTACCAACAGACCAACTTCATCAGCTGCAAACCCATGAAATATCCATACAGCCATACTATTTCTTGTTATTTACTATTTCACTATGAAACTAAGATTATGAAGGTGAAATCACCCTTCAGTACCTTACCTGCTAAGCAACAATGGCGGGATATTCCTTTTTTTTTTCCATTCTTCAGAGGTAAAAGAATTCAGAGCAAAGAAGAGCCTTAAGCTTAGTAGCAACTATCTATAGATAGCAAGTACCAAATAATCACTTTCAAAATGGAAAACAGGTTTTATCTGAGTTTGAAAGCACAAGAATATAGGAACAATATTTTTTAAACAAAGCTTACCTTTAATTTCTTATTTAGTTTACAGCAATATCTGTATAACATTGCCAAATTTAAAGGTCCAAAATCTGCATAGAAACTTTGAGAAAAGAAAAAAATGTTATTTATGCAAAACAGTGAAGTAAATTTCAATGTGCATACTGTTGATAGCTAAAGCTGCAGAATAGTAAACTACGGGGAATACTGAGTGGACAATATATACAATACACCACATAAACCCTTTATTTCAGCTGCTGCAGTAACTGAAATTTAAGCCTACTTCTTTTTTATCCCATCTCCCATTATCCCAGAAACTACCTATTATTCATACGCACCTTACACAGAATGCTTTATTGCTTTCCCTTTTGTCCCCCTTACTCCTCTTGTTTCTAAGAAAAGTTCTCAGAGTTTGTCATTTATTTCATGTTTTCTCATTGTTCCCATCCCTCTCTTCTAGATTTTCCTTAAACATCCACATACCCCTTGAGGCAGCAACTGCTGCCCTTTGGATAAGAGAGACCAGCAATAGCACATTCAGGAAAATTATTGCAAAAAATAAAAGTTTCTGGTCAGGATTCACAGCGCTCTTTCTCACTAATCCTAAGCCTCTGGAGACTTATTACTTCATTAATACCCCTTCCACACACACATCCTCTCAAACAAACAAACAAAAACAAACAAAAAAACCAAAGCCCAGTGAAGAAGAGTGAATTATATCGGCCCCACTGCTGCCCAGAATGAGCACCCTGCCTGCCACACCAGTGAAGTGTTAACATCATCTACTTTACAACATCACATAGCAGCACAAATGTGTTTATCCCTTGCAGCGCAAAACATTGTCATAATGTTTAAATACAGTAGCTCTTTAGGTGGGTCAAAGACTAAGCTGTCCAACTCCTAGGACTGTAAGTTCACAGAACTCAGATGAAAATTTTAGTGGCAATAAAGTAGTCACTAACTTTTAGAATTCCTCATCTCAGATAAGGCTGCCAGATATGGTCAACAGTTACAGCTATTTTAAAACCAAAACTCTCCATTAAGTTCTTAATAGAGATTAAATGAAAAAAGAACAAGTATGATTTAAAAAATAATAATGAAAAACTGGAGCTCTAAGGACACTGCAGTGAACATGGCTTCTAGAAAAGCTCCGTAGGTAGCTTGTTAAAATTGGTTCTCATTCTGCAGCACTAAAATCCCAAAACAAAAACAAAGCCACACCTCTCATTCCAGTATTACCTTCAGAATATTAATTCACTTGCATGATGAACAAGTAGAACTTGGATTTTAAGACTATTTTGTGAAAAATACTTGAAAAAAATCAAACTGTGGAACAAAATAGTTTCTAATACAGCTTCGATCAGCACAATGATATAATTGAACACGCAGTTCATCTAAAGCACAGAACTACAGCCATGCTTTAGGATAAGCTTCCATTACTATTCATTTGCTAGAACTACAGCAGTATGAACTCAAACATCCATTTCTACTTTTCTGCATGATTAAACACAAACAGAAGAGCAGGAAAAGCAGATTAAAATGAATTCACCAATCAATTTATCCACAATAGATAAGTTACTTACTGTTTTGATGGATGTAAAGAAAAGATACATTTAGTCAATTAATCCATGAAGTAACAAGATATTTCTAAAAAATAAAGCTACTCAGATTCTCATTACTGTGATTTTCTATCATTTGCTGCCCTTAAGCAAACAATGGTTTTCTTAATACAGCCAAAAAAATTATCAATCTTTAACACCCTGGTATTGCTACTGTTTGGCTAATACTTTTCAAAATCCAAACACAATCAGAAAGAACAGGCACTTTCACTCAATAGTGCACCACTATTATTTAAAAAAAAAAAAATCAAAACCCACCAGCAACTTCTAATTCCTTTACACAACACCATGGGGCAGTATAAACAAGCCAAAACAAGCCACTGACATTGACATGTTGTGATACATGCATTAATAATTTGACTTTTTCCACTATGTGTCTTTAAACTGGAATAAGCTTGAATGTTCTTTTTAAATGGAGCTAAGTGAAACAAGTGTTTCACAGTTCTCCAAACAGAAAAGTTCTCTGACAGATAACATAAGGTTCTGTACTGAAGTAAGTGAACTCCTACAAAACTCTTCAATTTATATCCTTAAAACTGAATGCAATGTCTGATACGTCTAACCAGAAGAGTTTAATCTTATCCATGCCCATTACTTTTAGAGCAACAGGCCGTTTTTGTCCTTGAATTCAAGTCACTTAATCCCAAGTCAGTCCGTGGATTTTCTTCTTAAGAACAGAATTTTGAGAGCTAAATATAAGTGGAAGATGGGAAACTGGGGGGTGGAAATAAGCAATAAAGAGAAACAGCACACCAAGACACACTCCAAACTAAGAATTTTACCTGGCAAAAGTTGAAGACAGAAATTAAAAAAACAAAAACACACAAAGAAATGAAATCTGATTACATAATACAATGTACATAACCAATATTCATTCATTTACAATTATTTCACATTTAACAGATTTTCATTATATCCAGATGTTCCTGTAAGCATTTGTACGCCATATGAAATCAGCACATCTCTGAAACTTAAGCCAGTTAAGAGACAGTCATTTGCAATGGTGGTGGGAACCAGATATGAGGAACAGAAGGCAAGTACGGTATTAATCTACATTTATATTTTGTTTTAATCAAGTACTTAGATGATAGCTGAAATTATTCTTCCTCCCCACCCCATGGAAGCTTGCTATCTTTATGCTTCTCCAGCTACTTTGCAGCAAAACCCCTGAATCCACTACGTGAATATTTAAATACTCTACTTCAGAAACACCATCATAATGGTACCTGGAAGCAGAAGCATAGGTTTCTCCTTAGAATCAACTCCTTGAACAGCCTTTCTCATCAGCTCTTACAGCCTATCATTTCCGATACCTGCTGTTTTGTATCATAGGAATTGCCATCTACCTAGATAAGCCAGCCCTAAATCAGCTCATTTATTTACTCTTTCATGCAAGTACTTTCTTCCAGTGAATGTAAATGTGAAATAAATATAGTCTAGGACTACATAGTCTTTAGGACAGAAACTCAAGATGTTTCTGACTGTAGTTCTGTGCAATGCCACATGAAGGTGCCATGGGCCAGGTCAAGCCTTGGGCACCTCTTCTGAACGAAGAAGTTAATTTTACTAAGTATTTGAATATTGCTGACCCTAGCACAGCAGTAAATGATAAACAGCTTTCATATCTGGAAGTAACGGATGGAGCCCAGTTACAGCCAGTGAAGGAATACCATATCCAGGCAGTCTCTGAAATTAATTGATGACCTCCACATTAACATCACAATCAACGTATTTATGGCTAGGGCACTAAGTTACCTTTCAAAATAAACTGAATTACTTACACTTTGCTCCAGAAATCCAAAGGTGAACATAAACTTTCCCCCTGCAGATAGATGTACTAAAGCAGTAGTTTTATACTGCCATTCCCTTACAAATTTTGTGATACAGTAACAGAAATACAGATGAGAAGATAGGAGACTCCTATCTGAAGATTTAGCTCAGGATTTTTTTCTTCATGACAGATCAGCATAAGTTTGGAGCTACTGCTACGCTGAATATGAGGGTATGTAAGCATTCTGCATTAAGTAGTAGGTATTCACAGCAGCCTGAATATGGTTCAAACCCTTATTAACATATTGGAAAACAAGCTAGAACAGCTTCACAGAGCCAGTTCTAACCATGCACAAATGCTCAGAGGAAACGATGTTACTGGCCAGGCAGCTTATTTGGTGTTTGAGTCAGTAACTTTAAAACGAGCATAGTTTAGCTATTGCAATCTCTTTCTAGAGCACACATACAAGAATTGACAAGCAGCTACTGTTCTCTGCAAGACGCTTACCTTTGTTGGAGACTAACAACTATAGAAAAGCCTCTTTTCCACCAGATAGGAGCACCTCAAGTTGGCTGTTATTTGGACTAAGAGTTTAACCATAAGAACTGCAGCAAGTAGCTGAAATGCAGCTTACTAGACACAAGACTAAACTAATTTGTAAACATGTTACAGAAATCCAGTTTCTTGCTGAGGTTACTATTAAAAATAAGCAGTAAGACTAAATTAGAACGAGAAGAAAAATATTCTTCACCTTCTTTTCTCTCCCCCCCCCCCTTCCTAGGCTGGATCACTAGAACATTCAGGTGTCTGCTCCATGGGCTCTCAATCCAAGTATAAGCAGTACAAGAATCAGCCGCTGCAGAAGCAGTAAATGGCTACTAGAGCTAAATGTTTCAAACCGTTAAGTTGAATACATCTGAATTGACACAAATTTTCTAGATGAAAGCCAGAAGTATCAATCCACATATTCATTAAAACTTAACTCTGGTGGTCCTGAAATCTTACCTATTTGGTTTTCCTTCTCGCACCCCTGCTTCCCAAAGCACATCCCACCTTCCCACTTCTTACACGTGTGAACAAAGGCAGGATGCCCAACAGCACTAGCTGCTGCTCTAGTCCCACCAATTCCTGTCACATACAAACTGCTGAGAGCTTTCTCATCGGGGACGAGACACAATCCCTAACACTTCATACTACTAAAAGATTGCACACTTCTGAATGATGAAGATACAGCAAACATAACTCTAGAAGTGATATCACCCCACCGCTTGCATCTGAAGATAGGAATAACACAGAAGTTACGGATTACGCAAAACATCAGGTACTCACTCCTTTTCCCCCCAGATGTTCCAAATCTTCAAGATCCCATCTATTCAAAATCCAAGAATAAATCAAAGCTCCAAGTTACCTACAGTTAGAGCTACTCCAGATGCATGCATTTTTCAAACAATACTTCAAGATGTCAAGAGCAAAGTATCAGCAAAGATCTTCTTCCATAGATCTTTGCCTGTAGAAGAATCTTAAGATTGTTAGAAACCTACTTTCTATGGAAAATAAAACTCATCTTAAGAGACCAAGTTTCTTGTAGAAGGTTTTCTATTTCAAGCTACATGTCTGTCCAGTAGGAAACTGGAGCCTAGAAAACAGATTATTCCAGTACACATTTATTGCAAACAATAAATCCTCAATGCCTTTGTAATTTGCTTTCATCTTTTCCATGTGAATCGCAGAATAGTTGATGTTGGAAGGCATGTCTAGAGGTCATCTGGTGCAACCTCCCTGCTCAAGCATGGACACCCAGGATCACATCCAGACAGCTCTTGAACATCTCTGCACAGGGAAGCTCCACCTGGACAACCGGTGCCTCATCACCCACACAGTAAAAGTGCTTCCTGATGATCACACAGAATCTCATGTAGCAGTTTGTGCACACTGTCTCATCTTGGTGCTGGGTACGACCGAGGAGCCTGGCTCCATCCTCTTCACACTCTCCAGGGTAATGTTTCCCCACTTGAGATTTCTCCAGGCTAAACAGTCCGACTTATCTCAGTCTCTACACATAGCAAAGGTGCTCAAGTCCCTTCATTAACTTGGTGAAGAAGGCACAAGAGTGCATATAAGATGTATTAAACTTGTACTGGAGAGAACACCACAAATGCTAAGGTGCAGCACTTCAGGTGTTTCAAATATAAAATTATGCCAGTAGTTCATATTCTAAGTAGAAGATGATACTCCCAGTTTTCAGATCACCTGACTCCGCTTGCAGTGAATTTAAAAACTGTTACTTTAAGATGAAAAAGAAAAAAGCTACAGTACTGTTATTAACAGCCATCCACAAAAATTGGACATAAAACTGATATTTATGAAGCTTCATTTTCCTCTGTATTTACATTCATAATGATAAAAGGTGGAAGCTAGCAAGTTTCTTAGACGTGATGTGGTTTTGTCACTGTTTTTGTGGACTTCAACTCGCTAAGTTATCTTAGTCACTTGATAGTGAAGTTCAACTCTCCAAAAGCTGGAAGTGAACAAGGAACTCTCTGTTCTCTGTGTGAAGTGACAGCTCTATTTGTTGTAACATGGATAAGGTTTTCTTTTCCTTTCAACTGATATAAGCCTCAAAAGGATGGTGAAGTTCAGGTTTCCTATGCAAGTACCTTTATTGGATAACCATACAAAGCAGCGTTTTACACTGGTCAAATAAACAAGTTAATCTATACTCATACCACTGGAAAGAGAAACTGCATTGCATACGTGTATACAAAGAAGAAAACATGTCCGACAAGTCAAAGTCCAAAGAATACTCATTAAATGAAGTCATAGCTTTGAGTTTTATTCTATTTCTGCTTGAACTTCAAAAAACATAGCTAACATTAAGACTGCTGTAAAACGGGCAAGCAACATACCATGGCTTGAAGGCTGTAGTGTACAACATAGGATGTACAGAGAATATCATACTATTTATTTTTGCAGCTGCTCGCTAAATTTCAGATCAGATCTGCAAAAGCTGTTTATAAAAAAAAAGATCAGAAGTTAGAAGTGACCGAGTAAAAACACAGTTTGAGAACTGCCGATATTATTTACCAAAAGGATGATATTCCCAGTTTTAACTAACTTTTAATTTTGCTTGAAAAATTTACACAACAATAAAAATGATGTTACAAATTGTTTGGATGAAAAGATGTGAAAGTCAAGTTAACCAATCAAGTGTAATATTCCCAATCCAGATCTATTTACTGAAAGGTGAAGCATGAAAGACACTATTCTTAGAGAAGAAAAAGCTTCTTATTCTTGCCTAACTCACTAATTGAGATCTTGCCAAGGCAAGGCTTGTCTATTTGCCAAATGACAGTCCTCATCAAGCTGGATTATTTCTCATTAACTCAGCTTTCCTGAAGCAATAGTTACCTGCAATACATTATTCTGCAAGACTGTATTCTCTTGTAGGTAGCAGGGCAGATTTCCTCAGGAGGGACCTCAGAGACTTTCAGAGAAAGACTGACAAAATCTTACTGAAACAAAACAACTGTGTGGGGGGGAGGGGAAGCTATACAAAGTCAGTTGCATAAATTCATTCTAAATTCAAACAGGAAATTTGCATGCCATCTCTTCTTTAGCACAGTAAGTCCCACGTTAAATTGCAGCACATGCAACTAAAACAGTGACAGTTCGACAGTTCTACTAGTGAGCTCCCAGACAGATAATGTTTGAGATGTTCCAAAGCACACTGAAATCCTTTCTTTTTAACTTTTCAAAGTATCAGTGCTTAAATAAAGTAGTTTTATGAATTCGTTAGAACAGTTGACAACTTCAAGTTAAAATTAAGGCTGAGCTACTCAAAATTACATAATCACATTTTGGGTATAGCCTAGTGATAAATCATGTGATGCACTACAACAGCAAGCATTCACTCCAAAACTTCCAGGCCCACCAAATTTAGTGTTAGAGCACTTTTCTTTAATAGAGTTCGCTGTTAATTTACACTATTACTTCCTTATGTGTCATCAAGAGTGAAGAGAGAAAAACAATGTAGTGAGACAAGGAGATTAAGTACTATGCGATCCAATAACATGCTCTTCATAATCAGACTAACAACCCCATACTCACATATTCACGAGGTTTTTCGACAATGTATTGCTTCAAAGAAAGCAAACTGACCTCACTAAAGTCAGCCAAATTAATTTCCGCATCACTTCACAGTTAGAATTATCACTAAAGATAGAACAGCCCAAAGAAAAGCAGTTCAGTTCCATATACAATGAAGTACGTTTGTCTAGTCACTACTATGAAGCATCTTAACAAAACTAAGTCAATAAATACTTGTGTTAGCAAAGTTATTTACATACCTCACAGGCGCTGAGGATTTTGTGCCCGAACAGATATCTCCTATACTCTTACTCTTAACTATTTGAACTAGTTCAATTACAAAGCAAAAGCAGCCAAGAAATTTTGATGAGGAAGAACAGCACAGGTAGGTCGTTTTGAATGAAGACTCTACAAAACACTGTTCTGGGCTACAGCACTCCAGAGTTTACCTCCAAATTTCATTTCAGCATCACATAAATATTTCCAATTGCTTTCTCAGAAAGGTGCATTTTTGAGAAAGCTATCAGGAGTCCCAGCTTGGTGTTGGAAGTTGGGTTCTACTATTACTTAGACACAAACGCAGGTGTCAGGGCCAGTCTCTGCTGTGCAGCCTGTGAAGTACAGCAGACAAACATCTAGCTCACTGAGGAGAATAAAGGGAACCTATAGTAGAACCAGCATTTTCCTAAACACTACTTGACTTCTATTTTATTTCTCTTTTCGATACTAGCTTTCCAATTTCAGAAAGGTGCTGACAAAAATATAAAGTGGTAACCCTGCCAGCATCTGCTTTTACTTCGCTGAGAATACAAGCTTCCTTAGAGATGGGAGTGAAAGGAAAAACATACAAATTTTGACATGGTTTTACTATCAAATATTGCATACACTAATAGAGATGTACAGTATGTTACATATACCAGTGGAAAACTTAGCACTGCTTATCTAGAAGAACTAGGTTATTATACAGGATGCATTCATGCCACCAGGCAATTGTCACTTAGTTCCTACTTCAAATTACAGTTTACCATTTTACTTTGAGAATGCAACAGGATGAGTACTGCTACTATATCAAATATAGGATACCTTTAGAAATGGCCCCGACAGATTACAAGCTGTTGACTCAAAGTATACCACAAGTTACACGTCTAAAGTCTTTAAATATGCCCTAGTAGTTAACAGAAGGAAGCAAAGACTTCACTATCTTGTTTATCTGGTATTATGTTACATTCTGGTGCATGGTTAACCGATATGTGGATTAAGGAGTACATTTATTGAATTTGCTTCAATGATTGTTACAGAAAACACCCTCAACCCAAACAGGAAATTACAAAAGTTAACTTTGAGAAAAGATCATAAGGAACTCCACTAGAAGATAGACAACTGAAAACAATGAAGACTCAAATGCGTGTTTTAAAAAAACCAAGCAAACAAACCACAACCTAGAACTGTAAGCTTTGCACAGAAGGGAAGCTACAAACTGAGGAAAATTGTTTTGCACCTTCACAGAAGCAGCACTGAAGTCACAGGTATGGGATGTGGTTGATACTCTTAAGTTCTTTAGCTCATGGAAAGAAAGTCACATTTTACATAAGAACACTTCTTTTTATCCCACTGGAAATATCTTGTAGCACAGCAAACCCTCTGTCAAGTGGTAGACTATGCAGGGAACAGCTATCTGGGTGCATAATCTACAGCATCGACTTTAACTACAGCACCGGGCTATTACTTTATTTGTTTTGTGTACATATTTCATGTTTCTTTGTAGAACTCCACCTACAATCAACTTAACTGTTGGCTTTCTGTTCTACCAGTGACTTCCAGGCACTAGAAGCTGTTACTTCAGAAAATACTTTCTCTTCTGTTTTCAAGCTACAAAAGCCAACCGGAAGTGCTATCTAAAAACCTTGAAATAAGTTGCAGATGTGCTTCAAGCACAAATCAAAGTCTTGCAGTCTTATGATTCTGCATGAAAGGTGATCACTTCATGCTCTGGCTATAGGAGAACACAAAAATGAGCTACTGTTTCACACACAGTCACACTAAGCAACCTTCTATTTCAGACACCATTTAATAAGATGTAATTAGTCTTAAGAGATCTTCTCCAGTTTATAATGGAGCTCGGCAGCCCAGATAACCCGCCCTAGCTCAGCTACGATGTAACAGCTCAGCCATTTAGAGTTATTTAAGTAGCACGGTAGGATTTTTAGATTATTTTTTGTTTAAACCAAAACGCTGTTAAACACTTACTTCTCATAGACCAGTTCGTCGTCAGTACAGAAGTAGTGGGTGTTCACCGTACTTTTGGGCTTATTCCGCAAAGTAGCGAAGTAGAGGCGATCTGAAAGACAGCGGAGGGCCGCGTTGCGCAGAGCGGCCCAGTCCAGCCCCGGGGCTCCCGCCGCCCCGGGCCCCGCACACGGCGGCACAGAGCAACAGGTGCCGGCCCCGCGCCCCGCCGGAAAACAGCGGAGGAAGAACTACAGAGGCGTTCCCCATAGCGGCAGCGGGGCAAGCAGCTTGCGAAAACCGCAAAGCAGAAGGGGCCGAGGGAGGCAGCCAAGTGCTTAAAGCGGCTGGACGGAGAGGAGGGGGCCCGAGGGATGCTCCGCAGCGGAGCCCCCGCGGCCGGGGCACGGGGAGCGCTCCCGGCCCGTTCTCACCTTTCACGAACTCGGAGGCTCCCCCCAGCACTTCGGAGGCGGCCGCCGCCGGCTCCATCTTAAACAGGGCGCGGAGCAGCGAGGCGCGGGGCGGCTCCGAGCTCATGGCGCTCCGGGGCAGCGCTGAGACGCGCTCGCAGGGACGCGACCCGCTGCCCAGATGAACCGCCCGCTACGGGCCACGCTACTGAGAGCGCCGCCACCCGCATAGGAACCGGAGCGGGGGCGAGAGCTAGCTCCGGGACACGGCGAGCCGCCGGGAGCCCGCAGGGACCTCGGCTCCACCCCGGCCAGGCGGGAGCCGCCCCCGGATAAAGCAGCCGCGGGTGGTTACCAAGCGACTAGCGGAGCTCTAGCGACGGCGCTCCCCAGCCTTTGTTTCCCCCGGCCGAGGTCGAGGTGGGCGGGCGCCCCCTCAAGCCCCCGGCCCCGCCCTCCGCCTCAATGCCCCGGGTTCGCCAGGCACGGCCCCGCCCTCCGCCCCCGTCCCGCTGGAGCCCGGCCAGCTCCGCGCTCGGGTAGCGCTTCCGCGCCCCGCAGCGTTCCTTTCTGCTCCGTCCCCGCCCCCGGGCTGCGCTCTGCGGAGCGGCCCCGCGGAGACAGAACGCCCCGGTGCCCGGCTCGCGAGATCTCTGGCGGCGGGAAATGAGCCGGGCTGGTATCTCCCCAGCGCGAGATAGAGGTGAGCGAGCTGGCAGACCGGGCAAAGGCCGCCTCGTGCAGGAAGGGGAGAAGGAAAGTGCTGCACGGCACCAGCGGAGCCCTTTCTTCACACTCTGAGCTGGGACTCTTGTTTGCGAAGTCCGGGCCCGGCAGGCGTTGCCCTACCTTCTGTGTGATGGACAGGCAGATCCACCAATCACACGCTGCCTTCCCAACTCTCCCTGCCAACGAGCGGCGCACGTTGTGGAGAGGGTTGTTCCCGGCCACCTCCCTCGAGCGGGTCTCGCCTCAACTGCTCCTCTTCCCGCCTTCGGCGCGTGCGGATCGGAGCTCCGTGTGAGGAGCACTGAGGCGGGACGGGGTCCCGAGGTCACGCATTTTTAGCGCGTGGAACCCCTAACACGTTGGGTCGGGCTTCCCTCTCACTGAGAGGTTACGCAGCAGCGAGACGTTTCACATGCGCTACGGAGGCTGTGGTAACACTACGCTAGTTTTTTTGTTTTGTTTTGTTTTGTTTTTTTTGGTTTTTGTTTTTTTGTTTGTTTGTTTGTTTTTTGACTTATGGTGGTTGATTCACAATAGCTGAATTAGCCTATAGTTTAATTAACCAGCTGCCAAATAAACGTGTTTTAAAAGCATTACATAGAAATGCCTTTCCTCCACCCACCTCTTCAGAAAGAGCCTGTGAGTGCCAAACAGAGACAGCTCAAGCACAACCCCACACCAAACAGCAGAAAGCAGTACAGGAGAGGTGCTCTTTTAAGAAAAAGGATGCTGCTCTTCCCAAAGGAAAAAGAAGCCAAATACCTTAAACAGATTTTTGTAATACAAAGTAATATGAAGCGCTGAGGTCTGTGTTATTGCCACCATCTTTTTGTAACATAAATAATTGTTACTGCCAGTTGACGTCCTTCTGTGAGCTGCAGGTGAGGCCAAACAGTGCTGTAAAACACTTCTCACTCTTCCATTTTTAATCTGTGCTGAAGTACTACAGAAACACTTCTCATGCATTTCTTAGTTTTACCATTGCTTACTTATTTTTTGGTACCGATTCTAATAATTTATACTTTTTTTTTTTTAATAGCTCCAGAACTTCCTAAATATGATTCTCTTTGAACCTCTACGAACTTAGGTAAGGAACATCATTCTTAGTAAGTACTCTTGTAGAAGATGCTTGCAAGGCCATAATCTTCTGTTAGAATAAGTTAAATAGAGGTTGTTGTAGGGTATTTTGTTTGCTTGTCATGTAAATCAATGTGCTTACCTTTTTCTGTTTGTCTTTCTCTTGTACTTTTATCCTTAAATAAATAAAGTATGGAGTATTTACATGCAAGATCTTAGAGTAGAAATTCTCTAAGGAACAGGAGATTCAGAACCAGAGCTTCCTAACATCCCTTTTACTCAAACTTCCATTACAGGTCAGTGCAGCATACATTTCTAAGCACATGCCACACTACGTGTCAGGAGTACATATGAGCATACTCAAAGGAGCTTTAATTAAGGTATCTTTGCCAATAGAAGGAAAGATGGAACAGTGTAACAAGCTTCATATCCAGTATCTATAATCTTAAGATACATAGTTCTGTGCTTAAGCCTATTCTTTCCAAATACATATTAGCTAGGCTGGTATACCTACGATGGAAGCATGGCTAGCAACTGAAGTCCTATCAAAAGCTGTTTGCAGATAGCTTACATACCTTTGGCAACACTACAAATATTGCTTTGGTTGCATGTAAGTGCAATTAGTGGCAATTAGCTAGATACTTTTTAAGCATAGAAAACACTTAATCTTGCTCTTCTCCCCTGTAAAAACGAACTAAATAACTTCCATGGTTTTTTAGTCCTAGTATTTCCTCATAGCTTTTATAGTATAACTATACCTTGTAAAATACTTTCACAATGTTTTGACCTCATACTTTTCATTATAATCACTTCCAAGTGCTATTTCAAAAAATTTGATCAAGCCTACAGTGACATCTTGTGGCATTTTTTTTTTTAACTATAGAAGCAATCTTCTTGTAGTCTTATCACAATTTTAGGACTACATCCTGTTTAAAAATTATATTGTACTTCTAAATAAGTACAATAGAAAATTATTGTACTTCTCAATAAATTTTAAAAATTGGTTTGATTTTTTCCTAATATAAGATTTCTTAAGTACGTATTTCAGATACCATTTATAAAATCCTGTGTTGCATAAACACTAATTTCTACAGAAAATTCAGAGGCAGTGATAAATCTGTTTAGACTTCAGGATACTTCCAAATGACATCTACACAATCTCTTAAAAAAAAAAAACCATTTTGTTATTATATGTAGTGATTGGAAAGATCAACACAATGGAAAAGGCATTACAAAAGCGGTGGAAGAACCAGCACAATAGAAAGGAGCTACAAAGAAAAGGAAGTAGATCGTTCACCTGTATCAGAAAATTCTGGGTTCACATAAAAAAGCTCTACCAAGGAGGAATCTCCAGAAAGAGATCCTTCCTCAGTGGCAGACATGGGGCCTAAGAGGGGTGGAGCCAGGCTTCCGGTCACACAGGTGAATTGCCTTCAGCTGTGCTTCCAGGGCTGACTAGGTCTTTCCTCCAGGTGCTCAATCAGTGGTTCAGGCTGTGACTCAGCAGTTCCCATACATGTTAATACATAAATTAAATTCTTAGCAAAATATTTCATCAAAGAATTTCAAGGCACTTCTATAACCATCAAGGGTCAAATTCATTATTTATAAAAAGTTATCAGCCCTGAAAACTTAGTCAAGAATGTGAAAATAAATACAGAACAAATGTATTTATGTATTTTATTTGACAAGGGTACAAATTAAATTTACCAGAATAATAAAAGCTTGTTCTATTCATTCCTTCACTGATACAGAAGAGCTCCCCACTAAAAAAGAAAACAACAAAAAAACAAAACAAAAAGCCCCAAACGATCCCTTCTCCGCAACAGTGAGCCCAAGATTAAGATTTGGCTAAGATGTCTGTTCACTTTACCTTTTAAAAGGTAAAAAATAACTAAAACAGTGAAGACATAACAGATAACACTGTACAGAACAGAAATTACAGATGACCAATAAGTGAAAAACGCATTACACTACCACTAGTGAAGTTGCATTTCTGGAAACCTCATAGTTCTGTTTGGATTTTACTTATCACTACATTATAGTAAATAAAATTTACTTTTTACTATTTACAACAAAATTGAACAGATTTTATGTTGCTATATGAAGTTTTTTCTCCTTAAATCTTACAGAAATACTAGGAAGTCTTCACTGAACATAAAATCTTTAATGCTGATAGAACAAAACAGGAGAATGCTCTGTTCTACTGAAAGAAAGCCAGAGACTCCATATCCAGAACCAGTTGTAAGAACATGTCACATTTTTCAAAGATTGTTTTGGTTCAGATACCTTATTAAAAAAAAAAATCGTACACCATCTGTGTAGATGGTGTTTGTATTCTAGACATGAACTGTTATTGATTACCAACTTTTGAACTGGTACTGAAAATAAATCAAAACTGACGTAGGTGAGACTAAACCTAAATCTGATGCCAGATTTGATTCCTCTCTGATACAAAAAAAAAATCGCTGCCTTTTTTGCTTTTCATCCATACTACAAAAAAGTTCTGTAGCTACAGTGAAAAGTTTTTCCCTATGTTAACACTGTTTCTAATAAAACAGAAGTTATTAAAAGTTGCTGTTTCTTGCCATAGATGAAGCCACATAATTCAGAGACTGATAGTAGTCCAGCCCTGTCACATATCACTGTATCTTAAAATACATATTTTTATGCTTTACACATTGCGCACTTTAATTCTGTTGTCATAGCTGCCAAAATCAGAGATGAAAGGAATCAAAAAATAATCATTCATGTGACAGAGTGGTTTCAAAAAAGGGAGACCTGTAATATTACAAAATATACAAACTAGAATAAAATGTAGAGCAGCTTGCTCTCATTAGCAATTGTAAATGAGACATACTTTAGAAGTGAGGATTTACTCAGACACTTCTTTGTAACAATGTACACACATTATACCAAAACAAAACTAGGTACTAAAGACAGTATTGGTAAGAGATCTCATTGATTTGACTGCATATATAATTTTCATATTTTATGTATTCGTGTTTCTTACATTTCCAACTGCTAAGTTTTACCTTTTAACTGTTTTCAATGTTTTAGCAACTCTAGGCAAATTATTAATAGGAGAAAAAGCTGGATCAAAGAGATCATTTTCCACTACCTCAGCAGTAGTAGATATTGTAGGCAGTGGTTTTAGGACTAAGATTAAGATGGGTACTCTTCTGGTTTGCTTTCACAGCAGCTTCAGGAACATCTCAGGATAGAGAGCTTATATACACATGTAAAGGAGTTTTGTACAGGAGTCTAGAAGCCTAGTCAACAGTTGGTTGTAGCCCTTTTAGAGTTTCACTAGGAACTGTGTGGAGACGAAGAGGGAAATGGGGGAAGGAAGCATCTCAACACGTAACAAAAACATGCTTAGATCTCATTTAACTAGATACACATATTAAAAAATAAAAAAATCAAGTTATGAACACTGAAGTATAGGGGTGCATTTTTGGCTGCAAGTTTCTGAAGAAGTGGCCTAGTTAATTGTAAACACTCTTCAGGTTATGGAAAGAGGATGATTTTATTACGACAAAACACTAAGATATATATACTTAAAATTTTCTGAAAATTTACCTTGGTGATTGGTAAGAAAGAGTGGGAGGGAGGAACGACATAAAACGCCATATGGCATAGATTCAGAGGCTACAAGTAAGGATGGCCAAGATGTAGTAATTACACTGAGTGTTACCATCTAATCCCTTAAATTCAGTGGCTTACATTTTACTTTTGTGATTGGCATAATTAGGAAACCCAAACTGGGAAATCATTATGTTTGAATATTTTAAAGGCATGCCATCATAAATATCAACCAATTTATTTACACAGTAAGATCTCTGTAACAAATGCTCTGCTCGGTGCCACATCCCAGAATAGCCACTGTTAGTGTCTTTTTCTAAATTTCGTATATCAACAGGCTTCACAAACACTCCTGAAGGCTTTCCAGTATGTTTTGCTACCAGAAAATTCATGGCAATATCATCACAATTTTGAGTTTCATCTATTAAAGTGTACACAGCCTCTGGTTGTCTTTGAAAGTCTTCTAAATACCTGCAATGAAAAAATGCTGCACCAATAAGAACCATAGAATACTGATCTCCATTTCCAAACCCTGGGTTCTGCAGTTCAAAGCTGCCATAACTGTATACACCTGAAGGAGTAGAAATGTGCTTTCTAGGAATGAATCCCACTATATGCTCTGGAAATTGCTGAAAGAAAAAGAAATTGAAAACATTAAAATGAAGAGCACACGGTGAAACCAAAAGATGATAAATATTTTCATGAAAGACTTAGGCTTTTTTTTTTTTTTAAATGAGAGGAGCATAAACTTATGCCCAGAAAAGAGAGAACAGAACTGTTGGCATATGCTCCTTCAAACTACAGAAACGTTCCATGTAAGTACAGTTTTACAAAATTGACATAACTTGCCTCATTCCACATCTATCCTCAATTTGCAGCTGTATACTTGGCAGTCAAAACGAGTTTACAGAACTTTTCTTAGAGGAAATACTTTTGTTGTTGTTTTGAAGCACACTAGTAACTTACAGAAGTTCAGCAATCAGCAACTAATGCGTTCATGTACAAGAAGAATTACAAGTTTGAAAAATATAGATTACAGATATAATTAACATAGAAGAATATTTCTGCAATTTCTACTATTCAATGCTTTATGTATTTTAAAATCTAATTTAAGAAAAACAATGGTAGAACACTACGATATAGTACTACTCTTTCTAATTAAAACCATTACTCTCATTTGTAACTTACAAATGCTGCCTGCTAAGGTGCAAAACATTACCTGCCAAACAGAAAAGGCAAAAGCAAGGTCATGAGCACTGACGAGTGTATCATCATCCATCATTAAAACAGCTAAAGAAAAAAAAGTTTTATCAAAGGATTAAAATACATGGGCACAGTATGCAGTACAATATTTGACAAACTGAAATTTCTGTAACAAGTAAGGCACATTGCTGATCTGAATCATAACTCCTTGAAAGCAGAATCGGATTTCAACACTAAAGCAAGGCTATAGCTTTGTAATAACTGGAAGTTACACTACATTTTAGATTATTTGCTAGCCTACAACAAAACCCAGCAACCTCCAACCATCTGTAGTGCAGCTCAAGAGACGTACGTTGGAAAACCTGGAGCGTGTACTTGGCAAAGCAATTTCAAATTCTACTACACTTGTGAAATATACAACTAAAAAGTTAGAAACCATTCTTTAGTGAATGAGATTTATACAGAATTTTAAGAACAAAATTTTTACCCACTTCCTCCCTATTTGCAAATTCTAAATAAGCAAGCTTAAATTGCATTAGCAACATTCATATTGATTAACCATGGAGGGAGGAATCTTTGCTTTAAGTTTTAAGCAGAATGCTGTTCAAGGAGGGAAGATATTCTTACATGCCAACTCCAGATGCATGAAAGCCTCTACATTTACAGTCAGCATAATCCTATTACAGTTTAAAAGACAAACAAAAACACAACAAAAAGAAAGAAAAGAAACAATGGGGAAACTGAAGTTTCTAGCATCTTGCTAGCAGCCATAAGTTGAGGCATGTCAGAAAGGAAACAGTAAATAGAATTGCCTTTACTAATCATGAGTAAGGCCAGGTCTGTAATGCAACATTTGTGTTTTTTTTTTTTTCCCAGCTGAAACAAATAGTCTTTATTGTTATGCTTCTCCTGGAAAGAGCTTAGGAAGAATATTTAGATGAATGGCCAAAGACTAGGGAAAATACTGTTAAAAAGTATGCATGATTTGAGATAAAAATCAGACAGTTAGGGAGGTAAGTTTATCTGAAGAGCAGAACGTGGTTGAGAACTTTGTCTTAAAATTAATGGATTAAATCAACTGTTTACCAGATGGTTTAAATCTAAATTAAGAGAGAGACTCAACAAACACATGCACTACGAGTTTCAGTTTACACTATAATGGGAAGAGAGACTGAACTACCTACCTTTGCTAGACAGATGAAATAGAGAACAGACATAGTTGCAAAGGCCTATGAAACGTATTTGACATTTCTCTTTTTCTCCTTACTCAATGGCCTCTACCCTGCTACCGCTGCTCCCCTGCTATTGCTGTATAGGTTTTCTATGTCACCTACATTCTACTGAGCAGCTCAACAGTTCCATGGTTCATTGCATAGTATAAGTCAGACTATCCCTCTTTTAGCATCGAAGGGGAACCATTAGAGCAGGTCTTGAACTGGTGTTTGAGCACCTGCTGAAGGGGTGTGGCTGGCCCAGGGAGAACAGGCAAATTGTTTGCACCTGTGCTGCCCATGTGAGCAGAAGGGATGGATCCAGGGTGGAGCCACACTGGGCTCATATAAGGGCCAGCCACAGAACAAAGAGCACCTCTTGGACCTAGGCTGCTTCCTGAGAATACTGCATAGTCAGAGCAGCTCTGTCACCAGTGGGGTGAGTTTAACAGTTCAGCTCTTCTTTTAGTATATTACTGTTTGCCCACCTGTGAATACTTTAGTAGCACCAAGAAGCTGTTGGGAGCAATTTTGCTTTCTCTTGAGCAGAGCAAGCGTATGGATTTCATGTATAAAAATATAACTAGTAGTAATATGAACTGCTCATTACCTTTTGTTTCCAGCTCAGGGAAGTTCTGGAGTCTGTTCCTCATGCGATTTACAGTTTGGACTTTAAAGACAACAGGAACAGGATGAGGACCCAAGGAATTCCACATTTCCTCTGGCATCTTCTCTCCAATGTTGTTCCACACAACAATTACTTTATGTAAATGGGGGATGGCTTGATAATGATTTAATAACTTTAGCAGTAAGTCAGTTCTGTTATATGTCTGCATAATAAGAGTAAATGACTCTAAGGCAGGCTGACCCTGAGTTTTTGATTCCCTTTTAAAATTAGGCATTTTATCATCTTTGATGCTGGGGAGTAAAGCTGTTAAAGCTCCTGCCACAAGAAGTAGGATGATAATCACTGCAGAAGTGAAGCGTAGTAGGTGGATTCCCATAACTCTTCCTGGAAGCTTCCAGAAGTAAAAATACCTTTAAAACAAGTAACAGGAAAGGAAAACTTATTAATCCCTTAGACAGATTTCTCTTTTTCTTGAGCCAAGTTTCTATAACATTAAATAAATTCAGGTGAACAAATGAGTGAGTATATATGAGGAGAATTTTAGGACCTGAGCCAATTACTTTTTTTCTATCAAGAGAAATACTTCTGGTACTTGGCTTCTAATGTCTGCTTGCTTTCTGCTTTCACCTTTTTGTTAATTTTTGCAGAACAGGGAAATTCAAAGTGAACTTAAAGTAATAACTCTCAATTGTTTGCTATCTCTTATTTTCTCAATACTGCATTTTTGGCTGAACATCTACACACCTCACCAAACCCATCCACCTGAAAATAGAAAACATTTGAACGGGGATTCTAGCACTGCACAAGCTTTGCCTTAACTGCGAGAAATGAGATTAGGTGCCCCTACTCAGGCACCTTCTGCCACCTTAGCGTAAGGCAGGGGTTTCTGGATCCTCCTGCTTTTGGAACTACACGGGAGATTTTAGAGTGACCCAACAAAGGCACTCTCTTTTACGAAGAGCCTTGTGCCTCTTAGGTGGTATTCCCAGTTCTTGAGGCCTCAGCAAGACCCATCAGTCACTGCATCCCATTGTTTGTACCTCAAGTGATGTGTCATCCACAGCTATTCCTCTTCTTCTAGTTGCGTGGTTGATATGCATTGGATACATGATAAATATTCTAAGCTTACTACTAAACAGTTATTAATCTATAAATATTACACATTACTCCACCAGTATTTCCAGGCTTTCATTGCAGAATTCTGGTTAGATGAAGTGATCCAGAACAGTCTCATCGATTAAAATTCTTGGCGGAGATGCTGTGTTTCTTCACAGAATTTTGGATCACTTTTTTCACAGTGCATATACCATGCCTGATATTAATTATATTGTTTAAAAAAAACTCTCAACTTACCTCATCATTGCCAGATGGGATTGTTTCTTCCCTGTTATTGTTCACAGGACAGTTTGTGATCTTTTATCTGCTGGAAATTAAAAGGAGTTGCAACTGAAGATCAGTAGCTAATCTCCATGCTACTCTGCATCTTTCTGCATTTTAACATTCTTCTTGGTTGCTGATCACTGTGAATGTTCTTGGCAATTATCCAATCCCTTTTCCTATTGCTCAGCTGAGTAATTGTCTTTCAATGTTTTCTCCCGAAACAAACTACTATACCAGTTGATTAGAAAAAAACTCCAAACATATTACTTTATTTTAGTGGTTCCCGGTGAACACACATTTGGCTACCACTGTAAGGCAAGTAGTTCCAGTGACAGTTCCTCTGTTTCTGGCCCATCCCCTTCAGACTTTCCTCCCACTATAAGCACCAGCTGCATTAGAGGCTTAAGGCATGGAGTCTGTCTTTCCTATCTGGTCTGACAGATAGCAGAATGGAAAGCATGTGAGTGCAAATACAATAAGTAAGGATTACACAAGATGCAGGGCAGTAACCCAAGAAACTCGTATTTGTTTCTTAGGTTCTGGAGAGGATTTTCTTTAGAACTGGTTGAACAAAGAAAGGGAGTATTTTCTAAGAATGGTACTAGAAAATTTAGAGAGTAAAAAATTAATAGTTTTAAAAATGTGGAATTTCACACAAGTTGATAGTACTGAATGCACACATAATGCATGTATGCCCACAGCCCATCAGTCAGCATGCCCATTTGTGATGGTCTTCCTGAGCCTGAGGTCTGCTTTTATCACTATCTAATTTTATAAGGCTGCAGAAGTCATTAAAACCCTTTCAGAAGATAACCCTTGGTTTTGGTTGCTTCATCTTATAGTATATATGGCTATGCTGGGCTCCTAGAAGCAGCTGGCAGGAGCTCTGTGTGTTCCTGAAGCCCAGGATGTCTTTGTCATGTATGAGTTAAAGAGATGAGCCTTAAGTTCTCTTCCTCCAGTTGCAATCTGGTCCAATAGCGCTTAACACCACCAGCGCGATGATTAATCAGTAAAAATGTAAAAGCACAAAGGAAGTGGAAATATATGTTTTTAACTGTGATAAAGAAGCCTCCTAGATTTCAACAGGTTCTTACTCAACTGCGTATTAATAACAAGTAGGAATTGTGTTATATAGCTGCTACTTAGAGGTCCATGCAAAATTTTCAGAATAAGCTTTGCAGTGTTCTCCAGTTGGAAAGCAGTTTGATCGGCTTTGCCAGTTACATTACGAAATCACAACGCTGACAGAAAAATAAGATAGTGCCCGTGGGGGTCACCCCTTCAAGCCGAAACCGGTATAGTCAAGACTCGAAAGCCAACATGCAGTGTCTCAACCCTCGCTCCGAGAGCGTCAACGCGGCCTGTCCTAGCAGCTGCCCGCAGCGCCACCGCCCGCTGACCGCAGCCGTGCCTACCCGCTGAGCCCCGCACGGGAGAGCCGGGCCCGGCGCCGCAGCTCGGCCGCTCCGGTGACTCAGGGACGGCCCGGCCGGCAGCGCCACAGCAGCGCCGCCGTGCCCGCTTCCTGTGGGCGGCCCGCGCTTCCTGCCAGCCGCCGCGCTTCGCCGTGCAGGGGGGTGCGCCGCGGGCAGAGCGACCTCGGCCGCAGCGCAGCCTGCAGAGGCGCACCCCGCTGGAGCGCGAGGTGCGCGGGGCGGGCGCTCTCGGTAGGGTCCCCACAGCGGCTGGTTTGGGAGCAGCGGGCGCGGGGGCCGCAGCGCATCTGGCAGCATTGTAAGCGTAACACCGAGGGACAGTTGGCGTGGGAGTGGCGAGGGCACGTTCAGCTTATGAATTTTGTAATCGGCCGCCGCGGCCTCGACAGCACCTTCCCCACCCACAGCCGGACAGCACCGCCACCTCAGCAAAAGCGCCCCGCCCCGCTGTAGCCCTGGGCGCCGCGGCCGCGCAGGCGCGGGGCGGCACACCGGAAGTGAGTGCCGAGGCGGCTGCGGGCCTGCTCCCGCGCCGTCCGCCGCTGCTGGCTCGGCACCATGCTGCCCCTCTCCATAAAGGATGATGAGTACAAGCCGCCCCGGCTTAACCTGCTCAGGAAGGTGTCGGGATGGTTCAGGTAAAGGCGCTGGGCGCTGTGGGAGTCGGGGCCGCGACCGAGCCCCCGCGGAGGGCTGAGGGGGCGATGCCGGGGCTGCCAGGTGAGCTTCGGCCGCTTCCTCCCGGCGACCTGGCCGTGACCCGCGTGTGCTCCCTGCTAGGTCCATCCTGGCGGACAAGACCTCCCGCAACCTCTTCTTCTTCCTCTGCCTCAACCTCTCCTTCGCTTTCGTGGAGCTGCTCTACGGCATCTGGAGTAACAGGTACTGGCGGCGTGGCCCGGGCCGGAGTGGGGCGGCTCTGCGCACAGGAAGCGGCGCCTCTCGCCGGGCCGCTGCCACGTCTCCTCTCGGCGGGGCCGGAGCTGGGGCCGGGGCGGGACGGAGAGGCCCGCGGGGCGTTGCGGGACGGGGCTCTGCTCTCCCGTCTTGAGCCCCGCGGGGTGGGCGGTGAGCGCTGGCGGCTGAGGAGCTTTCTTGTGGGGACAGCGTGAGTGAGGAGAAACCGGGCCGTGGGGCGAGTCTCGGGAGCCGGAGGCTGTAACCGCTTCCACAGGGTTCCTTCTGGGGATGGGACTTTGTGAAGCGTGAGTTGGGTGGCAGGAACTGACTGTCCTCGGCCCTGAGTGAGAAATGAGGATTGAAGTGTCCTGGTATGGGAAAGTGGTGCTTTGCATAGCATGTAAATCTGCGGAGTTGTAAAGGATAATAGGGACTTGATTAAATTGCTGCTGAAGAACTTACAGTAACACATAATCAGGAAATGCAGAATAATGTCTGCACAGCGGTGGGTTGTACAAACAGAGAACAGTTTGTGTAGCATCTTCATCTGATGTGATTCTTTGATTGAGTTGTTTAATGGTATTTCTAAGTCAGTACTTCAGGGATCTGCTATGGGCAAGTGTTAAGCCCAACAGTGTGCCGTTGTGCATTGAACCCAGAGACCCTCATCAAAAGCTGCAGTATGAGCATGGATTGCTGGAATTTCTGATCAAGAGTTTTACAAGAGCAGCTGTGCAGATTTGGAAGCAGCTATACCCTTCTGTTTGTCTTCTCTTTCTAAGTCTCTCAAACCGCATGATAAAATTCTTAACCTTGATTACAGATATTGCTGCTGTCATGCTAGTGAGAACACCGTGTTGTCTTGGGCACAGACTGTCTCGGCACTGCCTTGGATGTACTTAGTTTTGACTTTGTTGATTCACTTTGCAAATTGTGTGTGGACTGTTGTCTACACAGTCTGTCTATTTTAGTATGAATATTTTTCTGAATAGCTCAGAAGATGCAAATATTTTTTCTAAATGGTTTAGGCATGTTCATACAAATCTTTGATCTTTCTTCTAAGCAAAATATTTTTTGATAGTGTAATAGGGAATAAATCTGTAGCAGAAAAGGTCCTGCATCAGAGGTAAGAAACCTGAAGTGACACTTGTCCGAAACTTGACTCTGAAGAATTGGCTTGACTGGAATTGAGAGAACACATTGATTCATTTGGTTTGGAAGTTAAGGATTAGGATTTGAATACTCATTAGTTGGTCCTCTTGTTTTATATTTTGAGTATTAGTTTCAAATATCTTTACATTAAGTCTATGTTTTAGACATAAAAAACATTTTATCAAATATCTCCTCGATAGAGAGGCGTTCCTACAGTCAAAGTGAATGGTTCATGTCTTGGAAGAACAATAAGCAAACAGAGCCATATAGGGAAAATTAATTCTCATATCTAAAGATCACAGCTCCTTTGGCTGTCAGCATGAGAAATGCAGAAATGGAACACTTATGAAGGGGATTTTCAGTATCATCATGGAGCACATCTTTATTCCAGTGCTATCTTGGCCTATCTTGAGTATGGCAAGTGATACTTGATACTGCAAGCATCAGAAGCATGTTGAAGATGATCTTGAATCATACTTTCCAGTGTCCTTCATGATGTTAATGAGATAGATGGCAAGATTAAAAAGCTGCCATGATTATTCAGACAATTCTTCTCTCACCTGCCAGACTATGGATTTTCTGTTTAATTGGGATTCTGAAAAATAGGCTTTTATCCATTTAAATTTAAGCAGTTAATTGTGAGTTCTTTATCTCCATTATTCTTATTTCAAAATTAAATCTATTTCAGCCCCCAAAATTGTTGATAACGAGTTCTAAAATGCTTCAGTTTTCTTTTTGCCTTTTAATTCTTATTTCTTACATCTTTCTAACTTTGTTTGCCGAGTTACTATGTTACTTCCTTAAATGACAAAAACAGTAAATGATACGATCGTCTTACAAATACTCTGAGATCTTGATGTTCACAAAGCTCAGACAACAGATTTGGATGCTGTGTTTTCCTAACTTAGAGCTTAAAGTTGAAATCTGCTACTTGAGTTATTCTAAGATATTAACCACTACGCACACATTTGTGTTACTTATTCAGCTCTGGAAGTGTCCTCACTTATCTGCAATGCCTTCTACTACAGAGTTTCTACTAATTTTCCTATGGATTCCAGTTTCAGTGGAAGTTCTTACATATATTGTGTGTTAGTAGTGATTAATTGGATTACTTATTTACCTTAATAATCACTTTGCACTGACCTTTTTTTGTCTCTTTATTTTACAGATCATTCAAAAAAAAATCTCGTGCAATCAGATTAGTCTTTTACTAGGCTTCCTGTCCTTTGTGCAGTAGAATCGCTTTTTGCTGTACCTATAATACTAGGATACGGTGAAACATATTACAGACAATCTGTCCTGACCAATGTTGATAAATCCACATGCTTCCGTGTGCTCTGAGATGTTTGCTTAAGTCTTGAAAGAGGAGGAGCTGTGTTGGTGTTGTACCTGTGGAAAGTCCCGTAGGTGTGAGCACAGTGCCATGATCATTTGCTGTATTACTTCTGGCTATAGAGCTAGTATGGTATTTGTTTTTTCACTAGTAGTTGGTTTTGAGACACTATTTAAAAAAAAAAAAAAAAAAAGGCACTTCATTAACATTGTGAGTTTATGATTATAGTCACCCTAGTTATCTTCTACCTGCATGTGTATTGTCTTTTTTCCCATTGAATCTTCTGTATTTCTTAGTATGAAATCTAGAATGAGCTGTTTTCCTAGAAATGTCAGCTGGTGGTGGGGAAGCTGTCACCTACACCCTTAAAGAATTTGATAGGGAATTAGATTCTGCTGCTTCCTTCCTAGGTGTCCAGCCTTTTGTCGTCTTTTAAACTTTTTTTCCAGAATGATTTGTTTCTTGCTGTAGTGACTAAGGATGTTTTAATATGATACCATCCCCTTTCTGAAATGTCTTACAGATGTGTATATGCTTGTGTATGTGAAGTGTGTATTTATATATATACATATATTTATATAAAACAAGACTTTTGTTCTGGCCTCCAAACCCACTTATGCAGTTGTGTGTTTCATCTGAAGTGCTTATTCTTGAAATTTATTTCAGTTAGGCTAAAAGAGTTAGCTTGTTAATGTGGAATAATTCAAATTTTGTTTAATAACTTTGTGTTTGACTTCAGTGTGAATCTAGCTGTCCTCTAAGAGGATGCCACCAGTAATTTTGGTCAAGCTATAAATCAGAATCTAACAACAAATGGCTGCTATTGGAAATATGTTGGAGAGAGATGTAACTGGGACTTGAAAAGAAAATCAAAGTATTAAACTCCTTCCAAAATAGTCACTGGATAATGTTACTTTTTTATTTGCTAACTGAAATAGCATATCTAAGCAATGTGTTGTGCTGGTGTTCTATACTTCATTCTGGTTCTGGTCCAGATTTGGGATGATTTGAAGTGAACCTTTTATTGAAAATAGCTCAGTTGAACTTTATCAGTGGGTGAGAATTACAGCTAAAATTTGAAAAGATAAAGGTTATTTTCTGCATATTTACACACACAGTACCCTCTCCAGTCTATTAATTTATGTCATAGCTACCCTTAGAAGCTAACTGGAAAACTAACAAACTTATTACAAGATCAGAATTAATGGAGATTGATTGTTGTCAGAAGCTTGTCATTATATGGAAAATTTTGAAATTGGCACTTATTTAATGCTAGTTAGTTCCTCGGAGTAAACTTTATGTTCTCCAATAACTATTAGACTAAACTTTCCTGGGATAACCCAGATCTTTAATGTAACTTGAGGAAAACCAGGCTGTTTGGTCTCTGATACTAAAAAGATAGATTTGATCACAATGCATAGGGATTCTAAGAGCTATCCATGTGCTGAAGGTGTGTTTCTCTGGCAGCTGTCAGGACTTGTATTACATGTATTGCTAACATTGCTAGTGAGCTGCATTTTGTGAATGTTCTCTGCCAATTCAAAACTTTTTCCATTTAGGTTGTGGCTTAGCTGAGACATAGCCTTGATTTTTATTATTATTTTTTAAATCTTCATTGTAGTACAACTACCTACAGTCCTGGGTGTATATATACTCATGACGGTTGTTCTGATTAACAATTTTTTCTGGTTATGACATTTTCGTTAGGAAGTAGAACTACCGGAGTTGAGAAATTGAACTTTTTTTTAAAAATCTCATTTGCTGTGTATATATATTAGGTGTTCTAAAATCTGGAATAGAAGCATGGGATCACAGCATGGCCTGGGTTGAAAGGGACCATAATGATCGTCTAGTTTCAGCCCCCCTGCTGACTGCAGGGTTGCCAACCGCTAGACCAGGCTGCCCAGAGCCACGTCCAGCCTGACCTTGAGTGCCTCCAGGGACGGGGCATCCACAAGCTCCTTGGGCAACCTGTTCCAGTGCGTCACCACCCTCTGAGTGAAAAACTTCTCCTAATATCTAACCAAAACCTGTCCTGTCTTAGCTTGAAACCATTCCCCCTTGTCCTGTTCTTGTCTACCCTCCTAAACAGTCGTACGCCCTCCTGTTTATACGCTCGCTCCCTTTAAATATTGGAAGGCCACAGTGAGGTCTCCTTGGAGCCTTCTCTTCTCCAAATAGCTTTCTATAGATCCTAAGTATTTGCTGAAAGAGTTTAAAAATACTTTGTAACTGGGTGAAATAGATAAAGTTCTTTAGAAGGTGTGTAACAAAAATGAGGTGTTTTTTTTTTTTCTAAGCTGTTTTGTAAAGTTCAGTTCTTTGATAGACTTTCCAAAGGTTTTTAGATGTTACAGTAATTCTGTGTGCCTTGTGGGGGAGTTCTGTCATAAAGACAACAGGTGCATATGTCTTGTCAACCATGCCATGGCTATTTGGTATTGATAAACAGGAAAGAGTAGTTTTTGTTTGTGGGTGTGTCTACCTCAGGGGCTTTGATTTGTGTCAGTGGAATTCCCTCCCACCCATCACCCCAACATATGCCAGATGGATTTCTTGCTGAGCACTCTTTCAAAGCACCCTCACTAGGCTGGCAAAAGCAGGTTTGTCAGCACACAAACTGCCTTTGTCAGCATACTTACATTGGTGATCTGGTGTGGGTTTGTCCCCTGAGCTAGCAGAACTGTGCTGGAGGATTAGAAGCAGTGTGTATTCTTCTAGTGCGTAAAAGATTGAATGCTCTGTTTTTTCTTGTGTCCAACATAACATTTTTTTCTGTTCTTTTCCAGTTTAGGTTTAATATCAGATTCTTTTCATATGTTTTTTGATTGTACTGCTCTATTGGCTGGATTAGCAGCTTCAGTTATTTCAAAGTGGAGGTCAAATGATGCGTTCTCATATGGGTAAGAAACTTCAGGCTGCTACCTTAATGTGGGCACAAAACTTCTTTTTGCAGAACGTGGAACAGCTATTTTGAAAGTGTGCTTTTTAAGGTGAATTATTTATAACTTTAATGTGAACATTTCCCTAGAAATAGGAAAAAATGTAAAGGTGCTGCTTTTGATGAGTACTTTTCACTGCTAAGAGCTTTGCAATAGTACCAGCGGAACCAGGTTACAGAACAGAAAGTTGCCATGCTTTGTTATGTGCACAGCACTGGTATAGCAAGATAACTGTGTCATGGATTTGCCCACACAGTGAGCTGAGGTATATCACAGGGAATTGCAGACTGCTGTTGCCTCATACCTTCTTCTGAAAGTTATCCCTGAAAGGACCCAAGTCTCAGAGATGCTGCACCTGAGATTATAAACCATGCCCTGCAGACCCAGCAGGATTCAGTGGGTGTAGTTATCGTTAACAGCTGTGGCTGCCACTAAAGTTCCCATTAACAACAGCTGTACTGTCCTCCAGGTATCCTTTGTGGATATAATTATTGCAATTATTTCTGTTTCAAGGGCACTTGCTTCAGTTGTGTGTTGCAGCTGTGCCTATAAAACAATACTGATGATACAATAGTGTTAATCAGTCATACTGATTAACAGCAGCTGAGCTGCAAGGTGGGTTGCTGTATTGCCCACAGTGTTACTGACCCGAATGTCAGCATTTAACTTAAGCTGTCTTGTATCAGCATGCATCATATAGATGCATTATTTAATTGAGGTGGAAACTGGTATATCTAGAAATCAGTGTAGGAAGAATTTATTTTGCCATGAACTAACTGCAGTGAAGGCAGGTTCTATCTTAATTACTGCTGTGCTCTTAAACGGCTAATGTTCCACGTATGAGAGAACAGCTACCATTTATTAAGTCTGGTGTTTCCTACATTGGAATTACATGTTAATCTAATGATGTTTTTCTTTAATTGGACAAATTCATAAGAAATATTTATTTTAAGGCCTTTATTAAAAATCTCTCCACTAAAGGAGAAACCAGTTAATGTGTGACTATTTTGATATTAAAGAAAACTTTACATCAGCCATCTTAAGTAAGTACATGAGACTTAATCGTATTTTGTAGTTTCTAAATATATATTTATACTATAACTTCAAGTACAGATTATCTTAAATGGGAAATACTGAAAATTTTCTTTAATTTCTTTCATCTAGGCTAGGTAATGGCTGCAGAGGCAAGCTCTTGCTGCTTTTACAGTTGGGTCTCTGGAATAAGTAGAATACTTGAGTTAGACAAATGGGTTAAGGCCTGGGGTTGTTTTGAGGTAGTATCCTGCTTGCTTAATTCTCTGTACTTGTCTTGCTTTCCATCCACTTAACGCTTTTATTACTGTTACTTTTCAGTTGATCTCAAGAGTTGTTGTTTTCTACAACAAATATGGAAGCTGAGTAAAAAGTTGGCTGTAGTTCTGAATTTTTTTTGTCAGTGTGGAAAGCGATTCATTACATATAAGTTGTCTGTAGTTTATATACTGTCTTATTTAGAAATTCCTTGTGGAATACAACTGTTTGAGAACTGGAAGATTTTCTGATTTTGAAGTTTCACTTTTTAATTTCCAACGTTTAAGTGGATGTGGTGAAATCTGTTGTTGCTTTTTGTTTCTTGCAGATATGTTCGAGCAGAAGTACTCGCTGGTTTTGTAAATGGCTTATTCCTCATCTTTACAGCATTCTTTATTTTTTCTGAAGGTGTTGAGGTAGGCAAACTGTACTATCAGTTTAATGATTATGATCAAATTAATGATAAATAATGTATTTAATTGGGATAAAATTACTGAAATCATTGCTTAAGAATCTGGGACCCAAACAAGAGTATAGGGCATTCTGGAATTGTTTTGTGACATAAACCCATTTTTTTCCCCATATATCAATAGTAGCTTCTTAAACAGCATTTTGATAGCACCTAAGGATCATCAGATTCACGTTGGGGAATTCCTGAGTAATTCCTAATTATGTATTTACATATACCTGCTTATATAAGAAAGCACAAAACTGCTTAGATACAAGAGCAACCTTTCTCAGTGCCTTTTACTAATGTGATGAGGCCAAAATGCTATGATTGCTTCTTGTTTTTATTTCTAGAGGGCACTGGAGCCTCCTGATGTGCATCATGAGAGACTTCTTCCAGTTTCTATACTGGGTTTCATTGTAAATCTTATAGGAATATTTGTTTTTCAACATGGAGGTCATGGGCATTCACATGGCTCTGGTAGGATGTCTATAATTTGCAGTGTGGTGTGGTTTTTTTTTTTTTTTTTTTACTTTCTAAGCATCTTGTGTTCTAGGATACTGTTACCCATCAAGTGAGAGCCTCAGTATTATGTTTTTAGGTCTTTTTAGTGGCAATCCTAGCTGAATGTCTACATGACTTTTTGCAGTATTGATTTTCATATTTTAACGCTAGCATTAGTACGTCACTGCTGTGCTTCTCATGCATTTTCATGTACTTCTCACCCATTAACCTGCAAGGCCTAGAAATCCATAATCTGCTTTCTATAACATGAATTCTACTGCACGTTCTTGGAAGAGAATCTTTTTTCTTGCAGAGTATCTTTTGAATAAAATTAAACTGTAGTTAGGCGGGGTCTTTCCTGGAGAAAGAATTAACAAGATGTCTGAATCAAATTTTAAGTATGGGATGAAGATTCAGGTACTTTTCAACTTCATGTCTTTTTAATTTTAAATGCAAAATTTGTGTAATTGTGGTAAATGTTATTTCTATTTCTTTTCTGCAAAGCTAATTGATATCTGGTCCAGCTTAACCTCTAACCTGTGATACAGACTGATGGAAGAAGCTTAAATTTTTTATGTATGAACAGTAGCGTATTTCAGTTTTCTATTTGCTTTTAACACGCTTGTATCAAATTTTGTGCACGTTTTTCAAGCGGTATTAAAATAACTTGTTTCAGAAGTGGGAATATATAAAAGCGCTTCTCAAATCAGATACATACAGCTACACAGCAAAGGTTTATATTTCAAACAGCTTGTGTTAATTATATTCTGACAAATTTGTTTAAAGTCATGCCTTGAGGTGACCAAAAAGATGAGTAGACTTTAAGTAGCTTAGAAACAAATGCAGGTATACTTCTATTCAGCACATGCATTTATACTCTGACTGATATTTGTTTGTAGGGCATGAGCACAGCCATTCTCTATTTAATGGAGGTCTCAGCCACGGACACAGTCACAGAGGTCATGGTCACAGCCATGAGCATAAACACGGACACACTCATGACCATGGCCATAGCCATGGATGCTCTCATGGTCAGGATTATTGCCATGGTAAGTACTTAATGTCCTAGAACATCACTTGAGTCAATTTAAATCTGACATTACTGATTTTTCTGAACAGAAGAGAGGTTGCTGACTGCTTATTGTTGTAAATACGCAGAGAAATGATGTTTCACTTGTGGTCAATGAAGTGTTGTTATATAGATTTTACTCTACCTAAATTTTTGGAATGTTTGTTATATGTAGGCAAAAGATAAAAGCACGCGTGCTATAGCAACATAATGAAATGAGATGTTAAGTGCTTTATTTCAATTTTTGATGAAAATAATAAAAAAAATTATTATGCCAGCTTTCTCAGTTGTATTGACTTTGCAGGTTAAGGTATTGGGAAAGATAAATGAGCAATTTTGTTCTGGGTACTTAGGATTGATTTGTTGTATATGGCGTGTGGTATCTAATAGACGGTTTTTTTCTTGTCTTGGACACTTGTAATCTGTTTTAAAGCTGGTTATGAAAAAGGCATTCCGTGTCTTTGCTATGCTTAAATCTTAAAGGCAAACAATCTGAAGAGACATCCGCACAAAATATGATCGCTAGCCTTTGCTACAGTAGAAGAGACAGTGTGGTTGCCACCTGTTTGGAACAATGCAAATTAAAGCCTTGTTGTAATACTGCATTGTCGATCCTTCCTGTTTGAGCTGTGAACTAAAGTCTTAGGTATCTAAGAATATGCTGCTCTCTGCTCTGGATGTGCACAGCAACTTGTAACAGGAGGTGGCAAAGAGCATAGAAAAATCTTTACTTACACCTTCTAGTAGATATTTGTATTAGAAAACAGGTAATTTTGAAATTTGGCTGGAAAACACGAACTCAGTGTTGTCCTTGCTCTCCCAGCCCTCTCCCAGTGGAACAAAGAGTATATTTGGTGCAATTTAATATTCAAATCAATTCCTGCATAAATTATTTTATATCCTCACTGTAGGTCATTTGCCATCCTTTAACACTTTTTTTTCGTAAAACTTTTTTCTGTTACACTGCCACAGAGGCACTGATCTGCTTGAATGAGAGAATTTTTTATTCAGTTTTGGCTTCAAGTCTTATTCTTGTTTTTAAATGGAGTAAATGCTTAACGGAAATATTCTTTGGTACCAAATATGATTGTACTTTTGCTTCTTTGTATGGCTCATATTCTTGAGGTGGCTTCTTTTGCTAAATATTGGAAAGGTTTTGCTTCTCAATTTTTGTTTAAAAAAAAGTTGATTAAAAAAAAAACTATTCGCTCATATATACACTATATATTTTTATATAAATAAAATATACAATTGTGTTAAGTTGTGCTTTATTTAAAAGTCCATGTTTTAAGACTTAATTGTTGCATTAAAAAAAACAAAAGATAGAGCACAAGGTAGCCATAGTGAGCAGCTTGTCTGCGCAAGACATTTCAGAAAGGAAGACTGTAACAGAATATACCACTAGAGAGAGCCTTTGTATAGGTTAATGTGCCAATATAAATATTTTCTTCACAGATGACCATTCTCTTGAAGGGATGACTGGTTCCAGCAAGCAGATCTTACAAGGTATGATGAGAATAAATACAGTGGTTTTTGTTTTATCCTATTCTGCCTGTGACTGTTCACTACGTATCTATTTCAGAGCGTGCCTCTGGATAAATGCTACCTTTTTCTAAGAGTTATTTTATAAAGTCCCCTTCCATGTTTGAACATATGAGCGCATACCCTGTGCATAGCTAGACATTGAGATGTTCACTGAAGTATAAACACAATGCTGTGTCAACACAGTTTAAAAGGGAGATTGCAGAAGCTGGGGTTCAGCTTCTATTTTGTCATGATGCTGAAAAGCAAAGAATAAAAAATTAGGAAAGAGTGGTTAAAAGCAGAAACCTAAGGTGCAATGTACATCCTAGAAACTGGAAAAAGTGCTACTATTAAGATAGACTGTATTTGAAAAATGCAGGTCAATATAATAACTTCTACAGGGTACCAGAGCTTTAAACTTGCATTTCATCAAGCTATTATGCTTGGTTTAGACAAGACGGGCATTCAAACTATAATCATGTGAAGGGGAATTGAGTCCATAATGTCCTGGGAGCTAGAGGATATGAGCTGTTGATTATGTCAGTTTTGAGTTTTAAGTGCTCAAAGTTAAGGGGAAGGAATTGTACAGTGTAATTATCTGGCATACCCAGATGTATGTACTATGTTCTTTTATCAGGGGTTTCCTGGCTTCTTTGTAGTCCTTCCAAGGGAACATTTTCCACCTCTTCCAGTACTTATATCTTTACCACCTTGTGTATGTATGCTTCAGCGATGGATATGAAAAGACTGACTTCCAAGTGACAGGCACATTTTAACAGACTCATAGTAAAAGAGACAGTATTTATTTTAACTTCCCAGTACTTCTGAGTTGGCTCTGTCCACCAACTAAGCACCCACCTGTTGCTCACTTGTCCCGTACCCTGCAGTGATGATGGGGAGAGGATCAAAAGAGTACAAACAAGAAATATGCTTGGAATGAGATATAGTTCAGTAAATGAAGAGGGGAAAAAAATAAGGGAAAAAAGTTCCGTGCAAAGGCAATGGCTTGCTATCTCCCAGCCAACAACTGCTTTGGAAAGGTTCTGTTTAGTTATTGAGCGTGATGTTCTATAGTATGGAACATCTCTCTGGCTGGTCTTGGCCAGCTGTCTTGACTGTGTGCCCATCCAGTGTTATGCCCAGCACCTGCCTACTTGTATGGGGGCAGAGTGAGAAACAGAGAAGGCCTTGATGCTGTATAAGCATCATTCAATAGCTAAAATGCTGGTGAGTAACAAACAGTCACAAACCTAATGTCTGGCAGTCTGTGGGCTGCTATGAAGGGAATTACCTTCAGACCCAGCACAAAGAAGGCTTAAGAAAATTGGTAGAATGCTGATTTATTGTGAGTTATTTTTTGTGAGGAGGGAATATCAGAGTCCTGAGAATTGTATTCAGCAAGCTGTTTCTGAGTGACTATTCCTGTTACTGCCAACAGGGAGCTCCAAAGACTGGTTTTTGACTAGCTGCAAAGTGTGATTCCTCCTCTTTACCTGGTGTGTTCTTCAAAATAGCAGTGAACTTGTACGCTTCTGCAGTAATATGTAATTGTCAAAATCACTAGTCTTCAGTCTCTTTGCCAAGCAGCTTCTCCTGTCAATGAAAAATAAGCATCTTTCAAAGCCGTACGGGTTCATTTTTTGTTAATATGAGTTTCTTTGCTATAATATAGGTTAGTACTGAATGAAAAATGTTAGCTGTAGCTGTTGATCACTGCTTATGTTGATAGCCATGCCATGAAATACCCCTTCATGCTATGTGCAGAAAATAATATAATTTCTTCAGTATTTTAAGGATATGTTGAAACCCTCTGATTGCTCTCTGTATTTGACCAAAAATTGATGAAGAACGTAATAAGTATAAATCATGTTACCTAGGTCTTGCAACTCTCCTCCTCAAACAGCCTTTGAAATACTTCTATTAGCTTTAAGAATATCCGGCTAAACTGATGTGAATTAATCTCTTACAGGTGTATTTCTACACATTGTTGCAGACACACTTGGAAGTATTGGTGTAATCATATCTGCTATATTAATGCAAAACTATGGTCTAATGATAGCAGATCCTATTTGTTCAATGCTCATAGCATTACTTATAGGTGTAAGGTAAGTGTTGATAGCACTGATATATGGTAGTCTTTTTAATGCTAGTTTCAGTAGCACAAATCACAGGTCAGAAGAACAGGTTTACCTGTTATGCTTATGTTTTACAATGCTTGTTTTTATTCCCTGAGTAGCATGTTATCTTTGTTCTGTGTGCTTGCCTTGGTGTGTTCTTAAATGAGTTGCCTTGTTTTTCCTTTTCTACAGTTACTGCGTTTGCTCTTAAATCTGCATGTTTTAACACTATAGGCACAGTACTACGGAAGTGTTTTTCAGGTTCAAGCTGTAGAACTCTTCCTTGCTGTATTTAGTATGCACTTATGTAAACCAGTGTACTCTAGTAAATGGAGCAGAATGGCTTCAGTGCAGCAGAACTGAGCTTGCTGGCACAGGATATGCCCTTGTCTCCGATGAATGAAGACTGGTACTTTCTTTCCCTGGAGAAAACTGTTTTTCTTTGTATTTATATTCTGAGACATCCTCATTCCTCTTAAGATTTAGTGGAAATGCTTCAAGTAGTTCCTTGCTTTCCCTGTTGTTGCTTACTAAGGTCACTGTAAATGTGAAGCAATTTGGATGAGTTTGGACAAGCAAACATTTTATTCAGTGATGCTGTTACTGGGGTATTTCTGGCAACAGTTTAAATGGTGGCACAGGGCAGAGTGCCACAAGTCTAGGTAGAACATAACTGAAGATCTTTGTCTCTTCACCCATGGTAAATATCATCTGATTAACTGCAGCGACATGCTTATGTTTATACCATATATGGCATGTTTATACCATGTGCATGGCAGTGTTCACAGAGTTATTGATGTGAATCTCCCTATTTATCAGAGTAGGCCAATATTCTTCGGGTGCTAAATGCACACAAAAATCCACGTCACTATTATTGCATTAATATAAGTTCAATAGGTTGTCTTAAACCTCCTGTGATTTTGTAAAGGACAAATTATTAAAAATTCAATTCTGTAAATTAAAAAGTCAGTAGTCAAAATTGGGAAGAAAATGTGCAAGTTGCTGTGAGGAAAGAAGCTACTGCTGAGTTAGTAATTGGGTAGAACACTGATTTCCACACCCTTTGTTTTTTAAGGGTATACTTTTGTGTACAGCAAAGCAGATGTGGAGTGCTGATCAGAAGGTACCATATGAATGAGAGGAGTTTTTTGTTGCATTCATACAGAGGTTGGAAGAAGGCCAAAACTTCCACAATAGAGGTTTTATAATAAAGCTGTTAATAGGTCTTGTAGCATAGTTAGGATGGACTTATGAGGTCTGTGTTCTATGTTAAAAAGGCTGGAGAATTCCACTGTTCGATCTGTCCTTTGACCTGATACCAGACTTAATGTGACTTGGGCTGTTGGTCCACAACACTATAAATGATCTCTAGGATTACCATGCTAAGTCTCAGTGCAGTTGCTTTCAGTCAGCAAATCTGCATTTGTTTCAGACTGGCACATTCTGGCACAGCAGTGGAGCAAAGTCTCACTGCAGGTTTTATTTCTTAAGCAGTCCAACAGACTTGATTACTGATGGCTTTGCTTGAAATGCACTGAACAAGGTGGTCGAGATGGCTTGTGGTTTCAGATTAATGTTTTGAGAGCTTGAGTCAACCTTTGCTTTATTTTATTAGCTTTCATTTATGCTCCAGGGCATAAAACCATTGCTTATTCTACCTTATTCTTTACTATGCTGTGTGTGTGATGTGTTCTAGAATTGACTCAAATGTTTTTACAAATTTTACTGTAAGATAGACGATCTCTTGCTGTAAGAGTAGGGGCCCAACTGATTATTGCCAGGGTATATAATACTTTTGTTCTTATCTTTTACAAGTCATATAAATCTAATTTAGAAAAATGATTATACTGAAATCTTGTGAAATTTAAAACGTGAGGGGAAAAATGTTTGGAAAAGACTTGAAGCTGATAGTGGAGAGAGCTATCTCTAGCTTTTTATTTCTTAGAGGAGTGAGGAGTGAGTATCTAGTGCAGAGATTCCTGCCCACATGTATGGGCCTATTTGCAACCTCTATAAGTAGCTCTGGGAGGGATTTGATTTTAGATTAAAAGTTGTCTGCTGTTTCAGAGGAATGTTTGTCAATAGTGACTTGTTGGTTTTTTTTTTTTTGCGCAGAGTAGCCCATTCATCTGGGAAATCTCCCTCTTACTAGTTAAACCAAGTTCTGTAAGGTGGAATGGAATGGGAGTACCTGTGTGTGCCAGCAAGTGGGACTAGTATTGCGGTTGTTAAAAATATCACAATCTTTTCTCTGTGGCTTTAATTTAAAAAATAAGTGTAGTTTTAAGTCAGAGATACAAAAGTCAAACTGATTAAGTTGTTACTTGAAAATTTTAAGGCTGTCTGAGGACTTTCCACTAATAGGCACTGTAAAATTTTGCTGCATTTGAGTATGGTTAGAGCCCTGACGTGCTGTCCCTTCTTACAGGAGTTTGTTAGCTGATTGGTTAAAATACGCTATTTACATTTAATTGTTTATCTTCCAAAGCTGTTGTGCATGACTCAATATACCTGAAATTGTCCATTTCCATTTTAATCAACTGTATTGACCTCTGGTTCTGCATTACAGGTATTAGTAAGAGCCTAGATAGGCTAAGCAACGCTTTCCTTACTGCTGTTAATAACACTTCGGATTGGAAAAGTAAATGTTAAGCTTGTGATCTTTGTTTTGAATAAAGCCTTCATGCTAGTTAAAATTTGCCATGGCCTAATTAAAAAAAAAAAAAAAGTTCAGAAATAGGTTCCCAGTCCTGGCACTGCATATGTGCGTGGTGGCTGGAAATAAATGATTTTGAAATCCAGCTGTAGATTTTCAGCTGTAGTATTTCAAGAACCATAGCTGGTCTTGGGTCTTAGCAGTGTTTGTTTACCTTCCACAAAAAAATTCTCAAGAATCCTGTGTATTTTGTAGTGCTGAGAGCACTGAGTTTCCTGTTTGTGACCTGACTGCAATAACTGTAAAGTGTACTTTACTCTTTAGTTGTTTTCAGTCTTACTGTTTAAGATTATGCAGGTGCTAGAGTCTTGCTAAGTGCGCTTAGAAAAGCAGTGGCAGAAACCAAATTGGGCTGGAATGGCTGTGATGCAAGTCAATCAAGATTCTAACGCTTTCACACTTCGTTGTTAGTCAAGCAGTGTGGAATAGTGGCAGCGTGGTTTTATCAGATTAATATAATTGGGCCTTACCTGTGCTAACTCCTCTCACTTCCTCTTTAACAGTATATGTGAAAGTGTAATGTGCTTTCTTGCTGTTAACTCATTTTGTACACCAGCCACCTTTGCTATTATGGCTTCTGGAGAGGATGGGTTTATATCCTGAGGGTTAGAGCCTCTTTCAGGTTCTATTGTCTTATAAAATAATGTGATATTTTAGATTTAAATCTTGGTAACTAGAGACAATTGGAAAATTGTATCTGCTGTAGTAGCAAAGCCTATATACCACCCGTGCATGAAAAAAGTGGCAGGGGGAATAGCAATGCAAAAGTTGCTGGAGAGCAGCTCCATGTATTTTGCACTAATGACTGATAGAATTCTAGGTTTTAATTGAAGGCTTTCTACTTCAGTAGTATGCATGACACAGTGGAGTATCAAAGACTTCAGAAAAATAGATTCTATAGTTTGTCATATTAGTTTGGCTTACAGTGAAAGGTTACGTGGTGAGAGAAAGTGTCCCTTTGGATGCAGAGATGTGTACGGCCTTGTGTGCTCGAACGGTGTTTGTGAGAGTGTATCACATCATTGCTGCTGTCTTTTCACTGCTTTTGCTGCTGGCCTTTGCAGCTTTGCAAGAGATAAACACCTTCCTAATTGAATGAGAAAGCTGTGACCATTTCAATTTTCACCTACGGTATCAAGCAACTCCCTGACTTGCCTGTATTCTTTGTACTTTTAAGATGCTGATGTTTAATTAAACACTCTGCTTCAGGGTTTCTCATTAAGTCTCGATAAAAGTGTAATTCATACAGCATTACTTTCAGAAACTTGTTCAGGAAATTTCTCTTAAGGCATTAGTGTGGAACCATTACAAAGTGAGGAATGGATGAAATCTTGTCAGCAGGAAGACTGTCTTTTAAACTCTACCGCCTGTACAATGGATTGTCTTTCACCACTCGCCTCTTCGTTATAATAGCTGACTTTAGCGACTGATCCCAATGTGCTGCTTAAAACTGCTCCCCGTTTCCTGGCAAGAAGAGACTGTGTTTGTGCTTCTGCACACCATGTTGATTGCATAGACCCAAAAGATATCAGTTTGTTAGGGTATGAGGTTTTCAGAATGAAGCAGACAGTAAGTTTAAATACATATTCAGCAGAACTGCTCATTAATGAGGTTTTAGTGTCATCTTTTCAATGTGTATCCTCTTCCAGAATATATCAACCAGTTTCACTGACCAAATCCTTTTTTGGAATAGGTTAAGTTAACATGCCTCACCTGCTACTCTTATGTTCCTGTAGGCTATCTCCAAATCTATTTGCTAAATCTTTTCCATTCCATCAGATAATGCACATCAGTTTTATGAAATAATGTAAATTTATGCAAATCAGATGTATTTTGACTAGACTTTCATGGATTTTTTTTCACCTTTATTCGTCTCTTTCAGTAAAAAGTCAAACTCCTAATTCTCCATTCCTTCAGTCCTCCCTCAGGGAGAAAAAAAAGTGGGGTGTCTGTATTAAGCCTTTGGATACATACTTTAGAGGCATGTTGTTAAAGTTATGGGAATGGAGTCAGTATTCAAAAGTCTTATGTTCAGTTTGCATTCAGAACTTGTGTGTTGGTCTTTCAAGGCTTATATTAATAAACAATCCTGCTTTTTTAACTAGTGAGTCAAACTGAAAACAATTCAGCAATTGATTTTTTGGAAGCTCCAGCTCCCTTTGATGTTGTACTTGTAACATGGATGTTATTTAGTGAGATGAGTTGACTGATAAGAGACCCTTTTTCCCTATACTTCTGTTAATGCACTGTCTGTATAATGTGACACTCCAATTAAGGTTCTTTTAGATTGATAGCTAATGTATTTCTAAATGTTAGTCTTCGTGATAAGTTTAAGTATCTCCTGCCTGCCTCTAATTGCTTATTCCTAGTTCTGAACTGATTCCTCAGTAGCAGCACAACTGTATGAGGCCACATGGAGTATGTCAGGCAGTGAATTTGACTGGAATAATTCCAGAAAGACTTTAATGTTAGGGTGCTTATTTTCCTTGTGGTTCATTACACAAGAGCCATGCAGCCTCTGACTCTTTTCTACCATAGCTAAGGATGTAAGGATTATCCAGGGAGTGAGCTGAGCAGTGGAAGCTGCATACACTGGCACTGCTTCAAGACAGAAATGGAACCCATTGCTCTGCTTACTCCAGCCATGATGCTAGTGTTGGACACTGAAATTCAGCTTATGGCTTCTTAAATTTATCATTGCTTTTGCTGTAGAGAGTTAAGTGACTTACATGCTCTTGAAATTAGATTACCATTTAAGTTCTGAGATTGGGCTATAGATAGTTATCATAATCTTAAATCTTAGGATGTTCTACTGAACCAAGCATGATAGACTGCTCCTAAACAAAACTCAACACACTGAATACTTAGTAAGTGTAAACTTTCAGTGATAAAATTGGGATATGGACCTACTGGTATCATGGTGGCTTTTAAAAAAATATATATATATTCTTATTAGTTTGCTGATTAAGCAAGACCATGAAGTAAAGAGGGAACCTCTAATTGTTTCCAAATGTTAAATCTTTGAGGTTGGATGAGACCCTATGCTTGGTTCATGTCAAGAATATGCTAAGTATTCTGTTTCTGACAAAATATCTTTGGTATAGCTGGACTGGTGCATACTAATTTTGTTTTATGATCTCCTTGTTATTCTAGTTCATAAGAAAGATATGTCTTAAACCAGACACAAAAGAAAAACAGTTTTAGTTGCATATTTTCATGGTTGCTTGTGAGTGATTTGCCACTGAAGTAGGTTTTGGTTTTAAGCTATGCTTATGAGCTACTTTGTCATGTATGTTTAAGATACTTAAATTTCATCCCAAATCCCACAGTTAAACCAATTATTTTTTGATTGTTCACTGATTGTCTCTAGGTAATTTGAGGAAGAAGTAATCTTGACTTTAGTGTGACACCATTAGAATTTGTCTATCCTTTTATTCTCTGTGGCAGGTTTTCACGATAACTTTCTCAACTTCTGGTCAAACAACTAAAGAACAATTTGAGAGCATTAAGGAATGTTATTTTACTTTGTTCCGCAACTGCTGAAAAAGCTGTAGTAGCTAACTTCCTTTCTTCTTTATAGCATTGTTCCACTTCTAAAAGAATCCATTGGAATTTTGATGCAGCGAACTCCTCCATCTCTGGAAAATGCCCTGCCTCAGTGCTATCAGAGGGTGAGCTCTTTACTTTGGCCATTTTTGTATATGAGAAAACTACTGACTTAATGAACCTCAACTGTACATGAGGATATTATAATTTTTTTCCACTAAAGCCTGCAAAAGGTTCTCTAGATTGTAGAAATGAAGATGCCAGATAATTTATTTTTCTGAAATCTTAAATATTATGTAGCTTAAGCTCAATTTTTGTGATGTTAGGTTAGAAAAAAAGATCCTGAAGCTTTTTCTGACAGTCATTTGTGCTGCTAGTGCATGATGTTCTTTTGAAGAACTTGTTCTGTCTAGAGTTTATCTCAAAATCTAGTTACTAAATTGAGGTAGAGTAACATTGACAGTGTTTGTGTAAGCAGGTTACTCTGGATTTGATTTGTGCTGGTACTCCTGGCTAACTTACCTTTTTAGGTGTCATGATCTGAACATGTGAAACACCTTTGCAAACCTATGAAGTATGTTGTGTTTCTGTGGTTGTAGAAGGAGCATCATTGTTTCTCAAAAAGTAATGGGTTTATAATTACCACATAAAGGCTTTTTGCTAAAATTGGGCAGAAGAATGGTTTTGATGGAACAAACTCAAGCCCTCACAAAATAGTTACAGGCACATCAGTACATTTCTATTAATAGTTAAAATTTCTCTACTTTTTTAATGGAAAAATTCCCGCATTTCCAAGAATTACTATGTGAATTTGAGAAGGCATTCAACAAAATAAATGATTTTTCTCGCTTGGACACCACTGTTTTCAGAAGTGGTTTCAATAAAATATTTGTACGGTGTACAAATAGCAAGATACAGAATTTTGACGCATACATAGAATCTGCTTTCAATTCTTTACAATCATAAAGACTGTAATAAGGAATTAAGCCCACGTATTTTCAGGAAAAAAAATAAAGTTGCTTTTATGTTTAGGTGCAGCAATTGCAAGGGGTTTACAGTTTACATGATCCACACTTCTGGACCCTCTGTACTGATGTTTACATAGGTACTTTGAAATTATTAGTAGCTCCTGATGCTGATGGAAGGTGGATTCTAAGCCAGACTCACAATATTTTTACTCAGGTATGTATCTCATCATCAAAGTCACAAACTATTACTAAGAAAAATGTTTCTTTTGCTGGTATCGTTGTAACTGTTCAAAGCTTCCCTTCTCCAGCTGTGTAGAACAATTTCAAAATACCCTGTAGTGTAGGTTGAATTTCTGTACCTCTACATTATCTTCTGATGACGCTTAATGGAAATAACAGCAGTAATTTTCTGATGTGTATTGAATGAAGTTGAAACCTGTACATTTGAGTAAATATGAGGAACCATGAAAACAGAAGTCTTTCCTCGAGAGAGCTTCTGACCACAAACTGGAGCTAGTTTGCTTTAAGAATCATTTTTCTTTGCATATTTTGCTGTTTTTTTTAGTAACATTTATGCTGTGATGATCATTGGTTAAAATGTAACCATTAATTGTCATGTTGTGTAAGATCAGTGTATTCTCCTTTATTGCCCTACAAAATATATATATTTTTACATAGGGATGTATTTGATAGCATTTACAGTTGGTATGAAGTGGTGGAATTCTTGTGAACACCTGACACTTTATTAGAAGTTGGTAGATCTATTAAGAAGATCACAATCATAGAAACTTCAGTAATTTTTTTCTGTTGCTTCCTTTATACTTTCAAACCATTAAACATTTAGTTTGGCTGCCTATTCCAGTGTAGCTGTGGGATGTGAATGGCCTACAGGGATTATCTAGAGTCCACTGAGATAAAATAGAGAGTTCTTCTCCAGCAAGAAAACTTAGTCAAGAATGAAGCTGGTAACTTATGCTATCCAGAGGCAATATTTTGATTTTATTTCTGATGTTGCAGGACTATATTTGAAAGATTTATGCATTTTTCATAAAAGTAATGGAGCTTTCAGTAGCTGAAAGGGAGATGGATATTCCTGTTTATAACCAGTGTTTTATGCAATAAAATATTGTCAGCTAAATGGTAATATTTTGAGGATACGTAAATGACTAACTTGTCGAAGTAAGCTGGATAGTGAAGAAGGGAGCTTCTGATCAGATATATTTAATACTCTGAAAAACACCTTAATATACAGTTTAGTGCTTGCATAAATCTTTTCAAAGCTTTCTTCAGTAGGGAAAGCTTTTGCACACTCGCATTTTCCTTCCCTTGTTCTAAACGTTGTATTGGTCAATTGCGCTGGCAGTACATGTGTGTGGTGAATTGTTTATTCATCTGATATGTGCCTGTTTTATCCTAATAGTCAGAAACTTCATGAAACTTTTTTTTCTCTAAGAAAGTGACTTTGCCCAAAGAAGTTGTAGATGCCCTGTCCCTGGAGGCATTCAAGGCCAGGTTGGATGGGGCCCTGGGCAGCCTGATCTAGTGGGTGGCAACCAGCCCATGGCAGAGGGGTTGGAACTAGATGGGCTGTAAGATTATCTTCCCACCTAACCCATTCTATTATTCTGTGACTTTTTATTTTTTTATCTCATCTATTAAAAAATCCCAGAATGGATAGTTTAGGGATATATATGCATCTAGCGTACTCAGTTTCTAAACTTTCAGGGGAAATGCCACTGAAGCCAGTCCTACAATGTGCATAAGAGTTTTAAAGTTGATAGTCACGAGGAACTCATGAAAAATAAATACAAATACTTGTTTTTGTGATAACAGATTTAGTGAAGAATTTGTTACAAATTTTCTAAAATCTAATTTTATTCATAAATTTGGGTCATTTTTTAGATATTTCATTACATACTGCTCTAGATTATCAATCAGGTACAAATTAGTCTGCATGGCTTACTGTGCAGACTGTGTACTTTGAGATTAGTAAGGTACAGTTTCTGGGAAGGACTATGCAGAACATTCTGTGATGTGCACTTGAAACGGATTTTACGTCTCAAGTCTCCAAAGGATTGCACCTTCCTAGCGACTCATTCACTCTTCGACTGTCTTGGAGCTCTGCAGTTTTAGAGCTGTGTATCTTGAAGGTGAATTGGGGGAGCAAGGTCTGTTGTTCTTTTTACCTGACCTATGGCAGTAAGTTGGAGCAGGTAGATTTTTCTCTTCAATAATATTGGCCTTCATCAGTCTTGGCATAACTGATGATTGTTTTTGACAAAGCTGAAGATGGTTGAGGACAATCTGATCTTTAGCAGTGTTCAACTTAGTGTTTCAAGGCCACCTTGTGACCATCACAACACTCGCTTGACACTGAGGTTAAAATGAATTAAAAATTATTTTTATGCTGTTCTATATTGATGGTGAAACTAAACAAGTCAATCTAAGCCTAATTTAATAGGAAATTAGGAAATAACTAGGAAATAATAGAAAATGAGGAAGTAAATGTTTTGGAGTGATTTGCATACCTTTACCCAAAGTTATTCTAGCATCTCGTGTCAAGGCAATTCAGCGTAGCCATTGTTGTTTCTTGCTAGAATCTTAGAGTAGAGCTGGTTCAAACTACAAATCCCATGTTATACTCTTGTGTTTTTGCTCAGTGTCAGTCTTAATGGCTCTTAGAGCTTATTTTCAGGCAATTAAGCTTGTACAAGAGAAAATTTGTGCAGCTTCTTTATGTGACAGTTATTTAGGATAAATGCTAGTGTTAATATATACTTACACACATATGCTACTATATGAAGAACCATGTGTTTCATGCAGTGCTCTCTAAAAATGTATGGGTTTCAAAATTTGCAGGCATCTCAATAAATGCCCTGATGAATGTGGAAGTTGAGTTACAGAAAATGTGGATACTGAGAGTTTTTGTAGGGCAGCTTGCTGTTGTGGACAGTTGATCAGGACACTTAAATTGCTTTGGCTTTATTATTTGGTGTTGTTTTTTTTTAAATCTCCTTCTCTTTTCCATAGGCAGGAGTAAGACAGCTTTACGTACAAATTGATGTCGCAGCCATGTAGTGAGCTTCTGAAATTGTGCTGTTGGACCAAAGTTTTCTGTACTGTAATGGTATAAAACAAGACACTTCCCAAGACAGAGCCTGCTTCCACCACTGGCCTGGAATTGACTGAATAGATTTCTGTCTTTGGGCTATGGATGAAGTTGACTTCTAAGGAGAAAATATGGAATGAATGTTATGGACTTTGGGTCTTGTCTTTTTGTGGCCCCCTAAACTTGTAAGTTTTTGAAGGTTTTTTACTTACTACATTTGTTCCAATAGGAAACTAAAATGGTGGTACTGGAAACCCTGTAATGTCTTCAGAAAAGCTGCTGAAACCACTGCTCATTCCCATAAAACCAGTGTTATCAAAAATTGGAAACTTGTTTTGTACATAATGTCACAATGGCTGACATGCTTCGATACAATTATATGTTTGTACAATTGTTTGTACTTTGCAAACTTAATGAACCAAACCATATTGGGTTTTCAAAGTGCCTTTTATATCATGAGAGGTATTTGCCAGCGTAAATACGAAGCATCAAAGGGTTTTACTACTTCTACAAATATATCTTGTATGCAGTCTGATTATTTACTAGTGATGTATGTGGGGACTTTGTATACTTGCATAACAGTAGATGTTAAGACTTCCCTTATTATTGCATTGTACCAAACAGGAAAAATTCTGAAGGTAAAAGGCAAAGCCCTTGTCAAGAGACTTGCTTCCAAAACAAGCTGGGTATTTTGTTGCACATATTTTGTGGAAACTATTTTAGTCAAGGATTTAGATTTAACTCCAATTCTTAGTCTCTTCATTCTGTTGAGAGTAATGAGATGTTACGTGATGCTACCCATGTTCATAGTCACTGAAACAACAGACAGCTGAGGGAATTGTTTCCGTGGTTGATGGAAACAATGCATGAAGCTTTTTTATTTTCCAGACTGTAAGAGCAAACAAAATTACACCCCTATCTTTGAGAAAGTCTAAATCTCTTTGATTTTAACAGCTTGTAGTAATTCTTGTTAAAGTGATTGGTGAGGTAACTTTTGCCTCTCCAAATACTAAAGTTATGTTCCTGGTGGTTATACCTGAAATAAAGACCACTCTTCGTGTTATTTAAGGTTATGCTTTTCCAGGATGACAAGTCAGATGTTTTTTTACTATCTCACTGTAGCCTTTTGTATTTTCACTGGAGAAGACATTCTCAATAGAGTAAGTTGTTTTTTTTTCCAGAAACATTAGTTGTTCTGTAGTCATTTTATGCTTTCCAATCTGAGCATTGTTCTCAAAACGACAATCTGCTATACTTGATATTACATATAATTCCACTATGCTGTTGTAGTTAAATTAGTAACAGCAGGTTTTGTAAGGGAACATTCTACTTACAAGTAGATCATTGTGGAGAGAGAAACAAGACAGCCATTTGTCTAGTAAATCATAGCCATTACTGCCAGTTATAGATTTTAAATATTCTTCAGGTACCGATACAGAGTAGTACTGCAATCAAAGCCTGCTGAAGTCAGCAGTGTCTTTGAAGTAAGTGCTAGGCATTGGGAAAGTACTGAAGATTTCTTTGCAGAAATGGTTTGTTTACCACTGATGTTACTAAATTCATGATAAGAGGAAGTTTCTGGCACTTTCTGTTGCTCCTGTATAGCATCTGAACTTTGATCTCTCTTTATGTGAAAACACTGACGGTTGCCAAATTGATAATAGCTGGTACCTGAATTCTCCTAATGAAACACAGAAACATTACTGTTGATTTTGTAGAAAGCTTGCAATTATACTTTTTGAACTTGCAACTGAAAACTGGGAGTAAAGAATTACAGCAGTAAAAAAGCCACATACCTCTTCTAAACTTTATGGTCCCTTCCAGTCTTCAGAGCCTTCTTAATCCTTATTGCTGCTTTCTGATCTTACTCATTTCTCCAGGGCTGCAGGTGCAGCGTGCCTTATCAGGCAGTTTGCACTGACCTACATCCACCTCCTCTAGGCTCCTGCCTCAATCCTCTGTCAGGCTTGCCTCCCATCTCACCTTGCAGGTGCTCTGCCAGCTGTGGATCCAGAGTGGAGGATGAAAAGTTATATGGGGCAGGGCAGGGTGCAAGAATCTGTTGAGCAAATTTGACTGTATCAGCTTAAGATACCATACATGACCACAGAAAAGGTAATTAAAAGACAGCTGGAAGTCATCATTTTGCAGAGGTGCATGTAGACTGTTGCTTCTTTGACAACATAATTACTTGATGTTGTAGTCAATGTTTAAAGGCAAGTACTAGCCAGCTCCATTACAACTGTGATGATCAAAGAGCTCAGTTTGATTTAAATTATCTTTATAGAAGCTCAGAGCATCTTTGGGATCTGAGTATTCCTGGATTTGCTGAAATATATTGTAGCGCTGCCCAAGTTGTTGGGCTTGGCCACTATTTTAGTAGTCTTAATGAACAGACAACTGCTACAACTTGTTTCCAAGTGAGAGTCTACCCAAGTGGCAGTTGGGTGGGTTTTCTGTGTTTGTTTGGGTTTTTTTTAAAGATGTATATCTACAAAAGTTTTCATTATAGGAAATAAAGTGCAAAAGCCTACAACCTGGTTATAATTACACTGTTGATTTTCATCATTTTTGACATCTTTTTATTGCTTAGGAGGGCTTGAGACTTCTAATCAGTGTACGACCTTAATTTTTAAGGATGACGTGATGGTTTACAGTAAGAAATACATCTTTTGTGAAATACATTTTTGAGGGTGATTTAGGGAGGCCAGACTCGCAGACTTTTAAGCCTTTTTAGCCCTTCTGAGAAAGGATAAGCATTGTGAAGTTCTACAGAAGACAGTAGATGGCCTGTCCCAGTAGCTAACTGCAATCACGTTTAGCTCTCCTATGCCAGTAAGCAATAACATTTGACTGATTTTGTTCTTTTCCAGCTGCTAAGGAGCTACTTGCTGAAGTTTTAGGAGAGTACAAACCATGCAGCTGAAAGTGCAGCCTTTTTTTATCTTAAACATCAAAACTGAGTTATTTTGATTTGCTGATTAGGTAGCACTTGGCTTATATAATATTTTGTTTTTAACACATTAATGGATACATCACCTTGTTTAAGTGGACTTGTGTGGGTAACTGATATCCAGTAATGGATAAGTGTCTGCAGATCGTCTGCTAAAACTGACTTTCCTAGCAAACTGTATGGAAGTTTGAGCCAAGTTTTCAAAGTCTGCTTTCCTTATGTTTTCATGTAGCTGAACCTTAATGTAGGGTTTCTGATCTAAGTGATTTTTTTCTGTGAAAGAAAATAGTAACTTAAAACTACATAGACCAAAGTCCAGTCCTGCAAACTGTGTTTTTACAGGACATACAGCAAAATGATATTTTACTTTGCTGAGAGCAATCCATGAAATACTTGACTGTGTTTCTGAAGAGTTTTAAAAAAAAAAAAAAAAAAAAACCTGCTCCAGAACGCCTGTGCTTAAAATGCCCTCAGTGTAGTGGTAAATGTGGCCCTTGGAGAGAGCTTGATTTGCTAAAGGGAGAAAGTGCAAGTTAAATGGCTCTAGTTCTGTGTAATACTGCTTGCTAAAAGTCAAGCTTAATCTCATTAGTAAGAGCTGGTGACACTATTTACACAGAAATTGAAACTTGCTGCTACTAATAGAATAGATCTTAGCAACTTTTAACATTTTTATTTCTTACTTGAGTTTAAAGGTAGAGGAAGAAAAGGGTATCTTTTTTTCTGTTGGTCAGTGAACCTGTTTCAGGAAGGTAAACAGAAGGTGAGAGAAGCTGTTCCTGAACTGCAGTTTTCCACCCTTGAATATTCAAGATGCAATCAAATTGTAAAGCTCGTGGCTTTTGGCCCCGACTGAGTGTAGATTTCAGTTGCTGAAACCTTGGTGCTTTCAAATCTTAAGGTAACTCACGTAATCGGATAATTTCAATGCCTGTTCTGAACAACAGCTTTAGTTATTGATTAGCTCTGTCCTGTTTTCGCCAGCAGCCACTGACTGCCACTTGCTATGATTGTTGGGTACCCCATTCCATTTATGAGTTTATAAGAGTAAGTAAAAAGAGGATTTAAAATTTCTTAATAATTCATTTCCTTATCTCTTGCACTGATTCAGTGGTTAATTTGTCCTGTACACTTCTAGCAAAATCCATGTCTGCAACTTGCTGGAATTCCCTTTTGGATTTCTCTCCCCATTCAGGCTTTTTTTGAAGTGACCGTATATGTTGGGACTTCATTGGCCAGAGACTGCTATAATGTGAAAAGGTGCCAGTTATTCTACTCTTGTCTCTGGTATGCGAAGACTACGTTTCACTATGTGCAAATACTGGTTAATCTATTTGTTTCAGTGAGCCACAAAAGGTTCCTGCCTATGTGGAAATTTGGCAGAAATCATGTGCAAAAGGAGTGAGTTGTGTATTTCATTTTCCATGTGCATTAAAGTCTTTCTTTCTTGTCTGTGCTAGAATCTTTTACAAGAGTTAAATGATTTGCTTCAGTATTTTGGCTGAAGTGTGGAATAATGTGAATGAAGAAACTGCCAAAATCATTCTGGGTAGCATAAAACATATTGCTTGCATACAGCATATTGCTTGCCTTTAAGTTTCAACTAGAAGAACATTCTTTGCAATGAGCTTAAATTGAATAGTACAGTATCAAAATACCTGTAAAGAAAATCTAAATGACAACACAAGGCAGCTCACTAAAATTCTGAAGACTCTATATGATTTCGTTCTGGAATGCTGATGTAGTAGCTTAGCCATGACTTGTCCCAAGTGCAATATTAGAAATTTTTAATGTCATCTTTTCTACTTGAATACAGTGTATATAAAATGTTAAATGTCCTATATTGCTGAGAAGATATGGGATCAAATTTCTTTCCAATAAATCTTCAGTTAAAAAAAAAAATGCATGCAGGTCTGCTGGTTTTTCTTTTCAATGGCATGTATGACCAGCTGGAACAGCAACCATCACCCCTTAGCTGATTCTGAAGAGAATTCTTGCAGTCTCCTTTTTGAGAGTTGACACTGAACTGCGGTTGTTTGTCTAGCTTCGTAAGTGCTAGACTCATATTCCTCTACATACGAGGAAATCCAGATCTATTTTAAGTTGCAACCTCCTGAAATAAGAAATTATGTGCAGTTTCTCTCTATTTTACCAGCTGGCCAGAGGGTGAATTCTTGTTTTAGACATAAAGAATATCCTCATCTGTATTCATTCTCCCAGGTGTAAAGATGAATACAGACTAACAGGGTTTGCACACTAATTTTCCTATTGATGGGAGAACTGCTCAGTTGGTAGGATAGTTGAAAAGCAAAATTTAACATCTAAAATGCACTTCAAATCATGCATGCAGTAGGCTTGATTCTTTTATTACAGCAAAAGTGATGCCACATAGACATCTGGTCCAGCAGTTCTATACTTGCACTCCTTATCCTAGTCTTCAGTCTAAGACTGACAGATGTCAAGGATCTGAACTGAACAAAGCATTCTTAAGGTTTAAATACTGCTGGAGATGTTTTTACTTGTTAGAAACTGATTCCAGCAGATATATCTTGCAGTTTGTAGCCTCAGGTTAAAGCAAGTCCATGTTCCTACAGTGTTATCTCGTGTAGCTATATACAATCTAAATTCATTTGATCTAAGCAAGCTCTAAATATTCAGAGGAATACCTGTGTGCTGACATGAAATTAATGATAGAAAAAAAATTCAATACACGTTTTTATTTAAGTGGTCTCGTGGAATACATTATTTTCAAACTTGGAGCTATCTACAGAAAAAAGCTTAAGCATTTCTAATTCCAGAGGATGCATAGTGCCTGTAACAATCATGGAATGCAGTGGAGCACCTAACTCCACTGTAGACATTTGATACAGTGTGCCTGAAGCAATCTTCTGATCAGGAGCACCCACACGTGCAAGGCCAACACAAATTGTGTTTTCAGTAATTTCTGTAAGAAAGAACATTTAAGAAGTGATTCTTACAAAACTCTTCCACAGACCACGTTCCAACTGTCACTAATTAATTTATTAAATAAAAAGGATTAATTTATTAAAGAAAAAAGTACTCAGCGTTCAAACCTTAACAGCACTCTCTCATGTCTCCAGTTAATCATCAGGGCAGTCTAAAATGAAGCTTGTTCTTCAAAGAAAATAAAAAGTGCATCTTAGAGCTGTTGATAAGCAGAAATGGGAAGGCAGCAGCAGTAAGTGGAATTCATTCAGCAGAGGAGACTGCTGCTTCTGATGAATTTTACGTAAAGGATAAAAATGAAAGGGCTGTTTCCTTTTCAGCTTGACAATATTTTAAAAGGAGTATAGATACACTTCTATTTTTTTTTTTCTAGGACATAAGGGAGTCATCTTCAGAGCTGCTCTGATTTCATGTCTGGTCTTGATAAACATCTCTTATAGTGGGCTCTTCACTAGGATTAAGGATTCAAGGTCAAAATCACGGTCCTGCATCTCGGGGGCAACCTAGATTCATGCGCAGTATAGCATGACCAGTCTAAGTAACATGTAGCTAAGATTTTTGAAGCTTGACTGATCTAAAATGCCTAGATGCAGACTCCTGCAACTATAATGGAGCAAAGAGCTCACAGTTAAAACCAGACAGAAACAGCAGTTACCGGACTGAGGCTTTGACTAAATCTCCTGGAGCTGCTAGTGCTTGTTCATCTGAGGTCAATTAACTACACTTTGTTCAAGCGCTGCCGAATTCATCTTATGGTTCCACTGCAGATCAAGAGAATGCTAAGATTAAGAGGAAAGTAGTAGAGTTCACAGACTCATCGCTAAGTGGGACCTGAGGAGCAGCAAATAATAACATTGCAGTAATAGTACCTGGTTCTTCTCCTTGGAGTCTCCTACTCTGAATAATGGCAAGAAGCTGTTTTGCAGCTTGGTTCACACTCATGTAACGTGGTGGCTCATAAATCTTCCTTCCTCTGCAGGGAAAGAAGAGTAATTTAAATACAAATCAATTATTTATCCCTGGTATTCTTAAAGTTTGTTTCAAAGGAAGTCTGTGGGCCAGCAAATCAAACTTAAACAGGCCCAGGCTTTCCTGGGCTGGCCTTAAGAGTGGCATTTTTAAGGGAGACAGAAGTCTCTTGTGCTGTCACACACCTGTGAAACAGCAGGGCCTCCATCTGGCAAATCATTTGAAACCTTAAAACAAATTCAGCTGTTGGAAGCAATATGCAGGTTTTGTGGCTACTCCTGAAAGATGCATTAGGCTTAAATTCAAGGGCAAACTGCCGTTTTCCTGTTGAATGCAGTTTTCCTGTTGAATGCCTAGTAGACAGATTATTACAGACTAGCATTATATTTTTAAATGAAATGCTTCTTTCTTTGCCAACTATGGATTCATTCAAACAGATTTTATTTTGAAACTCCAAAATAAACAAACCTCAATGATACCGTGAGATTTCACAAATGTTAATTTAGACCAGAGTTGCAGCATATGTATAAAGTAACTATTTATATTCCCCATTGTCAAAATGTACAGACTGCAGAGAGATGATTAAGGTGCGATGAGTGCTTTTGGATACAGTTAAATGAACGTAAGAGAATTTTCTTTATGTTGCTTATTTAACTGCTAAAAAATGGTGGTATATATTCCATACTATAATGCTGCTTCCAGCCACTGTAAGGAAGAATGTATTCAGAACACTCTGCTATTAATTTACTTCAGGATGAGGCAGAACAGCAGTAAAAGAACTCTTGACCTGGCAGGTAGAAAGCTTATCCCATTCTGACCTGCTTCTCACAGGAACAAAGATTACACTCTGCTGCAGCTTCATTCATTTACTGAAAATAAAGCCAATTCCTATTGTAACAAACAGAAAAATTCTACTCCTCAGAGGAAACAAAAAACCATGACCACTGAGAAGTGCAAGAGAAGACAAGTAAGTTCAGCATGAGACTTCAGACAAAGAACCTTTGTTCCTTGCACATAAAAGACTTTGTAAGTAGCATCGTTTGTTTCTATATATTTTCAAAGCTGTGACTCACTTCATTAGATTCTCCAGAGACTGCTCCTTCACTTTAATATCTGTGGAACAAAACAGTATATGAAACACAGGTTTGCTACAAAATTCCCAGTTAGTTTTCTATGTAGCTGTACAGCTTAGTTTAGGAGACTCTATCAAATTTATAGCAACATTTTAGTTCTTAAAGGAAAATGGAGTACGGATTTCATTTTATTTTGTTTCATATGTTAATTGTAAAGAAATTAATGTGATTTCATGCATGTGATTTTGCTTAAGGACAATGTATAGTATCACAAATTTTAGAGCAGTTAAGATCAATAAGAAATATTGCTAAGTATTAAAAATGGTAAGCATATTTTCCACAGGACAACTAAATGCTTGCATGCTTAGGCAAAAACCAGGGTATTGTAACTACTTTTAGATTATGAATACGTTGTGGTTACAGAAGGTAAAACCGTATGACTGATCGACAGTGATTACATCACCTCCATGCAGGAACCTAACTTTCATTAGCACTTCCTTGCTGTCCCAATCAAAATTTAGAACAATCTTTCTCTTATGGGAAAAGGAGGATTTGGGCAAAGAAAAAAGGCCAGGTAAGACTCCGAACATCTGCAATTTTATGAAACTCCAATTGACCATAATCTCTCCAAGTGACTACCAGATGTTATCTGTACTTAAATGCCTGTGAAATAATACTGTAGTGAAAGCTGAGACATTTTTTCATCTTGATTTTAAAAGTATTGCTGCTTAAGTTGTAAGATCATTTTGTAAGCCAAGGTGACTTTGAATAAATGGTTTAAAATGCAAAGCTGCAAGACTAATAGTGCACAGTTCATCAAATTGCCTTCATGTAAGTGTATTGAGGCTGGTCTTTTTATGGCACACTCACTTTGCTGGTAATCTGATCTAGTTGGATTAGCAATCGGTAGATAGACCAGCATGACCAAGTAGCGTTAAGGGAACTATGAACTTGGAGATTGGTAGTTTTCAGCAGTGAGCTACAATGAGATGCAGGTATTACAACTGTCCCTGAAACATGAGTTTTATAACTCAATTTTATTGTTTCAGTATTTTAACACTCTTGCTACTGAATAGAGGAATGAAACATAAAAAGGGAGCACATAGAAATGATTAAATGAAAAACCTGAAGAATACTTGGTTTTAATATACTGTGGTTAGAATAACCCTTGTTGCAAACACTTGTGAAGTCATCCTTCCTTAGAACAATTGCCAATATTCTGATACTTTGCAAAGCTGGAAAACAGCCAGCTTTCAAGTCACTGAAAAGTTTGATGTGATGTTTACACGTTTCCTGTTCTGGATTCCTCCGGTTACCACAGATGTCTTTGAGCGAGGATTTTTACAGTCCTGAAGCTTTTTACATGACAACCACCTTTTGCCAAAATGTTGTCAGCTGAGATAATTTAGTAAAGGGAATATCAACTTACAAAATAGAAATGTGGTTAAATGTACCATCTAGCTCCCCAGAAAGTCTAATGTGTCAAGCTCTAGCCTAATTAAGTCAATAAAAGATGGCTGCTAGTCACTGGCATCTTGGCTGGATCCTAAACTAGGTCTAGCTTAAAATCACACTGATCGTTACAACAAATATGGGCCTGCTGTTCCTATTTGTCTTCTACAAATACATCATTTTTTACAGATTTTCTGAAGAGGAATTAAATTCCTGGCCACTGCAGCATGAATAGTGGCTGAATTGATTCTAAGTACACATACATTGAAGTTCCAGTTCAAGGTATATTTTTAAAGATATGTTATCTAAGAAACTGTTTAATCACAGACTTCATCTCGTGCCTACTGGGACAGTGGAATATGGTAGCTAAGGAACTGGGACTGCTGCTGCTTACCAAGTAAGCACAGTGTGTGCATTCCATTCTGCCTGTTCTTCTTGATCTTGTCAAAAAAGCTTTCCGGCTTCCATGTATCTGTCCAGAAAACTATAGAAACTGCCTCTCCAAAATTGTACAACTGTAAAACAAAACAAATTCAACACACATGCACAACCAAAATATCAGTACAGTGCACACATAAAAATGTATTAAAATAACAGACAACTGGAAACACTGAGAGGTCCTGAGCACAGCAGAGCTTGTTTTTAACAAAATCTATAATTAGCAAACTGTCTTTTCTTCTTAGTAACAAAGAGGGGTTGTTCTTCTATTCTCAAACAGTAAAGCAAGTTAAAGACTGACTAATGAACTCCTGTGAAATTTTTATCTATCTCTGCATTCTCCTTTCCAACATGCAGTAACTTTCAATCTACCTTCTGTTTGTTTGGTTGTTTTTTCTTTTTACTTAATTCTGAAGTCCTTTAAAAGCAAAACTTAGTAAGATTGGCACCAAAACGATTAATTACTATTTCTTATTTTCATTATGGCTAGGCAACTTCATGTAAACCTATAGCACTTGCAATGTTTCCAAGCTTTGATTCAACTGATAGAGTAGGATTTATATTTAAGCAGCGCTTTCCTGTAGATGGGAGCTGTACCATGCAAAAGCTGTTATTGTCTGAACAGACAGCTGATACGAAGACCTGAAGACAGGAACAGATTGCACCTGAACCAGAGATGTGCAAAATTTTTTTATACACGTATGATAAGAAGAAAGTGCTGGCAGATTCTACATCAAACATGCTCACTGCCTTTATTTGCGATCTTAATGCTATTTATTACTGTAAATCCCTAATCTTGGTGAAGACATTTGAAGCAATACTCTTGACAATCATTTCTAGTGATGCAAAAGTGAAAATTAGATGTAACAATGCAGAATTTGGCTTGGAAGTTTTTGTAACAAACTTGAAAATGGGCAAAAAACACACATCAATTTAGGTTAATTCAGCTCAGGAGTGGGGCCAACCAAAATGGATTTTACAGCCTGCCAACATTCTGTCTGCTCGAGCCTACCAGAAAAACAGTGGTTACACAGACTGTCCTCCCCATTTTCTGTTTAAACCTGTAAGGAGGGACAGCTTTTCCTAGCCCGCTACAGGAGGCACTGTGTATGCTGATAGCAAAGAGGGTCCTGCACAGAAGAAGCTCTGGCAGTGCTCTGCCATCTGGGGATTCCCCTCTACATGCTTATTTTACTGTGGCATGAGGTTGTGGTTTTAACTCTTTAATGCTGGCAGAGCAGAATTTGAATCAAGGCAGAAAGCTGTTTGTTTTCAAGGGACTAAGAGCTCAAATTTTAACCATTCACGCTGATAGGAACAGCCTTTATTCAAAGATTCCTGGAACATTACTGAAAATGTTTCCTCTTTTAAATATTTCGTTCTAGAACAAAGACAAGAACACACAGCGTACATTTCACAACCTAAAGGTTCTTCCAGTAAACTAAATATAGGTTGAACCAAATGAACTGCTCCTGATGTAACAACTATTTCAGGGCTGTACTCTAGGGAAAGAAAAAAGAAAAGAAAAAAAGAGCAAGCTGTTTTGCCTATTTTTCACATGGCTAGAGCTCTCTCCATTTTCTACCAAAACTGAAGTAAAACTGCTGGAACTTCACTGCTGGAGCAGCTGGGACAAAGTTAGCTTTTAATCTCATTGGTGAGGCGGCACCTTCAACCATCACAAGTTGCTGAAATGTGCAGTAGCCACCTAAGGAGTTAGCCAGCCTGCAGCCTATCTGAAAGCCACCACAGTCCTTTCCCAAAAAGCAACAGTCCTCCTTCAGCAAATAAAGCAGCAGCCTCAGCCCCTGCTGTTTCGATACTCCGAAGGACAGGAACTTGCTCTGCTGCCCTAGAGCAAAGAGAAGGATGTGCAGAAATGGGCATAATGTTGTCTGGCATTTTATTGGGAGTCAGATCTTTCAAACTACTCTGCTACATATTAGAACCAAGTTGGATATAAACTTCGCCAACAGGATGGAATGGGGCATATGTTATTAACCTCACAGAAATGCCTTTGCAACTTACACACTTGTATTAAATAAGCTTTTAAATAACATATTACCTAGCATTAATTCATACCTTTTTTTTATTTTAACTTTAAAGAAGGGAAAAGACTACTTTGGAAACTTTCAGATACACAATTATCAATTATGTGGAACTGAAGCAATAAATAGATTCTCCTATTGTGTTTAACTGCTTGTAACTGATGACCTTATAAGTGATTATATAGACAGAAAAATGTCATTCTCATCTAGCATTTGATCTCTGCAGCCATGTAAAACATGCAGGCATAGGCACTATTCTGCCTTCAGAGTAAGCCTGCTTTGCTTTGAAGAAGCAAGACATAATTGTATCAGAACATCAACTTTTAACTTTTTATCCCCATATCTATGCAGCTCTTTGCGCTGCACGCTAATTCTTACCTCTTGAAATCTAGAACAAAGTACTAAACTGCGAAGAAAAGCCTTGCTGCAGAGAGAGCAGTAAACGCCCAAAATTCCACTGTTAACCCAAAGGATTCATCTGTTACCCGTCTCAGCCAGGCAGACAGCAGGTGACTGGACACTAATGCCAGAACCCACTGAAATTAAACAATGCTTTTCACTAACCACAGAAGACCGAATAGGGACCCAAACTTCTGGCAATCACGCTTGTGACTGTAAAACTGGGACACACATTTGTCAGCCGAGATGTACTATAAGACAGCTATGTATTATAATGTCATGCTTTGAGATTGTGAAGAAGTTTATGACAACAAACAACAGCTCTGAGTATTTTCAGTGAAACAATCAAGTTGCGTGGTTGCTGGCAGAACTTTAAAGACAGGCAACAGCAAATGAAGTTTCACAGCAGTCTTGTGTGTGCGGCACCCTACATCAAACAGCTGGGGTTTGGGAGTGGGCAGGATTTGTTCTGTGAAAGCTAAAACATTTCAAGCATCGCATTTGCACAAAACAGGTTTGTTACAGTGCCCACATTCTGCTCAAGCACAAAAGTGACACAGTTTCAAAGGGGCTCATTGAAATGGCTGGATAGACACTTGCTGCTCTCAGCTTGGAAACTGATGTATTTACTTTTTCACTACTGCTCAAAGCCTTCACAGAATTATTTCAAAAGCTCATTTTGAAAGACCTGTCTGGAAAATCCCCTCCCCCTGCCCAAGCAGTAATTGGCTTAAGCAAAGGTTTTGACTTAACTTTTGCAATGCAACCAACTAAAGCCAGGAAGGGAAGCCAGAACTCTACTCCGAAGCCATGGGCTGACTGCTTGAGGTTTCTGCCTCGCACAACATACTGCAGAAAGCTGTGCAATTCACTTTCATCAGCTTGGAATAGGCTATAACTGTATATTTTATTTACACATATAATATGAAAGAATGTCAGACACCTTCTGGTTCCGTTAGTTGACATTTCTTATTTTACTTGTTTGTATAAGCAGGATCGATTGCTAATTGTAAGGCCAGAGTAAACTATGAGAGGAAAAGTGCTGCCCCGTGATCTCAACTTGGAAAGTCTGCATGCAAAGATAATTTCAGGAAAACTAAAGAGTGACTTCGTTAATGACCAGGCTGAATGACATCAGAAACTTGAAGCTGTCCAGATCAACAGACTTCACTTAAAATACTGGTGTCAACAGTCTCCACAAAAATACAGAGCATGAAAAGAACAAGTGAGACTAAACAGGGAAATTTAAAAAAGGAAGTTTTTCCCCATCCCCTCTGAAATGCACTAAAGCAAGCAGGAGTGAAGATGCAAGATAACATTAAAGGGCAGTAGGGCAACAGCTGCAGAGAAACCAAGAAATATATATTTCGAAATGCAGACAGAATCTTTTGCAGAATTACTGCTGTTTCAGCTGTGATGGTGACAAAGCAATTCTTCACTTACAGGCTACCTCTGCTCTTAAAGTTTCAGAACAGCTTCAGAAGTGGAAACATGTCAAGGGAGGAAGGTAAACAGGAGTCTTGTCATTACGTTTTCCAAACCTGGCATCTGTGTACACATGCAAATCCCCACAAACCCTGTAGGACTGTATGGATACTCAGCTGTTCTGTGTCAAGATGGCTACAGGCTGCACTGCATATATTTCTTATGGGATGCAACTGTTCTGCAAAGAAAGATACTGCACAGCCTGATGGCATCCCAGTGACAGACACCAACAGGTTATTTTTCTCTGAATGGTATTCCTCAGTGGAATTTGGAGACTGTACAGCACCTTGCATCATCCCAAGTTGCTTATTGATAAATCCCAGTGAAGTTACCCTACAAACCTAAATCATTATTTGTTTGTGCGCATCGTTAGAGTTTTGATGTGATGCCAGGCAATATTCATTACCAAGTCAGATTTTTTTCCCTTAACAACTCTCCACAACATACACATCATGCATTATATACACATTGTTACCAGAGAACAGCCTGGAAAGTGGGACAATCATCAACAAGGTGGTAGCAGGAATCAGATAAGCTTCATTTTTGCTTGTTATCAGTAATATGTAACAGCCACAAGCCTAGACCTAGCTGTTTCTGCCATCTTATTTAGTACTACAGACTTTTAACAGCTTTAAATGCATTACACAAAAACTTTCACATGGAACAGGATGTTTTTTACAGTTCACATGCACAAGGCAGCAGCTCCTTTTGGTACTGCAGGCCAACAGATTAGATTGGACAGCTGTCTGAAGAACCTCCAGTCAGTTCCCTTAGTACGTGCCTGAGAAAGGAACCATGAACAAAAGGGTGTTTGGCTGATGGAAGCCCACTCCATGACTGCAGTCTTCAGAAAGCAGCTGAGACAAATCACATAAAAGCAAGTGAAAGGAAGAACACATTGTCCCTCTTAGCTGCCTCCTGCATCTCTGTTTAAGAAATAGCTGCTTTGCAAGCAGAACAAAGTTCAGCTACTAAAAGACTTAGAAACTCCAAGCAAACTTGGACAGGACAGGATTTCTCCTCCAAGGGAACATCCCTTTGTCTTTGGTAAGCTCCTTAGACACATCCCAGAAATATCAAACAATACTTTCTCACCCTGGTCTCTTGGGTTACTAATCTGAAACAAGGACAACTGAACTGAGACAAAAATCTCTTCCGTTTACTCTTCAGGGGTAAATGGATGTTTCTGGGCTATATTTGCTGGTGACAAATGGCATGAAGTTGCAAAGCAAATGTGAGTAATAAGCTAGTGTAACTAGCAAGACTAACACTGATTTAACATTTAGTTGGTTTGAGAAGCAAATGCCAACTTCTAAAAGGCTCAGAAGCAGGTAGTCAGAGGAAAAAAAAAACAACTGTGATAGGAAACAGCTTATTCTAACTGTTATTGTATAAGAAGTATTTTGCATAGAGCCCCTCCTATGACAGCGAAGAGTATTTTTGAAGATTAAGGCACAGAGAGAGGGTGGAGGTGGAACTCAGAGGTTCCGCTCCTGCAGCTACTACAGGTTTTCTATTTGACTATGGGCACGCCAAGTTATGAGTGCATCCTTCAGCTTCCTCATCTATAAGTAATACTTCTCTACTTGATACAGAAAGCTTACTCACCTATTTAGCAGACTCAACATAGCAAGTGCTGCTTTTTTGTTTAAATGATCAGCTAGTAGCTAAAAGGCAAAACTACTTTGTGGCTGTAATTGTGCTACCTGGACTGCAGACAAAAAGCCATCAAGATGAGTCGCTGACAGAGACAAGGGGACTTGCAGATGTTTGTTCCAAAGCTATTCAGGTGGAAAGTGGGTATATCTCAAAAGAAACACGTCATTGTTAGACATGTTTTTAACTGGCTTACAAAACTAGCAACACCACACTCCTAGAAAGGAACGGCAATTCCTTTGGATCTACACATCTTTATTAAAATGAAGAAAGAAATGGAAGCAATTGTAAGGATGATAAATGAAAGCCCAGAAGACAGAATGGTGCTTCTAGTAAAATGAAAGTTATTAACTCCTTCCTTTCACAAAAACCTTTCTTAGATGTAAGGTATGAAAATAAAGCTATTATTTATTGCTAACTCCAAACTAAGAACATGCCACTTAAATTTCTTGAGCAGATCAGACCACTCATGTTTCAATAATATCACCAGGAGAACAATCTGCTTTCAAGTTGAGCAAGACAATAAAAAACAAAACAAAACAAAAAACAAAAAAAGAAAATGAAAATAGACATTCACCCATCACAAATTGGCAAGAAATACATTCATGCTCTTTAAATGTGATAAAACATCACTAATACTCAGAACTTATCTAAAACATACGGATAATGTTTACACATACGCAGAGGCTGCTGAACAACATTTGTGATACACAGAATCACAAAGCTTATTATATATAAGTTACTTCAGTAATTCTGTTGTACAGGAAAACTGCATGACTGCCAGAAAGCTGTTGGCTGCACAGAAACATCGCTCTGGTGACAAATGACATGTTCTCCTGTGAACAGGCTGGGCTGTAGCTGCATTTTACTGATCAAGAGTTACAGCTCACTACGCACATGGCTTTCAGAATAGCTTATAAAGGTGTTTCCTGTTTTTCTCTAGTAAGAAAGAAAGAGGATTTTATCAGATTAAAACAAGAAAATAAGCCAAGCCTTTTCTGTGGTGAAGCAAAAGAGGAATCCCTGTTACGCTTCACAGCAACACTACCAATTTGAAACTTAGTAACTCCAGAACTAAAATGATGGCAGGAGAGAACATGAAGACATGAACGCAGACTGTTCACAGAAGTCATAAACCTCTGCCATGACTTTAACTAAATCACGGGCTGTTCTTCGTAAGATACCCCTCATTTGCTGATTTTGCCTGTGAGGTACAGTGAATAACTAACCGGTTATAGTCCTGTCTGGTAACACAATATGGTCGCTATTTCCTAAAATGCTTCTTACAACACCAGGAATGTTGACTTATGAGAAAGCAGTCCCTCCCAAGCCAGAACGGAAAAGAGGATTATTGCCAGAATGAATAACGCCACATTTCCTTCGTGGTCTTTTAGCATGGGATAAGGAAATACTAAGCTAATCTTCAAGACTCTACATATGTGAGAAAACATACAACTGTTTGCAGTGTATTCCCAAGTAATTTTTTTCTCTTCTTTTTTAATTAACCTAGGAGCTCTATACTCCTGCTTCCTATGCCTAAATGGAGTTGTGAGAGAAACTTAATCCATGCTCTTTGAGAGTCTTCCTTCTCAGAACAGGAGAAAGTCAGCTGGTAGCAGAAACTATTTGTCAACAGTTCAACTGCAGAAGCAAACTTTGCGTCACTGTATAGCCCAAAGGGGAAAGGCCCATGCTGAACTCGTTACCCACCTCAGTGAGTGCAGCCATGCGATAGCTGCCAGCTGTCTCCCATGTTCGTAGATTTTAGACATCAAGGAGTCTGTTTCTCTCCTAAAAGATAATTTTGCTCGAGTCTAACAGCAATAGCCAGGTGTCACTAAGAAAGTGCTCAGAGGAAGAATTATGTAGCTTGCTCCAAAAGTAATGCCTCCTATTTATTTCCATGAAAATTACAACATGCGAATATACAATAGATGACACTATTTGATAGAGAAAACTATCGATTACAAAACACTTTTCATTTTTCAACATAGTCACCACCATTAACTATACATTTTCACCGGTCATGAACAAGAACCTGCATGCTGAACTCATAAAAATCTGCACGACTGGAGGTGACCCACTCTCAAAGCTTTACCTGTAAAATATCTTAAATATCTAAGTTTTCCTAAGGCAGGAGCAGAGGAGAACATCAGTGTTACTATTCACACTTGGGCGCATCAAGAGGGACTTTTGCTGACATGTAGCATGCTGAAAAGGAAGTGTTAACAAACTGACAACAGAAGTGTACAATTGCTACAGATTTCAAACTTAGATTGCAACACACACTGCTTACAACAGCAGAGGAGCTCACCAATTCTAAGTTTAGCAGTTGTGGAATACCATATATACAAAAATATTACCTGTAAACCACAGCAGCCCACTGCATTCATTATTGAAGCATTATGAATGACTTGGTAGGGAATTCCCAACTTTACTGCACGTAGCACTAAATCACTGTGTGTCGTGGCCCTGGGGTAAGAAAGGGAAAGTGATTAAAGCCTGAAAAGACACAGTAACCAAGTAGTACTATCATAACGGTTTGTTTTGAAGATACAATTAAACACAAACAGGGCAATGCAAGGGTGCCAAAAGGGCGAAAATGACTTGACTAATTGTTATGGGAAAGTAAAACTCCAATAACATTTTGATGTGTTGCCTCCCCCAGCTGAAAATACCAAAAGCCTCAGTATGTTACTATTCCTTGCAGCTTTCTGGTATCATTAAAACTCTAACACTAGGACAACTGTTGCTTTTTAAAGTAGCTTTGACAACTACTTGAAAATGAAAGTTTCAATTGTCCTTTGTCTTCTGCAGTTGTCTGCTGGACATCTGTTGAACTGTAAACTTCAGCTGTGTTTGGCACAGACTTCAGCAAAATTCCAGTATTTCCTTACTCACTGCACAGCCAGTCCTTGTCTCAATTAGGAAATGCTAGGAAAGTAATTCTCTCAAACAAGAACTTTGAACAAACTAAGGTGAACTGTGCTCAACGCCTTGATTTAGACTGTATCAGCTTTTATAAATATCTAAGCCAAAAGACTCCTCAAACTAATGGTGCCTACTAGTCTTGAGTGATCAAGTTTATTCTGAAGTAACTAAGAAAATTCTAGTTAAGTTTACAGCTGAACTTAATTTAGCTCTGGGTGTACAATGCTCAAGAAACCCCACACAAAACACCTCACAGCGACTGAAGCAAGAGTCACTGGGTTGGTAGATAGCGAGATCAGGATTAGAGTCCTTCTAAGATAGTGAGTAAATATAGATCCAACTAAACTTATTTTTGAACTGCAACAATTTTTAAATGTGTCTTGCATGTACATGTGTTTACATACATGGTGGGCACTCAGTTTTCCACAGGAAATATGAAAATGCACCCACCCCTTGGCTAAATTTGAACGACTTCAGCCATTTCATCGCAAAGATGTACCACACATTTCTGGCCATTCCAAAGAAGGTGGCAAAGGGAAAAACAGCACATGCTGGTCAGAATACTTAAATAGGAAAACTGCTTTCACCCTGGCCTGGTTCAGTTACTCTAACAGCATTTCCCGTACTTTTGGTCTAATAATTTCCACAAATCAGCAGATCAGGAACGCAAATTGTGGCAGTAACTGGTAAGGCTGTAGGGATGAGTCATTAAAAAAAAGAAATCAATTTAACTGGAGGAAAAAAAAAATAGAGGAATCCGGATTTAGGAAATCAAATGACCAAGGGATCAGCTGGCTTTATTCACTGAAATTTGCTCCAGCCAGCACTTTCTCCTAGTAGATCTGTCCATAATGACTGTAGATGAAAGCAGAAGTGCCCACATGGAACATTCAGCTAATACCAGCATAAGCTTGATGGAGTCAGCCCTCTGCACCCAAGGCTATGCTAGTATATTTTCTGTCACAGATACCATTTTAAGATTTTTTTATAGGTACTAATAACATAAATATTAGCACAGGCTAGATGAAGACGGGCTTTCCAGTACAATACTGGAAGTGTCAGGCTCCTACTAGCACATCCACGGTTGTTACTATGTCTGCAGAAGAAACGCTTGCTGTGAGTAACAGTGAGAACTCAACATGGGCACAGTTTCATCACCCTAACCATTAACCACAGATACCTGAGGTTTCCTAAGACGGCCAAGTACTCTTTGTACCGGTGAATATACTTGAAACTCTAAGATCAGCTGCAGTCACGTGCCTTCTATCCAACTCTCATATGGCTTCTCTTAGGACAGAAACATTCAGGTTTCTTTCCAATTAACCTCCAGAAGACCTAAATCCTTAGAGCTCTACATAGGCATAGGAGCAGTTCTAACTGCAATACTAAGGCCATAAGCATTTAGATAGGAGCAACTTACTCTAAGAAAGGGCAGTTTTGTACAGTGATGTAGTATGTTATAGTTAATCAGAATTGAAATATTTCATCGCTGAAACTACTGATGCACAATGCAAATCAAGCTACTGCTTACAAGTAGCAATACCATTTCAACAGATGTAGAGAGAGGTTTTGTAGTCTCATGCACTTGCATCTGTCGTGGGATCACAGCACAAGGGTGCAGGTAATGTGGCTCTACACTAATTCTAAATTTGACGTTAATATGCACTGGAATGAATATTTCTGAAATACAGCATTACCTGCCTCTAAATGCTAGTCTAATATAATATTCTATTGCCAATTCCCTTCAACGTGTGCTTACATAAATTAGCCACTTTTGAGAGATATGTACACTGTTCCTCTTTTTCATAAACTCTATTTTGTCATTCACAAACAGGGTGCTCAGTGATTTGATTTTTCTTGTGCCCCATAGCTATGGTATAAATCTTGAATTAACTATGATATAAATCTTGAATCACCAGCTGGAAACTAAAAGCTCTTCTGTGTGGCTTGACATTACAGATTGACGACGCCTGACCAAAAAGACAGAAGTGAGATCCTCTTGGCACCAGAAAAACACTATACCTTTCAGTAGCAGTAAGAGGTGGAAACAGAAGGCTTAAGAAACCAAACCGAGCAGACAGTTTTAACTACCTAAGCCATTTTAAAGACTAGCATATATCAAAGCATAAGCACTGCACAGTCAACAGTCAGTATTCAATTTAAAACAATTGAGAATTACAGCTGCAGTTTATAAACACTAATCACAGCTAAAAGAACACTTTCTGAAAACATAGCACATTTCTTGATTATATGATAATCTTGAATCCTTTCTCCTACCAGTTAAAACCTGGAACAAAATATTTTCTATAAAAGGTAGCATGAAGAATATGTGACTGCTGAGGGAAAGATTTATTTACAGCCCAGAAGGCCCACATTCATATCTATAAAGGATGTCTGGGTGAGGACACTCCAAAGTAAGATGCAATCATAGACAACTACATGTATATTTTGTATGCAATAAAAATAGACATAAAAAATGCTTCTGGACTAAAAATCTGCTGCTTCATTACGAATTACAGCTATGCAGAATGGCCACTACCTTTTGAAAGAAGAAAGTGATCAAGCTGGAGCAATAACTAAAATGTTGCTTCAACTTACCCAAAGGGATCGCCAACTACAAGAAAAGCGACATCACAAACATCAGCATCTTTCAAAATGCTATCTGCTTCTTGTTCCACTGTTTCTCGATCAGCCAAAATCAATTCTTTTCCATAAAACTCCTCCTGGATATCAAAATTAATAAGAAACAGCAATAAGACACTTGGGAGTGTATTTGTATCTCCCAGTCTACTTACTCATGGATACCGGAAAAGAAAACTGGACAATTATCCCTAGCTGTTTGACCCACATCTTGAGAGAACCCTGCCTCCCCATGCTAGAACACCCGAGTTTCCCGTTAGGCACCTCTTAAGCTGACAAAAATTACTGTCAATCATATTATTCCAGTAAGGACTTGGCTTGAAATGTAGCTCGATCGCATCCACATTTTGCAGCTACCTAGGTGAGCTCTAGGCCTAATAATTAAACCAGTCATCCTATTGTAGAACACTCTCTCATAGCTCAGAGCCTAACTGCTCAGGCTACTTATAATGGTGACATCAAACCCAATACAAATATGACACTAGCTATACCATAACCTGATCTTTACAGCTTCTATGTTTCTTAAGTACTTTGTAACTAACCACATATAAGGAATAAATTCATACCAATCCTTCATCTTCAGTTCTTCGTATGAAATACTTTGCCACATATATGGGTAAATATGTATTTGATTGTGTTCACTTTTCTTCAGCAGCTCACTAATCACTGGGTCTCCTTCTATGTTTTAAACGCCTCATTCACATGTTAGAATCAACCTCCATTAGTTACATAGACATGTTGCCTGACCACCCTGAGCGTATGTCTTCCTAAGTAGTTTCACCATACTTTTCACATGTTCTTTACATGATTAAAGTTGTTTGGTTTTGTGTTTGTTTTTTTACCAGGGCATAGATCAACAAGGATGTTTTGTTCTGAATAGCACTCAGCAAATTTGGGCAGCATTACAAATATTAACAGCTACACAAAACTAGTAAGTCAGTTATGGTCCAGAAAGATTTTACTCTTGACTTCTCCTGTGACATCAGTGCTAGCTTCAGCTTTGCCCACGAGGAATCGAACAGAAGTAGTGCTTCAATACAACGCCCACCCAATAGATACAGCACTGGATAAGAGACCTCAGCTGCTGGGTTTCAGTCCCTTTTTTAAAGATGCTCTGAGACTACTCCACAATGCAAATCAAAGCATACTGATTGCAGAATCTAAAAAGCCCTCTCCTGACCAAAACTAAAATGTAGGCTCGCAGGAGGTATGGCATTGAAACACCGACGGCTGATTTAGACAAGTTCTAATGGCTTCTCATAAAAGTTTTAGACAGGCCACCAAGATAAACTATGACAGGAATTTATCTTTTTTTGATAGCAAATGCAAGTTTGGCAAAGAAAAAGTATTTAAACTATTGTTTTCATTTTGCAGTTTCCAACCAGCCAACAACAAAAAAGAACACTTCATTTTGGATGGATTCACTTCAGATTGCTTCAGCGCACTGAATGGAGCAGCCACTGTGAGCATCCAGCTTCATCACAAAACACGGCAGGTATACCACAGACAACTCTGGGGTAATTTTTATTACTCTTTTCTTCATCACGGCGCTATCGAGGCCTGCTTGTTGCCCAGCAGCCTGCCTCTGGCCCACCAGGACACGCGGGATGCCAGCAGGCAGCACAGTGCCTCGGCCGGGCAGAGGTTCGAGGCCCCAGACATGTGTTTTCTGGTGTGTTATTTATTTTTAATGCAGATCAGACATTTTTCTCACCAAATTCTCCAACATCTCAAGATCTCTATGTGTGGTTAGAACTTGAGATAAAAACTTGGGTCAAAATGCCAACGCGACCTGTAGAAGAGCAAATTTTAGGTTCTTCTCACAATTCCTCCTATAAACGACAGCGAGCGAAGGCTGCGTGCATGCTCTTTCTGAGGACGTGCCATTACTTTTCTGGCTACCGACGGACGTGCAGCTAATGTAGCAGACGAGACGGGCCGGCAGCACCGCACCTACCAGCGCCTCCTTCCCCACGGTGAGCACGGACGTGTAGGCCTCCAGGTACACCCTGCGGCAGCGCCGCACCGCCTCCAGCCCCTTCACCGTGATGTCCTTGGCGTCGCCCAGGCCCAGCCCGACCAGATACAACATTCTGGGGGGGGGGGGGGGAGGGGCGGCCGAGGTGGCAGGCCTGGTGCCGGTGCCGGTGCCGCCGCCGCCGCCTATGGGAAAAAGAAACGGGCACCGGCCGCAACACGCCGCGCTCCCGCCCCCCCCTCACGGCCGCGGCCTCACCGCTTCCCGCCGCCGCTGGCCGAGGCCCCGCCCCTCCGCGCGTGGTGCCGCTCGGGCCCGCAGAGGCCGCCGGGAGCTGCAGTGCGCGGAGCGGGCGGGCCGCATGGCTTGTGGCGGGGCGGGCGGCTGTCCCGTGGTGCCGCTCCGCAGCGGCCGCAGCGTCCCGGTGCTGGGGCTCGGTAAGTGCCGCAGCCCGCCCCGCAGCTGCAACGTGGCGGGGGGCGATCGTGGGGCCCCGCTTCCCCCGGTGCTCAGCACCAGTGCCACGTGCTGCCCGCTCCCAGCGGCCCCCGCTTCCCCGTGGTTCTGTTTGCGGGACCTGAGGCGCCGGGAGCGGTCCCGGCAGGACGCGTTCTACTCAGCGGCTGCTCCCGCCTCGGACTATGGCGAAGCGGCCTGCGGCAGTGCTGAGCGGCTGGAGAGCCCTCGGACCCTCTCTTTAAAGAGTTTATTTGTGAGTGTGTGGAAAAGGAGGTTTCCATAAGGTCGCGTTTGTTGTCCCAGCGAGGCCAGTTGTGGTTTAGAAGGCCAGTGTATTAAAGAAAGGTCCGCAGGTTCACGTTAATTTGTTTTTATTTTTTGTTAATGTGAGGAGCTGATCTCTTGAAGCTTTTGCACAACATTTGGGGATTTCATTCTGTCTCTCTGAAATCTTTCCAGAAATCTCTTCCATTGATAATGCTCTACAACGTGAGGGCCCTTACCTATCGATCTTTCATGACGCACTTTTATCACAGGTCAGTTTGATATCCTGGGAGCTCCATTATTTCAGATAAACATGCCGCTTAGAGGCGCTTATGTGCTTTGTCTGCAAGCTGGAGTTAATCACTCACACAATTATCAAGCTGGGCTATAAAATAAAATGGCCTGTGTGCCCTTTTTAGCTTTATCCTATCTGATTTCAGAATAATGATTTAGGATTCTCTTAAGTTAGAGCTGAGGGTTTAGGAACATGTTAAGCCTCTTAAGTCAACAGGAGTTGGCTTTTGATTTTAATAGGGCTAGCTCTTCATCCATAAACACAGAATGAATAGCTAGAGCTGGTAGTGCTCATTTCAGAGTACCAAAATAATCTGAGCAGAATTAAAAAGTCTTAGCAGCTCAGTATCAAGAAAAGGGTCTGAAAATCTACAATGAGTTGATAACTGCTTTTACCATGTGCATACGTGTGCTCATGAGGATGTGGTGTGTACATATCCAATGTATGAACTTGTTAGTTTAGCATCTGTTACAATCAGTTGATGTAGCTGCCCCTTTCGTAGTCCTTGTACAATAAGCAAAAGGGCCTGTGTTGTTCAGAGTGACTTTTTTTTCTTTCACTGGATTCTTTTATCTAACCTGTGACACTTTTTATCCATTTAGTAGACTCAGAGATTTTTTTACAAATGCAAGAAACGTTTAAATGATCCTTCTTAGAGAATGGAGTCCATCTTATGGCCTTTGTTTCAGTATTTGCTGAACTGTGTTTCAGCTCATGTACAGAATCCTCGCTTCTCCACTGGATATTGTAACGCATGACTAAGGTGACTGAGAAAAGCAGACTAAAAAGTAAATGGCCAGAAAGTCTCCAATTATCATGCTGCTTGCTGTCTTTCAGTCATTTCAGTTAGTACTGAGTAGCTGATTATCTATCCTGAACTCAAACTGCAGTAAGTGGATAACGCTATGACAGACAATTATATTTGAAATTTTCTGGCTCAGTGCTTTCTGCCAAATGTGGCTTTCCAGAAGTTTGGTTCTCTGACCTCTGTTCTTGTCCTGATAGGGTAACACTTTGACAAATTTCTTAGATATTTTGTAGCTCTCTGAGCATCTTGCAATAGGTAGGAACCAGTAAGATAATTTTTAAGTTCTTGACAAATGCTGAAAAATATTGCAGATTTAAAAATAAAAAAAATAAAAATGTTCAAGACTTCCCACGCTCACATTTGTGGCCAGCCCTAAATATCAAGATATGCAGCCCAACACAATGGGACCTTTATCTATGGATCTATGCTAGGTGTTCCCACTTACTACTCTTCTACAAATTACTGGCTTATTTTTGTTACAACTTTACTGCAATTAACTAATATTTGCAGCTCAAAAAATTTACTGTTGTGGTTTGGCTTCATTCCTGTGACATTCACTTAGCAATAAAGTAGAGAAAAACTTTCCTCAACGAGGAGGCATTTTCTGCGTGGTATTCTCTGCAGGATTTTAGGTTTGATTGTCTTACCCTTCTAAGCATGCAGACATAATTGTTATCTGTGATTAAGTCATCTTTGAGACGATAAACATATACGCCGCCTCTGATGCTAGATAATCTTTCTAAAAGCTCCAGAGAGAGAGCTGAATATGCTGTGGTAAGATAGTTGCAGCTATCCACTCATGTCAGCTCTAAGGCCGATCAGAAAGATATGCAAGTTATTTCCAAGTGATGAAACCCCTGTCGTAGCAGCTGAGAGACAGAGTATGAGACATCTGATGTGCTTTCAGGCAGAGCATGTTACCTGAGAGAGTGCCACAGCGGTCTAGAATGGCATTCTGTCACAAATACTTACTTTTTCTGTTCAAGCTTCAGATGTCAAAAGATGGTGTTTTGTTGTGTTTTTGGTTTGTTGTTTTGCTTTTTTTTTTTTTAACTGCGCTTACTGTTTGTTAATTGATTTCCGTTTCATAGCTCCCTTGGTCTTCCAAACATGTAGGAGAAGAGCAGTTAGTCAAGGCTTTATGCAGCAGGGGAGATGGGAAAGCAGGAGGTTAAGCGGTCTTTTGTTAGTTCACAACCTCTAGCGAGGGTGATGGATTTGAGCGCCACAGAGGGTTATGCAGCCTGCACAACTGATGGTCAGTCTGAAGCTTCCTTGGATCAATATGCCTAAACCCGTACTTTCAGTAAATACTATCTATATTTACCTACTTGCTTATTCAGATTCTTTGTTGTCTTTCTTCTGGACTCTACAGCTCCAAGTCTGCTAGCAGTGGTGAAACAAACAGTCTTTCCTGAGACACCTGTTGATTATTATAGGGCAGCCCACCTTTCTATTAGAAGTATGCAGTATAGCTCTGTTTTTATTTAGCAAGGAAGAATGATTTAGATCTTTTTCTTGTTTGTTATGTAAACAAAAAGGAGGGACAGTAATCATGGGATTAAGCAAGCAGGGATTTGGTCAAATAGCGTGTGATTTCCTGCCAAGGTGTGTTAGTGGTATCAAAAATATACATAGAATGTTTTCTTGTAAAGTTGTTTTCTATGTAAATCCCCTTGAAGAAGCTAGAATTAATAATGATGAGATGAAAAAAATAGTAATTTCATGATCTCCTATCAAAGTATAAAATGAATTACGGTTTTGTATGGGAAGAAGCTTCAGGGAAAAAAATAGTAAATAATAATGACGACGTTTTTTGTACGCATTGTGCCTTACTCATGCCACACAGCGTGTGTTTTATTACTCGCAGCAGTGTTCATTACAGAATTCATAATGGATGGTGCCATTATGCTAGGCACTGTGACTGGGGAAGCAGGCAGATGCTGCTCTGAGCAGCTTACAGTCAAATAGCCAAAGCCTGGTGGAGAGAGTGAAAAACAATCTTAATGAATAATGCGACATGAGTTAATTTATAGCACTACTAACTTGCTTTAATTGTGTATTTTACTGCATTTGTCCTTCTGTTGCACCAACGCAAGAGAATAATGTATGCAGACGCACACACATGCGATCCCTTTGTACTCAAGGGGAAGCATCTTACTCGTCCTGAATTCAGGATGTTCCATATATAAGATCCTGATGTTCATCTGTAGCTTTATCTACAATGAATTGTAAAACTAAGTTTTTACTTACTTTGCTGATCGCGTTATTTGCTTCACGACCATACGGAACTTATTGAATTAGTATTATTCTTGGTTCTTTCCAGCAGAAGTGATTGTTTTTGTTGTGGTGTTGTCGTTTGTTTGTTTTCCTGGAGAACATAGAATCCCATTACTCCACTTTCATTACCTCAAGTGTTTGTGTTTTTTTTTTCCTCAGAATGGTACAGTAACCTGAATCATAATGCTGAATAGAAGTATTTTAAATTTCCTTCCATTATCCACTGCTAATGCAGTTATTTGCTTCTTGATTATTAACAGTTAAGTTGCTCATAGTCATTGTTAATTTTAACTGCAGACAAGAAAAGATCCGGTCCTGTTGGGACTGGAATCAAATGAGATTGTGCGTTTCAGTTTAATGGCAGCAGAATCAAGCCTTCACTTCTTTTTCTCCACTGTTACTGCTTTTCTTTGTGTACTCCACTGTTACTGCTTTTCTTTTTTTGTGGCTTTTTTTTTCCGTGGCTTCAGTTCTTAAGGAAATTTATGGAACAGTGGTCCTGATACCAAGACCTATGGCACTCTCCGGTATTAATCTTACTCTGTAATAAGAATTGGCTGTTTATTTCTTCCCTTTATGTTTCAACCCTTTTTTCCCTCTTTTTTTTTCTAATTCTGTCAGGAGTTTGCTTCTCAGCCATGGTTACCGAGTTTCCTTAATAGCCTCTTGTGATGAACAAAATGCCATGCCTATAAATCTTTCTGTCTCAATTCATGTACCATTTCAGAAAGTCTGACTTTGAGAAGTTGTACTTGAGCTTTGAGGGCCATATATCTAACTTCTCTCATTTGTACAAAATGTGGCCATATTCCATGTGGGTGGGTGTTTGTAGACAGTAGGGGGAAAAATGTGTCCTCTTCTAACCTGGTGAAACCTACTGATCTCCTAAAAGACTTAATGTCCCACAGATGTTGTTTTAAAGGATATTAGTAAATGAATCGGGGGAAAAATACTGAGCCAGTTTTTGTTTATATCAGCAATAAGTGGGCTGTTTTTTTTTGTCTGAGGGAAATTGCTGCTTTGTCTCTATTTGTACACCTACAAACCTGTGAGGTCAACTTTGTTTACAAGGGATTTCGCCTTGATTCTGAAGGTAGAAGGGACACTTCTCTTAATCTGCAATTTCATATTCTTTCACGTGTTCCATTTTCCAGAAAAAATCCAAAACCTCCTTAAGGTTAAGAGTTGTATTAAGGATGTGAGTTAAATAGAAAAATAAGGAGGACGTTATTCACATTTGCACAGGTGGCAGCAGCAGGGTCAAACACCATGTTCTGCTCACCAAAAGTTCTCCTTAATCATCTGGTTAAAACCAGCCAATTATCGCTCTTCCCTGGTTATTTTGTCTATGAAGTTTTTAAAAAATGTCTTTACTTCTTTAAAGAAGTGTGTCATACACCTTGTGCAAGTTTAATTTTTACCACCTATCTCATCCAGAACAGGGAATTTATTTCCACTTTTTATTTCTAAGTAAGTTCAGACTGTAGAAGATTACTGAAGTTCCTGATAAGCATTTTGGGACTGTGCTTTGAAGGCACTTGCACAAAATAGAAATGAAAAAGAAAAAATGTTCTGATAGAAATTCTATGATCACTTTGTGACAAATGTGGGTCTTACTGATGTGCACGTGATGCAGAAGTGGATGGCCTAAATATGAAAGTGCATTATAGTGCCAGTAATTAATGTAGTGAAGGCCCACGCTTCAACCATGAGCTGTACAGATTCATGAGAGTCTTTGGAGCTACTAATTCCAAGGCTCGTTTTCTGAGGAAAGATGTCATAAAGAAAATATAGGAGGCCCTATTGGTTGTACTTTTAAATCTTACAATCTTAATTGCTCATTTGATGAGCAAATTATTTGCAGCCGGGATGAAACGAACAGAGAAATGAGCTCCAGCTGATTAAACTTTTGCCTTTCACTGTGTTTCTGTAATGTAGAAAAATGGTAGAAAACCTTATTAAAAAAAAAAAAAGCCCAATTTTTGTCTTTCAGCATTCATATAGCAGACTTCAGCCATCGTAGAAAGAAAACATCGTAGATGTTTTCTTTGCCAGCGCTCCTTAGTATACACGGTCCTGGCAGCACTGAATGGTGAAGTCACGTGCTGCTGTAACCTAAGTGCAGTAGTCCCTCATGCCTCCAAGTGGGGCGGAGGGAGGGACTGGTTCCTAAGCTGTCTTTGGTCCTTTCGTGTTTACACAAAGTACCTCCAGTGCACAGTGATGCAAAATCATCATTACCAGCTGCGGAGAGGAGAGAAAGGGGGGGCACTATCATTGTGGCTTTATGCCAGCTCCATAATTTAAGCTCTGTTCCTTAGGCTTCGCGCTTGAATGGATGTACTTTGCATTCTTATACACACCAGTGTAAGATTGAATGTGCAGTGTGAGAGTAGGGGCTATCAGAAATGTTGTTTGTCTTGGGAACTTTGAGAAGAGGCACTTTAAATTCTTAGATGATGTGAATAAAAAACATTTGATCAGAAATGTTCATTATTGTTCTGTTTAAGTTTGCGTAGCTTTTTAGTTCAGATGACTGCGTTGCTGCTGTCCTTCAAACTCACGAATGCCATTAGATATCAGTGGGACACTGCAGGACTCAGGTCTGACAGCGTCCTCATTTTGCAGGAGTGGGATCTTGTCATGGTTCACAAATACGCTTACTCGCTGGGTAGTCTGGTAGGTACGAAGGGCACTATTATGATGTAAAAATTTAGTCATCAGCTCGAATTAGGGTCCTACAGTAACAAGTTGGTTTATGTCCACTTTATGTTGTAAACTGTAGATAACTGTAAATTCCAGTTCCCTTCATAGTTTTTTTTCTATGGTTTTCTCTTTATGACATTTTGTGGTTTTGAATTATTAACCTGATGGTTGGGTACAATTTTTAATATTACTATCCCTGTACTTCATTATATGGTAATTATGCTTAATTGTAAATTATATGCATAACTTACTCTTAAGTCAAATTTTCACAGCAGGAATGAGTATGTTAATGTTCTACTTAAGTACAGAGCATGGACTTAATATTTGCATCTTTTTTTTTCCTTTTGATCATTTTTTCTTTGTGGAAGTTGTTTGAAGAAGGAAAACATCGTCACCGGTCTCTCTCATTTATTGTGAAGTACTTCCACATGTCTGGTGTTGTCAATCAACTCACGCAATCTTTATCAGACAATAGGTTAGGAAGATGTTTTAAAAAGGAAGAAAATAACATTAATATTTGTAGTCAGTCTCTGTATTTGCTGTGCATAGCACATATCATCCGTATTAGTTATGAAACTGAAAGTTCTGTCAAGGTATAAGCACTGGAAGTAATTTTAGTTGGGTTCACAAAGGAAGGAGAATGAAAATCATTTAAAACTGGTTCACACCAGTGGTTCTTCGTGCACTATTAACTGCTAAGATCTAGTCACAAAACATTATTCTGAGGAGAAAAGGTTTAGTGAACCCTAGAAATTGGATTTGATTTATGCCAGAAAATCTGTCTTTTCACTGCTTGAGATTTCTATGGAAGGAGGCCACAGTCTTTTACCAAACGGTTTCTAAGGTAACATCTTATAGCAGAGCATCTGAAACCAATTTGGTTGTTAATGAGAAATAGTTCTCACGGTGGTGGGAAAGTGTGGAGTGAAAGAAAAGGCTTCAAGATTTGGCAGTCTGTCTGGAAAGGCATTTAAATGTGTGCTGCTGCTCTGCTTATGAAATTTTTACATGAATTGTGCATTCACAGTCTGCCTTTCAAATGTGTAGGTCAGTTTTTTGATTTGTCCTTCGGTATAAATTCAATTGAGAAGTTCTCAATGATAAGAATACTTGTGCATGACAGCTGGATAATTGAAATAGTTGGCATTTTCCACTGGAAAGATCTTTATTCCTCCAGGGGAAAAAAAATCCTTTTTTGAATGATATTTTTATTGCCAGAGATACTTTTGTGAACTGGTGGTTTCAGAGCCATAGTGTCCCACTGAAAATAGGGGCAGCTTGCAAAGTTCGTGTGCTTACTGTGGGAGGTGTTGTGTGAAACTGCTTTTATAACTCCTTTTTGAGGTTCTGGCTAGATGAATAGTGGGTCAGTGATAAGAGAAGTACCTTAGTTTAGCAGTAGGTGATCTGAATTTCCTTCACAGTCAGATCCTCTTTGGGATGGAAGGGACACAGTACTTCTGTCAACAATGGCTCATTGCCATTTCTTCCTTCCTCTCAGGAAGAGCGAAAACTGGCAATTCTGGCTTCCCTTTCCCTGCACACACAATAAACGTGTTACGGCTTTCTATTACTCTTACTCTGTGGCCAGGCTGTGTTTTTGCAGTCTGTTCCTCGGTGCCTGAGTAGAACCGCAGAGCTGAAGATCACGCTTGTGTACTTTTCTTTGACACATGCTTTGACTGCTCTGGTTCCTCTTGCACCATATTCAGACAAAATCAAATTCCGCAGCGCCTGCTGGTCAGTGTTACAGCGCTGCATGGGCACTTTAGGGCTGTAATTTCACAAAATGCAGTTACTTCTGCAGCTTTTGTACAGCTGTGCCCTTATGTGCATGAGGTTTAGATAAACTTGTCTTTATCAGGAGTATAACAGTTGTTGAGGAGGCAAGTTCACGGAGAAAGACTTTCAGATTATTTTGTGGTTGGCTTAAAATACAGCTCTTTTAAAAAAAAAAAAGTAGTCAAAGGCATAGAATATATCTAATTACTTAGCTACTGCTGCTCAAGAGGAATTTTTCTTGTTCAGTTTTTCTCCCCATCTCTTGCCTGAAATTTTGTTTTGTTTTTTTCCTCTGGAAGGTGTTCAGCTTCCTTAGTGATTATAAAAATGCACATTTTCTTTTGTCTGTTCAGCCGTTTGAATCAGTTTGTCAGGGTCATGTGAATGCAGAAGTAGGTGAAAGACAAGGAATGAGGACTGCGGCTGCCTCGTTCAGTGGCATGAAGCAAGGATGATGAGTAAGGATTGCCTGTCCTTGAGCCAGTCTATACAAGAGGCATGCGATTCTGTGAATGGATTAGCAGTGAACCTTGAAATGTGTTGTATGTTCATTTGCTGTACATATAAGCAATGTTTTATGTTAGAATAATAGAAATAAAATTGATAGAGCAAAATATTTCAAGCTTATTGTAGTATACAATATCATATGCATACAAAGAGTATGTTAACTTTGATAAAATGTTTGATATTTTCTTTAGATTTTTTTTTCTGAAATGCCTACTTAAAGATAAGAATTAAACAAAAGAATGGGTATTTTTCTAAGTGTTTTGTTTGTCAACTAGTTTTTAATTGAGTACTGCATACTGATGTCAGAAGGGAATAGATTTGTGAAATAATCTCTATCCAGCCTGCAGTTTCGCTATTGTGAACTCTTTTAAAGTAAGCGGTCCTGCTGATTTCAAGTAGCAATAGTTACTTATATCAGAGGAAATTTTGTAATATATTTAGATAAATAATATCTTCATATTTCTCAAAGAGTATGAAGACATGCTCTTCTAGAAAGTGAGATAGACAGTAGATACTGGTTCTTTTTTGAGGAAAAAATTAACTGAAAAAAATTATTAATCACTGATTTATTTAGTGCATTGGGACTGTTGTAGCTCATCTTTAGGTGTAGCAGTTGGGATAATCCTCAAGTGAATCTTTCTCTCTTTATTTCCTTTGAAACAAGTGTGCATCACTGAATGGGGAGCAATAACAGATATATTCTCCTTTTTCCTTCTTTCCCATTTTCTCCCCTTACCTTAAAAGGGTTAATGTTTTTTTTTTAAATCTGTTTGTCCTGAATGTTCTTGCTGAAATTTATTATGCATGAAAAGAGACTGAGTCCATTTGCAAGACCTCTAAATGAACTCCATTCATTCTGTGCTTAGACAAGTCCATTCAGCCAGAAACAGGCATAATAATTACAACCTAATTTATTTGGCACCAATACCAGCTTATTATAAGGGATTTTTATGAAAAAGTGTAGTAATTTTTTTTTAGTGCCAGTTACGTAATTTTTCAATAAAATTCCTTTGGTATCTGAATAATGAAAAAATGGCATGTATAGAACATGTATATAGATTAGCATTGCTTTAATCTAAAAACACTTATTAAGAGTTTGAAATAGCAGTTTTGGAAGTGCAATTTAACTTATCTTTTTTGGTGTAAAACAGGTTACAGGGAAATGATCTCTAGATGATTCAAAAGTTGAACCAGTTATGGTGTCAGTCATAGTGACTGGAGAAAAGAGCTTTAAAGTTTTCTGTCTTTTAAAACATTTAAACTTCATTTAGATTGGAAGATAAAACACTTAGGATGCACATGCCAAAACTGTAGGAATATGGTAGTGTTGTTTCATCACTCTGAAATCAGTGAAGATAATCAAGAATTCAATACTCCAAGTTTTGTAATTAAGTGTGAATGGGAGATTGCCCCGTTGTGAGTAGAATATCATGATCCTCTAAGCCTCTGTGTGCCAGATTAGATCATATTATCATAGAATGGCTTGGGTTGGAAGGGACCTTAATGATCAATCCCCCAACATGGTCAGAGTTGCCAGCCGTTAGGTCAGGCTGCCCAGAGCCCCATCCAGCCTGGCCTTGGATGCCTCCAGGGATGGAGCATCCGCAGCTTCTCTGGGCAGCCTGCGCCACGGCCTCACCGCTCTCTGAGTAAAGAATTTCCTCCAAATATCTAACCTAAATCTCCTATCTTTTAGTTTAAAGCCATTCCCCCTTGTCCTATTGCTATCATACCAGGTAAAAAGTTGGTTCCCTTTCTGCTTATAAGCTTCCTTTAAGTTCTGGGAGTGCCAGTGTGTTTTCCCCATAGCCTTCCCTTCTCCAAGCTATACAAGCCCGGCTCCCTCAGGCTGTCTACATAAGAGAGGTGCTCCGGTTGTCTTCATGGCCCTCCTCTGGAGTCTTATTATATCTTAAGTGTTTTACAGTGTTGTGCAAAATTATAGAAGTAACATTGACTTTCCTTGTAAGATTGGGAATTAAAAAAAATGATGAGCATTTAGGAGACTTGGCTTGTTTCCAATGCCCTACGGCAGTGTAAGTGCTCGTTCTTGGCATGCATTGTCACACTGTGTGTGAGGAAGTCACACACATTACTGTGGGCATCCTCTGTCCAGTCCAGGCATGGAAAATTCTAAGGGTGAGTCTAAGATAGCTGTGTTTCTTTCCCCTTTCTCACAGTCTGAGTGGACTTACACACTTGTTAATTTCATGACATACAAATAGATGTGCTTAATGTAGAAATAAATGCTATGTTTGGAGCGAAAGGCCAAGTTAACAGTTGGAGACAAATTTCACTTTATATTATTTTCTTTGACCTGGAGTCCTATATGTATTACATCCAGCAGAGGCTCAAGAGCTTGGTGCTGTTATCAGTCACAACTGCACAGGGCCCTCCTGAAGTTAGTGTTGTAAACATCTGCACGCTTATCGCTACTTCTGGAATTTGGGCCTTTAAATACAAGTCATCATCTTAGAAGCTGGCTTTAGTCGATGACTTAGGCTGACTGAGCATTTCCTCAAGCAAACTGTAGAAAATACTGTTTGTGAGAAGTCTGAGTGGAGGTGAGTGGGTGAGGGGCTCATGGCAAGAAAAACAACTAACAGGAAAGGGTAAGTAGAAATATCATCCTCTATGCTCTCAACCAGTTCTTTATCTGGCAGTCCTCCTGCTGACTGCTTTTCCTGCTGAGTCTCCTCCTCCTTCCGTCCCCTTGACAAGTAAAATACACTTTTTTGTACATCTAGTGAATACCTACACAATGAGTGTTACAGTACTTTGTTACCAAGTCTCCCTGTATAGCCATTCTCTAACTCTTGTGTAAGATTCCATTGTTTTGGATACTGCTGAGTTTGACATTATGTGAATTGCACCTGCAGCATGGCCCAGTCTGTGGTTGTACAATGCAATAATAACTTGAAGCTACCAGGAGGTCAACAGAGTAAATGTTTCAGGATATACTTTCTGCAAAGTGAATTGATTTCAAGTTATATGTTTTGTTTCAAATTGTTAATATTTTCATTTGAAAACGTTGTGCTCCTATTTGAAAACTAAATGTCACATATGGATTTTCCATAAAGTATCTGTTTTCTTCTATGATCTTCATCCTAGTCCGTGACCCCACTTTTTACTGTTGATCTTTGATTTGTTGGAGTTACTTCTGACCAGCATCAGCATCCTACCATCTTATGTGTTTTTCCATCCTAGAGATTTGTATGGCACGCTGCCTATCATTTCCTATTTCTTTACTGTTGTGAAGTGACAATTCAATAACAACATTCTGAAACAATATTTTTAAAACAAAATAATATATGAAATATGTTGCTTATCTTTCACTTCTGACTCCTTTTAGGTACTTCTCATCAAGGTGGCTATTCCCATGATGCTGTGGTCCATGCATTACGACAGTGTGGCATTCGTCATATTGACACAGCAAAAAGATATGGCTGTGAATCTCTCCTCCAAAAAGCTATCAAAGAGAGTGGTGTGAAGCGGGAGGACCTCTGGATAACTACCAAACTGTGGCACAGTGATTATGGCTATGAAAACACAAAAAAAGCCTGCTTGGAGTCATGTGAAAGACTTGGTGTTGAATATCTTGGTATGCATTTTAAATATAGCTTATTTGCTGTACCTGCCGTGTGAGTATATTGATTACAGGAGCCAAATTCTGCCCTTATTTACACATTTGCGAATGTCTTGCTCTGTTCATTCTCAGGGAAATTTGCATACATATAACTGAGAGTACAGAATTTTTCCTTGCTCCTGTTTCCTTTTAAAATAGAAAAAGGGTTTTTTGTAAAAGTAGATTTCACTGATAAAATTGATTTGAGTATTCACTAAATAAATTAGTGCTGTATATTTTGCCGAAAACACCACAAACCTGTGAAAGAACAAGAAATCACAGACTTTGCAATAATTTTTTGTTCATAGGGAAACAAAAATGCGTAAACTCTTGTGTGGTCCTACATCTCAGAGAATGGGAGTCCTTTCTAAAAGGTATTTTGTGGGATTATTGATACTTGTAAAATTCCTGGATAGCTGCCTTTGGTTTGATCTGTCTGATACAGTACACTTTGGGGAAAAGGGTTAGAAGTGTCTACAAGAGCAGAAGACTCAATCTGACACCATATTAGACTTGCTTAAAATATACCCTGGTCATGAGCTTTCTGTAGTCAAAGATGTGGTATCTGTACTACTGTATTAGACAGGCAGTGATCAGCAATAGGGGCCTCAATTCTGTGCACCAGATCCCAGGAGTAGTGGTACTTAATAAAAAAATAATGTGTTTCAAAATGCTTTTAGTTCTTCCTGCCTTGCTGGAACAATGGAAAGAAAAATGAATGAATTTGAAGTAATTATCTAAAATAAAAGATGGAAAGAGAGCTTATGCTGACAAGGATTAACTGATCAGCTATTATCTGTTAGTGCCCTGAAAACCCATACTTGCTTCTTTTGCTTCACTATGTGCACTTATATTCACTGACTGTTTAGCTTGATACTTTGCAAGATGAAGAAACAAAACCTGTATCTGTTAAAGACCTGGATATTTATATGCAGATCTTTGGCCCCTTTCCTTGTGGAAATGTATTCCTGAACTAAAGCAGAATGAATTAATATCTCTTTCTCAGTCTCGTGCAAATACAGATTACTACAAGAAGATTTTTCATGATCGAAATTTCAATCCCTAACTCTGTCCTCAAAATTAAGAAATAGCGTGTTTCTTTCTCCTTTCTACTTGTTTTTGTTTGCTTTCTTTTTTTGACTGCTTGCTGTGGCACTGATGCTGAATGCCAATGAGAGGAAAACTTGACTCACTTCCAGGAAATCTTTCTCAATGGTTTCTCTTAGTGCTGCAATTTGCTTTTATTTTCTCAGGTAATAAGTAGGCTGATTTAAAGTCAGTGCTCGTGCAAATACTCAGTTTGGACTTTGCTGCTGAGCAGAAATTGAGGGGAAAAAAATGTGGGAGCAAGAAGTGCACTAATATTGTCGTCGAGTGAGTGAATCCTTTGCATAAACAGAACTTCACATCTGTCCTGTGTTCAGCTCTGAGACTTCTTTTGCTCACATTACTAAGACAAATTTAGGAGGTATTATAAGTGCCTGCACAATATGCCCCACTGTCCAGTACTCTTCTTTTTTTATTCCCGCTTGTCTGTCTGCCCTCCTTTTCTTCCTTTACTTTCTTCTGCTAATGTTCGAGTAATTTATAAATCTCATCCTGACTAACCAGTCAGACATAGTGAGCTAAATCAGTACTGACTTCGGTTTGTTTTAATTTAACAATTTATAAACTGTGATGAGTTAGGAAATACGTCATGTGCAATTCATGGATCTGTCAGTGAGGATGGTGACCTCTACAAGAGGGATGGGATGACAGAATAACTGTCAGACACAGCCTGATCTGTGGTTGTGTGAAAGAGATGCAGTTGAGTTCTGTGTTCTGTGCTTCATGTGCTGGTGAAGTAGACCCTTACAGGAGGTACAATATACAGTGTGTTTCGTGGGTTTGTAAAAAGCATCCTGCTTTAGGGGTCTGTGTATGTTGTCTGAAAAGACCCAAGCGGAAGGTACTATTGGAAGGGTTTTCAAGCAGAAAGTGGCACTATCTTGAAACGTGAACTTTTCAAGTGTTTGAAGAATGCTGAGAGCTTTTTGCTGAACATTTTTGAGACTTACCACAAGTCTAACAAAAAGAATGCGGAGAACTGGTTGGAAAATACAGTTATAAGCTTGTAGACCTAAATTTAGATATCGCTGTCTTTTTCTTCATACCTGCATCTTATGTCACCTTTCTGCTGGCCAGTCTATGCAGCAGAGAGGACATGAAATTCAAGACAAGTTCTAGTGATAGCAGGGCTATTTATGTCCAAGCTTATTTAGGAAAGTAAATTATTTAGTTTCAAGCATCTGTTAAAGCCAGCAGTTTTTCTTGAAATAGAAATATGAAATGCAGAGCAGAGTATTACTCTAGATTTCCTGATTTCATCATATATTGACCAAATACATATTCACAGCATTTCCATAGGAATACGTGATTCATATAGAAACTTGCGAGACTCTAGGTAATGTGTCTGTGAAGTTACACCTGTATGTTTGCAGTCCTTCAGAGGACTGCAGAGAAAAAGCTGTAGGATCCTGGCAGCTAAGTGTACAGCTGAGGTCTTTGTCCCAAGGAAAGCTCCACTAATGTCCTTGAGGGTCCATGTAGGCTACGCCGAAGAGTAATACAATGCTAATTGATAAATCTGTGAAACTGATAGGAGGCAATTACTGCTTTTTAAGAGAAAGTGTTCCATGTAAATACTGTTATGAAATTTTTTTAATAGACACTTTTGGGCAAGTGGTATTAGGAAAGCCATGTTCCAGGATTTTTGTTTGAATCACTAGAGTAAATATCCATGAGAAGCGAGGTATTTTTTTTTTTAATTTGTGGACACTGGTTATAACAGAGATTCTTCTTGTGTTTTCTAAGTGTGGTACTCCAACTAGCAGTCACAGTAAACCAGTAAGAAATGGCAGCAAATCTTACGGGTTTGGCAGCAGCAGAAAACATTCCTTGGAATTTAGATCAGGCCTCCAAAGTAACTTCTTGAATGTGATTTGTGGGTTACTGAGTTCATAAACAGTTTTTTTCCTTGTGCCTGTTCTGATTCTGTCAGATTCAACCAAATTTAACCTATCACAGATCCACAGCTGGAACTGGACGAATCTTGTTGTATCAGCATATTCAGTGTAATACGTCTTGACAATTTCTTGCATCCTAGTGATGATAATACACTCAATTAAGATAATGAATTAACACAGAATATTTTGGAGGTTGCTTCATGCTGATCATTGTATATACATATATATAGTACTAGCAATTTGAATAGAATCATAGACTTTCATTTTCTGTGGCAACGTGCTGTTGGCTTTTAAATGTGAAAATTTATTTCTGAATTAACAGAAACCGTGTTGACTGTAGGTGCCACAACCATTAAGGAGTTATAAGCCACTCTGTTTTAGATAAGTGAAAGCAGTTCTCATGTGAATGTTAGTTCTCCTGCAGCTGTGTTTTGACATTTGAACTTTAGGCCCTCGTTTACCACTGTACCACCATAACTTGATTGTGTTTAAAGGATGCTTTATAAAGCTGGTAAATACAGAAGTTGACTGTGATTTTCTTAAGTGACTGTGGGTCATTTTTTTAAATTTTGAGTTAGCATTATTAAGAATATGATTGGAAGAGACCTCAAAGTATTTCTTAATCTATCCCACTACAACAAAGCAAAATGAAGTCTATGTCCATGTCATTTTCAGCAGATAAAAATGTAGCCTGTTCTTAAAAATGGCCAGTGTTCGCTATGCAATTCTTGATTAATGAAATATTAGGCTGCTTCGATTATTATTATAAACTAATTTCTTGCCTCTGAAATTAGAGTAAGAATGTTTGTGTTCTTGTACACCCCAGAAGGAAGAAATACCTTCAGCAAAAGAAAATGTGTGGGTGAGGGTGTGAATGTATGTATAAATGAAGGTGAGATGGTAGAGTTTGGTTTGTGAGGTACTTACTGTTCTTATTGGTCTGGAGGTGTTATGGAAAGTTCTCTGACATGCAGTGGAAGTACGCAGATCCTCGTTGAAAATAGCTATGCTTAGTTAAATACAGCACCAGATCTGCTGTTATTACAACGTACACCATATTCTGCTATTCTTCCACGTCTAGCCGTGCTGTGGTGGTTAGTACATGACTGGCAGAAAGACTATTTTACCCTGTGTATTAGAGATAAGGTACCATTTCCCTGCTTCAACGAACTCTTCTTGAAGTCAGAAGGGCTGTATTTTGTGATCCAGTAGATGCTTTCTAGTCCTAAATGTGTATGTTTCTAATTGTGAAGTATTTTTTATTGTTTTTTAAAAAAAGCCTAAATTACAGTAAGCATCATAGGATGATGCCAACATTGTGTGCTAAGCATTTATCTTCTCTGAACTTCAAGACTTGTAGTACTTCAGCAGTAGTGAAGTCTTTACTAGTGACCAAAATCCCTTTAATTGAAATGAGACTCGTTATGTGTTGAAAGCTTATGAAATACAAACGTGACCATGAAATTCTGATTACAGTGACGTAAGCCTGAAGCAAATATGCAACTTCTGCCACCTTTACTTGTTAATAAAATCTTGTGGGATTTAATTTATTAAAACTGAATGGATGTATACTTTAATGACCATGGAGTCGTTTGATAATAGTGTGTTAGGGGCCTCTGTGGACGGAAAGTGCTGCTTTATGTGATTTGACATATTTTGAAGACTTTGATACTATTTCTTTTTCAGATCTTTACTTGATACACTGGCCTGATACTCATGTTCCAGGTAAAAGCAACCAGGAGGTCCGAGCTGAAACCTGGAGAGCAATGGAGGAGCTTTATGAGAAAGGTAATGTAATAATAAAAACTTGTCTTTGCAGAAGGAATTATGATGCATTTTAGGCTTTGGGAAATCTATCGTGAAAGGTGTTAAATCATTTGAGCTGTGTGCGCATCTTTTGATGATATTTGGATGTGTCAGTTATTTGAACCTCTTTGAAAATTGCAGCATTAGTGTTCTGGTAAACTAAGTAAGTGAGTTTTGTGTTGCTTTTAAATAATATGATTCCAAATTCTGCCTGTGAGATTAATGATGTGCATACCTCCTCGAAAAGTTCTACACATTATGTTGAAACGTGTATGTTACTGCAGAATGTCTTTGTCGTAGCCTCATCTGTTTTAAGTATAAATCACACTGCCAAGTTTTACTTCCTTTCGATCTTCTAAAATTTATTTTAGGATGTCATTTTTCCGTTTATAGTGTATTGTGTTTCAGAAAATGTCAACAAAACAAGTTGGATGCATAGGAACACATACCAAACTGTAAATTCTTTGGTTCTAACATTTTCGAAAACTTTCAGAGGAGGGAGCTATTCTCTCAAGTTCGGGTATCTGTCAATATGTTTTTTTGGTGCACGGCAATCTTCTGCTTATGTTCATAGCAATAGGAAGAGTAGACTGCCCCAAACAAAATTTATCATCTGGATTTGAGAGGAGGATTTTGCTCCTGAAGTATAAACAGTATTTTTAGAAACAATGTAAAAGAAGGTCCTGTCATGATGTTCTTAGGCAATGTCATCCCACCATGTTTAGAGCTTCAGAGAATTTATGTGGACTGTGAGAAGACTTACTGGTTTGTCTGTTTGCCAGCTCGTATACTGAAACAGCGATTGTAGCAGTTGCAGGCTGTATGTCTTCTATCAGTTTTATCTGAGTAATAAACAAACCCATTCTTTTGCACTTCAGACCTTGAGGTGCTTTTGGTCTGCATTTGGAAGCACAAAAATAAATTATCTTTGATACATCTTTCATTCCTGCTTTTTATATTAAGCATAGGGAAGTTGCAAAAAGGATTTTCTGCTGTGTAAGGGATTACAACATTTAGTTCTGAAAGAAATACTACACCAACCACCAACCTCATGTTTCAAAGCATCAGTGACTTAAGTCCAAAGATGGATTGGATCATTCAGCAAGCTACTTTGCTTTTCCATTGAAAAGTGCTTTCTGATGAGTAATTAGGCTAGCGCATGTCATTTGTGCCTGGATATGCCATCCTGATTTGCTGCAACTAGCTTATGTTTTCACTTGCTGTTATTATTCCTATCCTATTGTCTTTATTCTGCTTTTGCTTATATTTGTGATTTTTTAAATGTCTTTCGAATGGGAAAGATTTTGAGCTATTCAGTGATCTTCAGTAAGATGCTGGAAATACTATCACTGACCTCACATGAAGGGCAAGAATTCCTTTTTTTATTTTTTTGTTCCTATGCATGATCTCTCTTTACAGATACTGAGGTTCTATTTATTTTTCTTGCAGTTACATTTCTTTGACAACTTGCACTACTTTTTTTCTGAATTTAAGCATACTGTAGGCTCATGATTGACTCTGCTGAGCCTATGTATTCCAGCTGTGGTCATCTGCTTTACCTTAGGTGACTTAGCCTTCCCCTGTAGATGATTTGTTAGTCTGATTGAATCGAGTGCCTTTGAATGTTAGCCTACACAGTTTTGCTTTAAGGGGTGCAGACTCTGCATGTTCTGACCAGAACTAGAAATTATTACTGAAATGATACACAAATGTTAACCACTCTGGAGATGGAAATGCAACGATTCCTGAGGAAAATGTTAAATAATTTGTTTGCATGGTTAACCACTAGACTTTCAGTTGAAGATTGAACGATTACTGCATATCTTTGTGACTTGCTATGTGTTATGTGAGTAACATGTTAGCCTCAGTATGAATTTAATATACCATTTAGTCAAAATCCTTACTTGAGGAAAAAAAAAAATCTTCATTTATTTGGAGAGAAAAAAGAGTTTTAGGCTAGAGGGTGAGTTTTTCATTTTTATTGAATGCGGTTTTGGTGCAGGTAGTCATTGGTTCCTGTTTGCAATACTGTTATGTTAGGGAATGTTTACTTGGAGCTGGCGTGAAACGAAACAACAGTAGAAAATAAAAGCTTCAGGTTTAAGGATTGTCTGTTTAAAAACGAATGATATTCCTCAATCTATTCACAAAGGAAAGACTGAAGTAACTCAGCTAGCTCCTGGGTTTAGCAACTAGCTGTATCCACACTGAGGAGTTTCTGAAGATGCAGTGACATTAAACACAATTCTCTGTGGAAAAATTGGTTTGTATTATGGGATTAATAATGCGTGTCTGCTAGAGACTTGAGATGATAAAATATCTCAATATTGACCTAAGTCTTTGGTTCGGCTGAAGTTAACAAGATTTTCTTTAATGACTTCTTTGTATTCACAGATGGTTTGATTGCAGGTATTTGAAAATCTCATTCTTTCAACCTCTATTTAAATCCAGGTCGATGTTTATTCTGCAAAATTCCACTTACCTGAGGCAAACAAGATTTTAAAGTAATGTAAATTATTAATAGTCTTTTATTATATCACCATTACCTATTACCCTAGCAGGCAGATAAGTTATTAGTACCTGAGTCTGTAAAAGTCTTTGATGCAGGTTTTTTTTTTCTTTTAGTTACAGTAAGCTTTAAATTGGTCACAATGGTCAGATGCATTTATGTTTAAAGATACAAGAGAGGTTTTTTGTGTTGTGTATGCCAAGATGGATTCTACCATGTTCATCCTAGAGTCACTGAGTAGTAGCTGAGACACAGGGTAACAGAGCTTGCAGGCCTTCTGGTCTAAAATATCTTCTCAGCCAGTTTAGGAGAGACCATAGTTCTTGAGCCTGTGCGTCTGTCCAGGTCAGCATGTGCTAAAATCCAGTCCCCTGATTAAAAAAGCTCTGTGTGACAGGTTAAGAAAAATCTGAAAGATTTTTCAAAATTATTTGAATAAATATTTTAGGGAGCAGGAAACTTGCATGAAAAGTTACACAAAACTCTTCAGATTAGAACAAGTCCAACTTTAGAAAAACTCCCAAATTCTTCTGGCTGAAGAAGAAATAACAGATTTGTTGTTATTTGAATGCAGTGTGTGGAAATGAAAATGGGTATGTAAACTGGTAGATGTGCTTTCTTTGAAACATGTAGGTGTCCTTAACTTCACTTTTTCCTAATCTTTCAGTGCCTTGTAGTGCTTTCTCTGTTCTCTTAAGGAAAGTTTGGGGTTGAGCTGTAACATCAGAACCTTCTCATAACTAGAAAACAATGGGTTCTGGAAATAGAAGAGAGAGATCCTTTGCTTTCTGTCAAAAATCCTCACTGTGGCTTACAATTATCCTGTTATACCACGTTCTTGTATTTCATCAAAAGTAATTGATGGGTAACATTCTTTAAAAAGAATCACCTGTCCTGATCTGATTTTAACCAGAAATAGGAACGACTTAAAATAGGAAAGAATCTGAATTGTGTTTGTTAGTATTTGATCTGGTTACACTTTCTAGCTGGTTGGTTACTATACTGAAGTTTTGGCCAGTGCTCCTTGGATCCAGTGTTATAGCAAATTTTTGCAAACTAAATGGAATCTAGTTACTGCCTCAAGGCTGGGGTCTCAGAGACGCACTTGAAAGAAAGTTTTTAGCACTCCCTCCATTGTGCTTGAATCCACTGTCCAACTGCCTAACACAACTGAGCAACTGTCTCACATTCTCACTTCAGGGTAAATAAGCTTTCCCAGAGTCCCAGGTGTTTTTCATGAGGTTTTTGTAACAGAGACTATGACAGATGCAAGTTTTACCAACTTCAGATTTTTAAGTCGCTCTGGGTTGAGTTGGAAATGCGGTGGATCCTGTGTCTTTTTGGTTTGTCTGAGCTATAGAGTCTGGAAGATGAAACATTGTATTTTCTCCTGACTAAATCCTTCAGTATGTTTCTTAGAGTGTGTTAATGGTCCTAACAGCATCTCTCCCTTGTTATCCTGTATTTTATACATTTCTTCTCTGCAAACAAGGCAAGGTTATACTTTTAGCTTGCTATTTTTTAAAACATTCTGTTGTCTAACCAGATTTTAGTGATTAAATTTGCTCTTTTCCCATAACTTTACAGGGAAAGATGTGCTCTAGTCCTGGTCAATAAAAGTGGGTACATATTTGGAATGGCATACAAACCGATAGCTTTTGTATCATTCCATATCAAGAATCAAAATTTATTAATTGTACATACATTTCCCTAAACTGTACGGGAAGTGTATTAGAACTGTTATTCATCATGTTAATGAGTTTTAGCAGTGCCTGATTCACGAGGTATTCATATTCAGGTTAAGAATTGTCCTGTCTCTTAGAGTAAGTAGTAGCTCAGGGATCGGAACTCTGCACCTGGGCTTGTTAATCCTGAGGAATGGCAGCAAGTTCCACTGAACGATCATTGCAGCTTCTTTAATCTGACAGTTAGGAACAAATGAGTGTGGGATAACACTTATCATTTTCTTTACTGTTTTTTTTTAATTGCTTTGTGTATCTGATGGTATAGAATAAAGGCTCTACCTGCATTAAATAGATTCATTTAAAAATACTGGTCAGACCAAGCTGCTAGCAGTTTATTCACAGTAGGAAAGATCTTGCTGTTAAAATGGATTTCCACTAACTGAGGATCGAGTACTCTATAACCTTAGTTTCAAGAATTACTTTATTTCAATGCTATTAAGCCCAGGAATGTAACATTATTATTAATATTTGTATACTTTCAAGTATGGTGACTTGTTAATTTGCTCCAGTTTGATTGGAGATGTTTCACAGGAGGTAGGCAACTCTGTTGCTGTATGACTACATGTCATAATGTCACAGCGAGAATAATGAAGTCCGTATCTGTACTCTGGTGCTGAGAGGCAGAGAATTCTAGACATGTCTTTGTTCAACTGACCACATACATCTTTTCTTTTAAGAACCATGGGATAGCAGTGCTGAGGAAGAATGCAGAATAAAACCTTATTTTGGTCAGTGAGACATTTGTGTGTAATAACTGGGTCTTCCTGTTGTAACAGCTGAAGTCAGCTAGGATTCTTGTAATGTCAAGGCTGTGGTTTGAATTTTTGTGGTCTCAAACACTATCATTTTATGGAATTATCCTCTCTGATTTCTCAGGACAGAGGCCAGATTGCCTACAGAACCCATTCCAAGATACATACATTGAGTCAAACATTCCCTTGACAACTGCAACATTCTTGTATAGGCACCATTTGTCTGCTAGCAGATGAAAGGAGTGTGGGCAAACTGCTTTGACATCATGAATAGTCATTATATATGCTCACTGGTAATTGGTCTGTTTCTAGCAAAATAACCCTTTCCACATGCAGTGTCTTTAATGACCTTGATTTTGGCATTGTGGTTAGCCCAACATCTTGAAAACTTTTCATACACACATGCACATGATTACTTGTCCCTCCATCTAAAAATACTGGAATGAATGAGGACCTCTAGCCAGTTTTTGACTGTAATTGGCAATGCCATTTTTCTAAAAGTTAGTTTTTCCTTATCTGCTTAGTTTAAGCAGTGAAGCTTTTGCTGAGATATTCATACTTGCATCAGAAATTCCTTAATGTGTTAATATGTCTGTGTTAAACAAATACTCTTTAAAATAATTATTCTGCTAACTTGTTAGTTTTAGTAGTATTTGCATATGATTTGAAGGAAGTGCCATAAAGAAACAGAAACTGTTTAGCTGAGCATTGAAGTGTTACTGAGAAAAAAGTTGTTTGACCTAATTCCAAGTGAGAGAAGAAATCTAATCAACCTTAATAATGTTTGTGTCCTTTTCCTTTCTGGGCACGGACTGGTGCAGTCTTCATTTTTTCCTTCTCCATTATCTGTCAGTTCTTAAAGATATGGGTGGGAGGTGAGTAAACCAAATACGTTTTTGTATAGGTGGCACAGATTTCTTGTACACCATTTCCTAGATGGTATTCTGCTTTTATTTTACTGAAAAATAATTGCATATCTATGCTGATATCATCAAATGATGAACAACTGACAATTCACATGCACTTGTGTTCTGGTTCCACAAATACTTGTTTTACAAGTGTTTGTGTTGGTAGAAATCATATGGGAGGGCATGTATGTGCAAGTTCCATTAGAGTTTTTAGTAAATGATTTCCATAGCAAGACATCTATTTCACACTATCAACTGCATTCTCTTTGCACATATGAAGATGTCTCTGGGCTTGTTGTTATCTGAAACAGTTCAGAGATGTGGTTGCTGTTGGTGAGGATGTTGGTTGCACCACACCCTGCTGATCAGATAAGACTGCAATAAAAGACGTATACAAAAAGAAATGACAACACATTTTTATGTTAAAGACCCCAAAGAAGCCTTCATAATGTTAATAAGAAATTGCCATTGAATCAGGCATCTTGGTGCAGATGTGAAAGCGGGAGCAAATCTAAATTTGCACAAATGTCTACTGTCTTTTGTTATATTTTGCTCTTCTTTGTAGCAAACTTAATGTGCATTCTAACTGCAAAAATAAGCCCTCAGAGTTCTCTGTTTCATGATTTATTGCAATATGCTATCTGTATTTTTTTCTACTAGCACATGGAGCCTATTTTTGATAAATACAGGCAAATCTTTTTACTTAGCTTACTGAAAGAAAATGTATACATTTGTATACATTCCATATGCATATACATAGAAGTGCCTAGAGGTCTCAGCATGAACATGAGAAGCCTTGGGAAGATGGCAGTGCTGAAATACATTTCAATGGAAAGTCCTTGTCCAAAAGAACATTTCACCTCAAGAAGTAATGTACATTATTTGAGGAAAAGGTATTGCTTGTCTGCTCTGCAAATGTTGAACACTAAACCCTGGGTACTAGACCCTGAGCTACTGTAAATCAGTGTTATTTTATTGACATGAGATGAGTTGTTCTTATTTGTATTTGTTGGGAACCATTATCCTCTCCAATATGGAAGTCCCCAAAGTATCCCAGTTTAGGAAACTGTGCCTTCATAGCCACAGGGAGGACAACCTATTGAGAATTTATGTTGTGTTCATGCTACTTTGAGAGTGCTCATTTTAAGAGTGTACACTGTGTGATAGCCAGTAAGTATTCAGCTGAGTTGCTGGTAATTCTGATCACATCTTCACAGCGTAGTGTGTGGTGACAATATTATCTTAACGGGTTGCTTCTGTACCAAGTTGCTTTTACAGCTCTGTCTGCCTATCTGTTCACGAGCAGCTGCTTTTAACAAGTGCTTTGGAATGCTCTCAATGTAAAAACATACTTTCAGGCTTTTTTTTTTTAAAGCTGTGTTCTGTTCACAGTATGATTCTACATGCTTAAAACTGGCACAAGAGAGGGAAATATGCATCAACGGAATTGAGTCAGTTTTGAAGACAACCAGATAAACAGCCTTTAGCAGCATTTTTTAATGTAACTTGGTGTGTAACAGAATTTGAGAACAAAACATATCAGTATAACTAAGAAGATGTTGCACTGAAGTAATGAGGAAGAGCAGCCAGAGTTGATGAGACTGAAAATGCATTTAGCTCGTATTGCTGCATTATGCGACTGAAATAACTGTTGAACTATTGTGCAAACCAAATGTTCATAGTTAATTTTCAGTCATGGAAGCTGGAATTTGACTTCTATTTCTTTCCTCTCAATTTACCATGATTCAGAGGTGATCTGCAGCAGGAGTAATAATCATGGAGCTGTAGTAGCAGGCAAGTCGCTTGAAGGCTGGTAATGCTCCTGTACTGTTGTGATGGATAGGAAATGGGCTTTCTTGTCACTTTTGCCACAGTCTTCCTGTATGCAATTAGGCCAACCTTTGGTGTCTATCTGTGAAATGGGAACAAGGCTGATATCGTAGATTTAGAACGCAATTCTGACTGGATCTGTGTAAGACTCACCTACTTTGTTTGTGAAGGCTTTGGCTTGCACCCTGCTTGTGGGGCACACTTAGCCTGTGGCATTGCTTAAGCAAGCTGTGCTGAAATCTGTGCTTTATGGTTTCTGTAGGGAATACTATTTGCCGACAGAGGAATTCTTAACGTATGTATCACAGAGACTGTGGGCCTTTCTAACCTGAGTAACCTCCTGTAACAAAGATAGAGTTGCTGCAGTTGACCTCTTAGGAAAAGTGGATCTTTGTGCTTTTATTCTGTGGCTTGAACAGAACGGGTAACAGAACGGGCACTGTTCGTGCTGTGGGAGCTCTCCCCTGCTCTGACTGATGTAGAGGAGCAGGGAGGGGGAGGAAAATTGGCTCTGCAGATCCGATATCCAATTTTGTCATTTAAAGAACCTTTTTGACGGCAGCTTTGTACAGCTAATGTTTCAGAGAGTATTTAGAGGTTTGATAAAAGTTCTTGGGAAAGATAGGGCTCACTATTGTATTAAAACAGTGTTGTGATGCCAAGACTGTGTATTTATACTTGATGGTTGCAAGGCTAGCAGTGTCCACAGAACTCTGCCTAAGTTGATGTTACAGTAAGTAAAGGAAAATATACCCAGTTGTTTTCTAGGTTGCCTTAAAAAATGCTTTAAGCTTAGCTCAATTGCATGTGAACCACTCTAATTAGAAAGATGGGGAGTAACACTGTGGTAAAATTACCTGTGTGGTGGAGGCCAACTTTACTATGTGCACAATGGAAATGATCTTTTTTTCCCTCCAATGTGTTTTCTAATGTGTCTTGCAGAGTCTCATGGTAATTCTTCAAAGCTGGCTGAAAATTTCTATTCCATCATTGTGCACTGATCAGTCAATTTTTAGCAGTTGTAGAAGCATTGTCATTGCCTTGAAGTCTGTGCAGAGACACAGAGTAGGGCAAAGCCTCACTAACCCTTACAAGCTAATGGGGATTTGCAAACTTGTTGGTTATTGCACCTTGCAGTTTCTCAAAATCTTCTTCCTAAGGGCTAAACCACTAATTTCCCCCAAAACAGGTAAGGAGGATACTTTCTCTCCCTGAATCAAAGCTCTATCACTTTGTAAATAAGGCAGCATAAATTTATCTTTTAAAAAGGTACTTTCTGGAGGGGATGCAGCTAGTGCATTGTAAGCTTTTATCCCAGATGAGTTGAACTTCTGCGCAAGTTGAGTTGAACTTTTGGGCAAGTTAAATTGAACATGTTGAAAGGATGTGTAGACTTCCAAACAGTCTGCTGCCCGAAATGGGATTTCAACACAGTGCATGCTTAATGTGCTTAGATGATGTGCTTATCTTTCCCCATTTCGAGAGCATTCTGGTGGCTTTGAGACCTGTGACACACACTGTTAATGGTCTCCACTTAGAGCAAACCCTAGCGTTTTTGTGGTGCCTGAGCAAAGCACAGTAATTACATACAAGGAAACCTGTTATCTGTTCTTAAATATTTTGAGATACTAAAAGAACTTATACATGCACTGAGTTTCTCAGGATGTACTATTATTTTTTTGTTGTTATAATGCTGATGTAATCATTTCATGGATGTTGGTTTTTTATACGTCATCACAAGTGATGGGTCTAGACCTTCATTTTTGTGCCCATCATTTTCTAGTTCTTCATCAGAATCATAGACTAATAGAGTCATTAAGGTTGGAAAAGACCGCTAAGATCATCTAGTCCAACCATCAACCCATCCCCCTTCATAATAATTAATCCAGCAAGTGCCAGTGTGGAAATAATTCTGTATAATCTTGTTCTCTGATGCAGTCTTTCCTAGATTTGGACAATTTGGGCAAATGTGGTAGTATTCATTCAAGTGGGTGGAAACAATTCTCTGAAGTAGAACCTATTGGTTGTTGGTTGAAATCTGGACTTTACATTTTTTCAGGAGATTCCATTGTTTCAAATTCATGCTTCCAGCATGCATTGAAATAAGGTTTTTAATACAGTCAGACTTTAGTAATTTTCATATTTATTTTATTTGATTTTGTAATTTAATATTAACACTAAAGCACTTCAATTTTTGTTTATAAGACTGTAACCAATACCAAAGCAATGAAGTTGAAATGAAGGATTCTAATTTTACCAAAACAGAATACCTAGGTCTAATGAAAATGAAATGGTTCAATCATTATCCCTTTAGAAAAGTGTTAAAGTGCTGTTTCCACAAAAACATGAAAATTCTAGTCATTATTCCTTTGTTCCATAGGAAAGTATTCATTTTTCTTGGCAATTTTGAATTTAGCCTTGCAAACATCACTAAACACAGGAATGTCTTAATATTGGTTTTACTAAGTGTAACTAAGATAACTTTTAAAACAAAGCATAACTGATATGAAATTTCTTGATGGGAAATCTAACCAAAAACTTCCTATCAGTGCATGCAATGAGAATATGGAACAGGCTTTCAAGTCTCCTACTAGGAATCTGCTAGAAGCAAAACATCTTAAAAAATACTGTAAGAAAAAAAATGATGATTTTTGTGGGAATGGACAAGTTTATTAAGAGCTTTCATCTTTTATGTAAGTGATTTTTTTGTTTGTTTGTTTTAATTCTGCCTGAAATAAAAGCTTTATTCTTAAGGGCAAATAACAGCATGCTTTTTTAACTCCTTAGCTTTCAACAATAGTGTATAATATTTTGGTTACCGTTGTGTTAAAACTGCAAATATTTTTCTCACTTCTCTGTCAAAATGATTTATTAGTGTTGACACTTCAGGGTAGTTTGTCAGTAGAAATCAAATGCTTGGGTTTTGCTCCTTCTGTCAGATTACATACACATGATATAAGTTGCTCTAATGCAGGTTATAACCTAGTTATTTTATACGTCTTGAAAAGTGATAATTTCTGCAAGTGATAGCTGCCTAGCATTTAGTTGCTCACGTATTTTTTCTCCTTTTTGTATTCTACAAAGGAAAACACATTTAAAAAGCAGTGGTACGCATGCAGGTATTGCTGCTGTGCAGTCTGTCTGCTTCCACTACTAAAATCTGTGAAAACAACATAGTCAAATTGCCTATATTTTTATTGTCTAGTGCAAAGTATATTTTTTAGGGTTTTAACAGTGTGCTTTTAATAATTAACAGTAAACGGTAACTTTACCTATAACTTTACTTATTGTAATCATTGCTTTAGTTACATAATTTCGTACGATAAGACTAGAAAAAATTATTTATTTTACGTAAGTGGATCTAACCTGTGATTTAAAAAAATGCCAATAACTCACCAGTAACTAGTATGTTATTTTTAATACATAAAACACGTACACATTTTCTGAATAGTTTACTACCTAACGTTTAGGAATAGCTATACATTTTCTTCCAGTGTTTCATTAACTTTATTCTAGATCAAGCAGAATTCTTTTTTTATGTATTCCCACATTTCAATTACATTAATAGTGCTTTTTATGTGTCTGTATTTGAACTTCTATATCAAGGCAACTCCATGTACTTCCCTGCTGACCTCAAGACAGGGGCAATTCTAACTGCAGAATAAAGAGAATTTCTGTCCAGAAATCATTCCTTTCACATGAAGTGTCTTAAGTTAGCCAATGACTATAACTTCTGGCTTAATTCCATTCTTTTTTTGGCTTCAAATGTCTGTATGCAAGAGGACATGCATAAAGCTATGCATGTACATTGTATAGAATTGGCCAGGAGAAGGATTGGATTGGACTCCTGTGTGCACACAACTTGAGGCAGACTTTCCATCTGCAGATTTACAGATTGAAATGTGAATCCAGTCAGTAAATTCAAAGTTCACATACTATGGAATTGAGTCTGATTAATAGTCTGCAGAATCTGACCTAAGGAAACCACCGCTAGCCTGACTGCGCATGGTTTCCCGATAAGCTGTGTCTAGTGCAGAAGAAGGACCAACATGCCAAAGAGCAGTCGGGTTTGAAGTGTGGTGGCAGGCCTGTGCTGGGAGTTGTACTTTATCATACCTGAGGTTTGAAGGAAGATGTCTGATTTCAGAACTGTCGACACTTAATTAATTCACATGCATATACACTTAAGGTTTATTTAAAAAAAAAAAAAAAGAAAAGGCACACAACACTTATGTGTCATATTATTTTGATTGGCTTGTCAGGTTGAGAAACCTAGCCGTTCTAGTGCAGATTCTACTTCCTACACTTTTAAACTTCTTGGTTCTTGTTAGATACTACTTCAAGTTTTTATGCTGAGTTTTATGTAACACCTCAGTAATAAGCTAGTAGAAATAAATGCAGGGTTATGTAGTTCATTAGAACTGTGTGTCCTTGTGTTTTGTTGCTCACACCTTATTAGTCTTCTGCAAAATGTTCCACTTTTCTTTAGTTTTGGCAAGCTGCTCAGAACACCATTTCCTTCTTTTCATTCTGGTGAGATCCAATTGTTCTTTGCTTATACTACAGTAGCCTTTCCCAGAATTTAGCCCAGAGTTTTTATACACTAGGGAGTTTCCAGTGTGTTTAGATTATAAAATGATTTCCTAGTGTGACTTTGACGGAACCATGCTTTCAGATAATGCTGTCAAACTACATTTTGGTGTTGTTTTTCTGTGTTACTTTGCAGTGCTTTGCTATACAGAAATGATTTGTACAAATAGTTTTGTCTTTTGAAAGTGATATTTTTCAGGTAATCCTCCCAAGCAGAATCATCCCAAAACTTTTTTTCTGTTTCTCTTGTTAGGTGTGTGTAGATCAATTGGTGTAAGCAACTTTCTTATCAGTCATCTTGAGCAACTACAGGAAGACTGTGCGGTTACCCCACATGTTAATCAAGTGAGTGGAGAAATAGAAATAGATTTAAATATCTAGTTTTGGTTTTGGGTTAATGACCCACTCCTCCCCATCATGGTGCCTGGAAGACTAAACATAACTAGCCTTACTCCTGCAGTTTCCTTTCATTTCTATACATGCATTGGAAACCACTCAGGAAAGTGATTTGAACTGGGGAAAAAAATTCTTCATCCTCTTCGTCCTTTCATTTCCCCGTGTTCTCCCAGGCTACTCGTCTGTGACTGGTTTTAAGGCCCAGACAAATGGTCAATGCATCAGTTTTTGATGATAAAACAGTTTAGGAGAAAAAATTCAAGTAGCACTAAACATTTTGTGTCTCCAGAGTAAACAAGGTTTTGGAGATCCTGTGCTCAAATATTAAATATAATTCCTCTAAGCAACACTGAAAGCCTTAGGTGATTCCGTATCCATGCAAGTGTGCTTGTACATTTGCTTTCCCCTTCTTGGGGAGATGCACTAAATTGTCACCTATGTGCTAGCGGACTTTCAGGACACTGACAGCTGCTCCAGGTCCTACCACCTGCTGCTGGTGAAAGTGTGCTTCTGCTAACATAGAACTGGGAACTGGAATTGCTGAAGTGCATACACATGCTTTTTCCTTTTGTTGTGTATTCCTTCTTGTGTAAAATTATAAACAGGCACAAAAAGTTTGCTCAGAGTATGACAGAACTTAACATCTCTATTTTTTTGTTGACCACTAGAAAGGCTACTAAAGGACAACTGTGAGTAATATAAAATGTACTTAAAAAGAAGGAAAATATTTAAGTTCAGTTATTCAAAATAAACCACTGAAATATCTCTTAAGATAGGCAGGTTGTGACTGTTTAAGAATGGGTAAGTTTGCCAAGGTTCACTTGTGTCATCTTTTCAGAAATAGACCTCTTCAAAACCTTACTCTGGAGCTCAGCAGAAGTTGTTACTATCTGTTAAATAAGAGTAGCTTTTCAGCGTCCCACTAAATCACTACAAATTAAAACATAAAATTATGGAATTGTTTTGCAAATTTCCTTTTACCCACGATGTCAGTGTTACCAGTCCCATTGTGCTCAAGTGCTAACAGAGAAGATTTGCTTCTTGATGTATTTCTGATGGTGTCGTTTGTTTTGTGGCTGAAAGAGGAGACAAAAAGTTGAAACAATAGCAGTTCTCAAAGATTAGTGTTCAGAGTGTGTGTGTCTGTGCCCATGTCTATCCCATTCCTCCCTCTATGTTTAAACAGTCATTTCTTTAAGGTGGTGCACAGCACTTACAAATTAAAAATGTCCATGCTACTGCTAGCTGCTGCTAGCTGCTCCACTTCTAACACTTCCATTATAGCATTAATTGTCAATTGTCAGGGTTACAGGAATCTTCAAAAGAATATTTATGCTGCTCCTTGCTCAGTGTTAGAACTTCAGTTTCTGAGTCTGATGAAGAGATTACTGAAGCACTATCAAGTAACTAATGAATTCTTAAATTCAAATTGAAAATGGAAGAGCTATAATTCTAACTTTATGGCCCAGTATTTGTGATACCGAAGATCCTTGCTGTATGTATGCATAAGGTAGCCTACTCTTTCAGTGAACTTATTTCTAAATACAAAACATTCGCAAGAAACGATGATATTGAAATTGTAAATATTTAAGAAACAAATGAAGGAAAATCACTTCTTATTAGCTATTATAAATTACCATAAAGAATTTAGGATGTTCATCCAATTCCAACAGTTCTTATGATATTAAAACTGAAAGTTATTTTTCTGTGAAGAGAAGGAAGTAGGAAGGCAGGAGAAATGAAGTTCTTTGTTTGACTTTTTTCAGTCTTTATGCACCAGGTGGTAAGCAGTGTTTCTGTTATACCAGTCAAGTTGTAAGCAATGCTGCTTCTTGGTTCCTGAAAACAAACAAAATAACACAGTATCATTATGTTCTTTACCAAAATAGGAAATAGCTGCTTTTTCAAGAATAAATTCTTTCTGATATAACAGTGAGCAAGCAGCTTTTAAAATTGCAGCCTACTACTAAAAGTACTGTCAAATGTTCTATGTAAAGCCATGTTAAATATTTCATTCTAACACCATGCAGAATGAAACATAACTTAGAAGTTACAGGTTTGTATTCCAGGATTTGTAGTTGACTTGGCAGTGCTAAGTTTGTATTTATGCTCAAGGAAAATGCTTCCTCTCCAAAGGCTCTTATGCCTTCAAAAATATATAACTGATGTGTACGTTTAATGTAATAAATACACTGAAACAAAATGGATCCTCTCCAGATTCCATGTAAGGGTGCTCATCAATATATATATATTTTTTTAACTTTTATGGAAATTCAAATAGCTGTGGAATGACCTCAGAGAGGTTTAAATATTGTTGTTAATGTCACCATTGATATTAAGCCATAGTATGTAAACTTGTACAAGGTAGAAATGTATTTTAGGATTTGATTCTATGATTTTCAGGCATTTGTTTATAAACTCACTTGAACTGTTCCTTTATGAAGAAAACTCATTTCTGGGCAGAAATTTCACTTTTTTTTTAAAGGAAAAATAATTGTAAGTCTATGCATTCTGCTTGAGAAACTGGCTGATGCAGGAAGAGATCCACATGAAAAGATCTGCAGCAGGGTGGAATTAGTAAGGGTTGCGTACTGTCACGTGGACCCTACTGAGGGCCTAGGTCCCTGCATCGGGATTGCTGTTAGGCTTAACTTTTCTCCCATTGCAGCATGACTGTCATAAAAATCTGTGCTTTTTTTGCGGTGCCGTGGTGGCTGATCAAATTGCTGCTGTGAAGAGTTCAGAAATGTGAACTGCAAACTCTTTTATTAAATATGACAGATTATACACACAAATCACTCAGGGTAGAGTGCCAGAATAGATCAAGATCTTTCTCTAAAGCCGCTTGATGGGCAGCCCTCGCCTGAGAAGTTTGGTGACTGAAATAGCAAGGGTGGGGCAGGCCAGGAAGTAGGAATTATTATTTTGAGGGGAAGCACATGCTGGCCCCCCGCCCTATGCCTCCTCTGGCTCAGGATGCTGGTGCCTTGTATTCAGATGCTGCTAGAATCTTCCAGAAAGGTTTCAAAAGAAAACAAAAAACCAAAACTAATTATTTCATTTTATGCGCTTGATTATTTTAGTCACGCTTTTGAGAAGAAAAATACTTGCTCCTATAAGTACACAACTGAGTGTGACAAAAAGAGCGTGACAAAATCTGGTTCATGAAATGTGGAAGTGTCTTCACATGTTCCCGTACAGGAGGTGGTTGTTGCTGTGCAGCCTACTTGAGAAACAGACAGGGAACATCTCAACGTGCCGCCCTTGTTTTAAACCTTACGGTACAACCTGGAACTGTGCTGCTTCAAACCTGTATTAGACAAGCGACTAAATTTTGCCTGCAGATGTATTAGTAATAAATGCTGAATAACTCACATGATGCTGTAGAGTGCTTCAGATTTTTCAGCATTTGATCATAAAAATGTATATTTATTTAGTATTTTTAAGGCTGTACTATTTGTTACACTTAGAGCAAAGAACCTCTCTAAAAAATGTTTATTATTGTTTAAATAACTGAGTAATACACCCTCTAGACAGTACTTAACAAGATTTTTAATAGATCCCAATGGCCACGGTATGTTAATGCATTTGAAGACACTATATATCTGTATTTAATTATCAGTGTAAAATGATACTTATCCAGGAGAGTACCTGGTGTTGCTCTAAGATGCTCAATCTTATAGTTCAGTCACATAAGAAACAAGTAGATTAGGCTTGCTTTAGGTTTTGTTAATCAGTGTTTTGAAAGGAACTGCTTGCTCATTCTTTTTTTTCCCCCTCAGTTTTGTGTAACAAACAATGAGAATATTTTCTAGTCAGGTCAGCTGCAAAGAAGTGAATAACTGTATGACCTAAACACCAGTCTTTTAAATATAAACATGAAATACAAAGGCTACTCGAAGGTCAAGAAACATCAAAGGTTGAAGACATGGACATGTCTGCTGCTTGAACCTTGTTCCCGAGTCCACCTAGTAATTTAGATCATAGCAGCGTTAGGCTGACTCAGCCCAGCCTTCCAGGGGCACGGTTTTTTCTTAGTGCATATTGAATGACCGCCAGCCTATTGTTCTGCCTATTGTTGTCTGAAAAGACAACATGTACTAAAGATGAGAAACAGGATATGTTCATTTATCCCGTTTATGGCAGAAGAAATTTTCCAGATTCCATGTGTTGAGGTAATTGTTCAGGACAGTACTTTTCTTCAAAATGCGCAAGAATTAGATCACTGGAACAGTGGTGACAGCTGTTGAGCTGATGCCACATCACATGATTGTGTATTTTATTATTAAAAAGAAAATGCTGCCCATTTCCATCTGAATGTGGAGGAAGGTATGTTTCTTACAATGTATAAGCTGTGAAACATTTTTTTTAAGTAAAAAGAGTAAGGGACTACTACAAAAGTTTGTTTTTTGGCTTTTAGTAAACACCAGAAAGTGATTTGAGATTCTTACTTTTCAATAACTTCTTACTTTCCAATAACTTCTGTTTCCAGTAACTGCCCTTGTAGCTTGTTAGTTTTCTTCTCTTAACTGGTTCTTGGCAATTTGTGATCTTCCTTCCTACCAAGGGTCTCCTGCACAGTTCATTCCGCAGCATGACTCTTTCCTCCATATGTTGCTGGTGACACTACTCATGGAATACAGGATTTTCCCTGTGTAATCTATGCCAACACACTGCTTCCAGAGGTCAGGCCCTCATCCTGGACAAATTCTTCTGGTTTGTGACTTGCAAACACAGTCTAGGCCCCACCTCCTCCCCTTGCCTGTGCAACTCAGAAAAGATCATTAGTCAAGAAGTAATTAAGGCAGTCTTTTTAGGGAAGAGAAGGTAGTGTCAAATCACCCATAGAAATTACCTGATGCTGACTCCCAGTATGCATTTCCATATATTTCTCAAACATTGAGCAGAACAAGAGTACAAGTCCAACAGCAGGTAGGGAAGATAACAGCTCCAAATAACTTGTTTCTGGGGTAAACATAAAATACATAGCAAACTATTGTGCTAATTTATGGCAAAATGTTTTGTGTAGATTAATATCCTTTGCATGTCTTCTAAAACTAATAGCTTCCATATATGTCCCACAAGCAGTGACTTCACTCCTTGCATTTTTAAAGCAAGAGGACAAAAATATTTATCATTGATGGTGTTTTCTGCTAAATGTACTTAAAAGCTTTTTACTAAAAGCTTATTTCTGTTTATCTAAGGTTGAGTATCACCCTTTCCAAAGACCTCAGGAGCTGGTGGACTATTGTAGGAGCAGAGAGATTGTTTTTGAAGGCTACTGTCCTTTAGCCAAAGGGGAAGCGCTCACTCATCCTAGTGTCATTCAGCTGGCAAAGAAATACCGGAGAACTCCAGCACAGATTTGCATACGCTGGAGTATACAGGTAATGGAGGGTGGTTAAAAAAACAAACAAACAAACAAAACACCTATCCCCACTCTGAGAGAGAGAGAGAAAGCAAATAGTGGGTTTTGTGCATCAACCCAGAATATATACTGAAAATATTTTTGCCTTCAGCATGTTGATATCGTATGATCTAATTGTGCTGCACAGGAAATTTGAGAGGTAGTACTCAAAACATGGCACTACTTTAAATATGCAAATAATCTGTAGAAAATGAAAGGAATCACCAACAGAAGAGATGTTTTCAAACTAAATTTTCTAAACAGTAATGAGTATTATTGAGTTTCTGTTACTCACGCAAAGTGCTAAGCAGTGAAGTAATGTATTAAAGTGAATAAACTACATAATCTGTGTTGGAATTTAGTGCACTGCATACAACTGCAATTACAAAAAGCCTATGGAAATGTCAGTGTCCCCTGAAAAATGAGAGGAAAACCTAAGAAGACATGAGGAATGTCTTGAAAGGATTTCGAGAGAGAATTTTTTCTCTGAAACTATGTAAAACTCAATGACGAGAAGAATTATGTTTTTCAGAATGGAATTGTGACTATTCCAAAGTCCACAAAAGCAGAAAGGATACAGGAAAATTGCAAGGTAAGATCTGGTTACACAGTGAAGTCCAACTGACATCCGAACTGTTTTTAGTATTTTGGTTTGCCTGCCAATTGTCCTGTAGTTAGGGCATATTATTCACAAATGTCAGAAATCAACTGGAGATTTGATCAGTATGTATGAGGAAAGACATACAATAACATGCATAGTTGATTTTTGTTAGTAATATTTTTATCGATTTATAGTAGAAAATTGTGGACTGGTTATGGTTCTTTCTGTGATAGTTCGTAGATCAAATAGAAGGCATGTGTGTGCTATGCACAGCACAAAGACATGATATGAAAGCTATAAAACTCCTTTGGAGATATCCCACATAATTCTGAAGGAAGTTGCAATCCTGTCAGAGTTGACTCTTCCCCTACCTTCTTGCACTGACTTGCAGAGAAGGGCCCAGGGGGAGCACAAAGAAATGGGAAAGGAATGAGGATTGGCAGTATCCCTCATCCCCTCCCTTTTTTTTCTCTCTTTATGCTAAATGTTTTTAATTAATTTCCTCCTCTTTTCTGTAATATGAAAGCTTTTTCGGGGGGAGGGGGGAAAGGGGGAAGGGGGGAGGGAAATCCATAAGCACATAAAATCATAAATACATAAAACCATAAACACATTGTTCTTCTGAAAGTATCTTAGGAACATGAACTGTTTGGCAAATCGGGAAGAAACTTAGCAAGAAGATAGCAACCTTCTGACTGTCAGTAAATTCACTGTATGTGCTTTAGGTGTGAATTATCACACATGTAATGAGGCTTTCTCCTGGTGGCTGTGTCTATTTATGTGGCTGCTGCCCTGACTATTTATTCTGACATCCACACTGTGACTGTGGTACAAGCACAGCTGTTTGTGGCACTGTGTTGTGAACCAAATTGGAGAGAAGAAACAGAATAAAAATCCCTTCTTCCTCTTTTATATTCTTTTTTTTTTTCCTGCACTATTTTAAATCCAGATTAATTCTGTGTTTTACAGAGTTTACTCTATGGCTCCACCAATTCATTTAATGCAACTGAGGGATTGCATTGCATTAAAACTCAAATCATTTAGGAGAGGGGGCAGGGAATTACCGATACCTGATGTTTATCACAAATCCGCCTTCCCCAACCCTCCGTGCCAGTGTGTTGGTTTGAGTCTTTACAATTTCTAGTCAAAATGGGGAAAGGTGGACCTCAGTGAGATCTGAGTATATAGTATTTGCAGTTCTGTGATTTGACCTTAGTTTAGGTTTAAAAAGCTTGAGCACTGAAGTTTGATTACAAAGAGCAGACAGCTGTTGCTGGATAATGCAGGATGGGGGGAGCTCATTTGGCAGCAGTTCAGACTCCACAGCATCTTTTATTGAGTATGAAGGAGCACTGACAAAAACAACAGAGCAACTGAAAGCAAATTCAGTTCTGAAGCAATATCGTCCCAGTAATACAACTGCTAAGAAAACAGTCACCATCATTCATGTTGCAGATCTCACCACAGGAGAAGCCTGTGGCTGTAAGAACCTGTACATGAAAATAGGTGGTTGCTTTCAAGTTAGTATAAGTACTAAGAAACTGTAGCACTGTATCTTTTTCTGTATTAGCTGATCCATGATAAAGCCTTTGGTTTGCTAGCTTCATAAAAGAAGTCCTAATACCTTCTAATAACTCTCTTCGGCAGAAGAGACCTTTGATACTACTATTTTCTTGGACCCTTGCTTGAGGCCAGAGTGCTGCAAAACCATCTGAACAGAATCTACAAATGAAAATGAGTCACAAAAAGAGCGAAGGACCCAGTGGAGCCTATTAGCTTAATATAATTATGTCTGTCTATGACAAAATATAAAAATAATTTCAAGAAGGTTAAAATTATATATATATTGGCTTCAAACTTAAATGAATCTTGTTTTACATGATAGAAATGTTCCTGATTCTCTCTGTGTTCACGGTGTTAACTTTATATGCATTCTCACAGGTGTTTGATTTTACAATAACAGAAGATGATGTTGAAATTCTAAATGCAATGCATGATGGGAGACATGTTTCCTGGGACCCAAGCCTTATTGTGTGAATGAAGGTTTGAACTTTTTCCTTTGTCAGTGATCAGTGAGTCACACCATGTCATTTAAATTAAGTGAAGGTTGCAGTAAGAATATAATTGTGAGCTTAATGTCTGATATTAATGATAACACTTCTGAAATCCTTAACGGTGATAACAGATAAGATTTTCCTAGGGTAGTGTTTGTGTACTGAGATCTTAAATTTGCATATAAAATCCTGATCCATAATTCACTGAAGCCCGTGCAAAGCCTTCTGTTTATGACATCACCTTGCCTCAGGCCAGTAAAGCAAGAACGTGAGGAGATATCACTTCTTTAGATGGAGGGAAAGAAAAATGCTACCTACTAGCGTACGGTACAGGTGTTAACCGTAAATTATTTTTTCAGGTACTTTGTTATAGAGTTGCAATATAGGAAGAAGAAAAAGCTGAGTGGAAAAAAAATGTTAATACCATTATTATAGTGTTTATAGTGTGCAGTACACTGTGTAAAGCTCCATCAAGAATATGATCTCACTGCAATAAGCAATATACTAACATCACAGGAAATAATTTTGTATGTATTATTGCCTAATAATTACGTTGACCCAGAGAGTTCTATGCATGTTACTTACTTTGTTACGACTACAGGCTCGTAAGAATACTTCGAGAGAAATCTATGTACTATCTGTATGGATAAGAGTTGAGCACGAAGCTCTTTAAGAACCAGAGGCATCTTTGTAGTTATAGGTCTCATTCTCTTACTGGAAATTCTAGAGAGTTTTTTTCCTCACTGAAAGTGAAAATTAGTTTATCTCTCACGTTTGATTTGTCCAGGAGTTTCCATTAACAAACTGTTCCTCTGATTTTGTTATAAAATACATATGTGTATAAAGAGATGTAGGTACAGGTAAATGCAGTTTACAAATCTGTTGTAAGAAGTACGTCTGCAAGTATTTCGTCCACTGAGTATTGAACTTCTAGTCACATTGGTTTGATATTTTAAGACTTCCTGTGTCTAGAAAGGTATGGAAAGTCTGACTGTGATTTATATTGTGAGTGGACTTCCTGAGGCAGTTTTCCCAGTGCTGTTCTGCTTTTGTCATATCGTGAAACAAAGCTCCTTCGTTTTTATCAAGAAATGGCTTACATCAGACATGTATCCAAGCCTGCAGTGTTTGTCCTCAAAGCAGAGCTTCTACACAGCTTGGCTGAGATGCAGACAAACTTACTGTTTACCAATTACTGGTAAACTTTTCAGAGAAAAATTATCTGGATTTGCCTCTTGAATCATTATATTATTTATTACTTAAAAAATCCAAGATGCTATAGGATAAGCTGCCCTCACTGATACCTGTACAATGTGTTTTTCCAGAAAAGAGGCACTACTTACACAGTCAGGTTCGCACATGGATGGAGCTAAGGGCTACAATGAGGATGGCTTTATTGTTCCGTCTGTCAAAGAGAATGTGCTCTTGCTTTCGCATCTGCTTTTGCTAGGAAGTCAAGCCAGAATTTTCTCTATCTAGGTAATGTTATGTAAACAGTACAATGAGTAATGTGAGGAATAATCAAAACAGTATTACTATAAAAGCATACTTGTTAAGGAGCAGTTTTAATCTGATCCTTTTACGTTCAGACTTGATTATTATTTCAGGACTCTTTTGTACTAATTTCTTTGCTACCGGGTAGTTGCTTTAGAACTTCAGCAGAGTTTAGATTTGCCAACATGCAGAATGTAATTGGAGGTACTACAAGCTATTGAAGTGTCAGGACTCAGGTGACCCGTGTGGTCTTTCTCTTAGGTGTGGTGTGCTCTTTTGCACGTTGTGCTATCACTGATCCCCATTGTTTCCTGCCACAAGCTATAATTCCTCCAGGAGGCTGAAATCCTGTTATCTCCTATGTGCTTGAAATGTATCACTAGAGCTTATTCCTTTGAATGCAGCTTCATAAATTTTATATTTAGTTAATTTAGGAGCATTGAGCAAATTCTCTTTCAGTTTTGTTCAGGTTGCTGGAAGGACAGTCTCAGTAGACTGGTATTTCATGCTTCTCTATACAACTACATTGACATTAAAGATGATGTAAACAGTTTTCTTTTTAAGCAAGAGCTGCCGCAGAATAAGTCCACGTAACTTTGTCTAAATGAACATTTCTAAAGTACTGCCAACTGTGATAACAGTATAGATAACTAATAAGAAATTGGAAAGTGAACAGTAGTGAGATTTAGAGGTAGGAGTGAGGAGTGATGTTCTCTAACAGAAGCAAAACCTATTCAACTGTAGAGATATGAAAGCATGGAACATATAAAATTAGGTAGCTTAACTCCATTTGTTTGTTTCTTCTTTGTTCAGTACCCTGGAGGTACTCACGTTTGAAGGGTGGGTTTGTTTGTTAGTTTATTTTTTAAGCTCAGAGTTCATCCCTAGGGTGTATTCTTGGAGTGATACCATGCTTATTCATCCTCAGGGCTGAAATTCTTCCTCTTGTCTGTACATGCATAAGACGTGTTCTCCAGAGAGAAAACTTTTACCTTCATACAGTGACCATTTTTTAGATACAGCAGTGCATGCATTTTATCACTGCAATTAACCACCTTGCCAGTAGGACCATAGAATATATCTGAAAATTGAAGGCTCTTTTTCTTCCATATTATGTACATTATTTACAGTTGTGATTGATTGGGGCAATCCTCTCTGAGATGAACAATTATTTAAAATAAGATAACAATTTATCGGCATTATCTACTTTAGTGCAATCAGCCTTCTTAGCAGGAGCACTGTAACTGTTAAGAGAAGGTGTTCTGGTTTCAGCTGGAATAGAGTTAATTTTCTTCCTAGCAGCTGGCATGGTGCTTTGTTTTTGATTTAGGATGAGGATGAAGTCAATAACACTCTGATGTTTTACTTGTTGCTGGGCAGTGCTTACATTAAGTCAAGGACTTGTTGGTTCTTACACTGCCCTTCCAGGAAAAGCTGTGGGGCCACAAGCAGCTGGGAGGGACACAGCCGGGACAGCTGACCAAAGGGATGTCCCATACCACGTGGCATCGTGATGAATGATAAAACTGAGGGTGTTGTCTGGGGGTCTGCACTGCTCAGGGACTGTCTGGGCGCCAGTCACTGGTGATGAGCAACTACATTGTGCACCGCTTGCTTTGAATATCTTTGATCATTATTACTATATTTTCCCTTCCTTTTCTGTCCTATTAAACTGTCTTTATCCCCACTCATGAGTTTTACCTTTTTTCCTAGCCCACACACATCTGGGCAGTGAGTGAATGGGCTGATGGTGCTGAGCTGCCTGCTGGGTTAAACCACAACAGAGGGGAACTCTTTTAAACAAACAAGGAAAGGAAAAAAATAAATGGGAAGTTGGTGGAAGGGTGAGGCCATTTTGTGTGCAGCCAAGTACCTTCAGTCTGGCTCTCAGCGGCTCCCTCTCTCATTTTCTTGCCTGTTTCTAAATTTCATCTTTTATGTCTCTGATTATTAAGACATCTGACAGTGTTAAACTGGAAAATGACTGCAGTGGTTTTGTTAAGTGCATGCTTCAGGATTTCATTTGCATCAGGCTGCAGAAGTGTTTCTACTGTACTTGTCCCCCCAGAGTACGTTATTGTTCTGATTAGCACACGCAATAAAGAAACAGCAACACTAGTAAGCTCACAAAGCCACTAAGCCAAGCAGGTTGCATTAGTATCTGCACCTCTTTTTGTGCTGTGTTTGACACCAGCTGATTTTCTTTATAAATAGCAATGCTAAACAGAGGACAGCTGATGTTAACCCTACAAGATTAACAGGGACAAAAGTGGAGCAGCTCTTGCTGATACTAACTGAATGCAAGCAGTTAACTCTCTCCACATTGCCACATTGCTGCCAAAGCTCTGGAGCTCACAGGAACACATTTCTGACTATAGACCATTGGGTATAAGTAACAGAAAAGCCAACCTTGCCATGTTGGGAGTCTTTTTTTATACTTGCCTTTTGGCACTTTTTGCAGCCTCCAGTAAGATGTCTGTGCTTCTGAAAGAAAACGTCAAGTATTTGCAGTGCCTTAAAGTGAGCCTATGCCATGCTTCTGATACAATTGATACAGTCTTCTTCTTTATTCAATGCTTATTTGTCTACAGCATTACATAAGACAAATTACAACTGCCAGAACATTAGAGGATAGTAGTGACTTTCTGTAGGGGCCTACCCACTGAAAAAAGAGGAGTGCAAAGCCTGAAATGAATTTACATCAATTATTCTGACACTGCTTCCCAGTGGTGTATTGTCATTGCTAACTCATGGTAGACATGGCCAACATTATGGGATGTATTTCTCTAAGCAACCTTGCACAAATCCGTTTGTGCCAAATCTCAGTACGTGTACCCAGGATTAATCTCTTATGATCTCTGTATGGGCTTTGTGTACCAGAGCTCTTTGAGAACCATTCTCTAGTTTGAAATACCAATAAGAAATTCAAGAGTAAGCAAGTAGGGATATCATCCTATTGATGATTGTTCTATTTTTTTTTTTTTTTTGCAGCAAAATACATTTCCAGGACTTCTTATATGAGATTTCAGAATCCTGGTATAACGATTTACTATAAAGTTCACATCTTGGCTGTGAAACTGGGAGGGGGACCAGGGGAATATTACAATAATTCTATTTCCTGGTAACAAAAAGAGACAAGATTGTTGGTTTGGTTTGGTTTATTCTATGAACTCATTCCTCCCTAATGGTTCTCCTGGATTCATCTCATTGAGTATCCTTAAGATGCTGCTGCCAAGATGACTCTGTGGCAAATCGCTGGCTTTGGGTGCAGTGTGAAGTTGGTAAAAGACTGAACTGACGCAGAGCTGTGAGGGTCATGCATTGACTATGGTATAAATTGACTTCCTTGATGATCAAAAAAGAAAGAAAAGAACATTTTATTTTATATTTACATAATATGTGTATATTAAAGAAACAGCAATTATCTATTCTTTTTATCTCAAGTTTTTGAGATTTTTGCATGATTGTCATGAATGCTGTATAAACCAGGGGCAAGTTCCATTGAATAATCTGGAAAATTATCACGGGCGGTTTGGTTTTGTTTTTTCTGCTTTTCCCCAGTATTACAGATCAGTAATTCTTGAAATCTGCCCAATAACTGCATATTTTTCAGCCAGAACGTCTGTTCCTTCAGAATAGCATGTTAAGTCCCATTATCATGACCATTAAATCTTTAGCTTATCCTAGCAAAAAATATATAGTGGGATTTTTTTGATTGATCTGTTTTACTGGAATAAAAAATTAAATTTCAGAAGTTTTTTTAATGCTACAGCATAGAGTTTTGTTATGCTGCCATTTCAGCCGCATTTTAATACATATGAAATAATATGTATCACGATTAGATACATTAGTGTCTTAGGATTTTGTAGTGATAAATAATATGGTGTTAAAGTAATCTTTAAGTGCAATGATAACCAACTACTTCAAGTCTTTTTGCTTGGGATTAAGCTTTACCTAATGTTACATTCCACGTAGTGATCTAGAAGTAAAATTCAAATTCTCACAAATGAATATGTCAACCTTTTAAAAATAATGGCAAGCGCAAACTGCTTAAATTATGGAACGCTATTACTTAACACATATGTGCTTCTGGTTTTGTAGTGTTCTCATTGTCTGCTTTTTTTTTTTTTTGTTTGTTTCCAAACCCAGGTTTTTGATTTTAATCTGAGGGAAGAAGATGTGGAATTTCTGAACATCATGAATATCAACAGAAAGCTAATACATCTAATTTAGCCACTGTGGAAAGCGTAACTTAAAAACAGGATATTTCAAACTTCAAAAGTGGTGAATTTAAACTTTAATTCATTTTAGGCTGAAGGATAAGTTGTTGGGTACTCAGAGAGTACTTAGTCAACACCAATTAACGATCAAAATTGGTAGTAATAACTTGTGTTTACTATCACGTCGACCATCTAATGAAATCATTTTGTTTTCTCTTCTTTGTTGCTTTCTTACAGATACAAATATGCATACTTGAAGTGCTTTTTCTGTTTTCTCAAAGCTGTTTGGCATGTTCTCCTAGTGTGGGTTAAGCTATCTCAAAATATTATAATTAAGTTGCTTTACCTGCACGTACATCATTTAAGGTGTTATTTTAACCCCTTGGAACAAGTTAGTTGTGCTTTTTTCTCTGATAGATTTTGTAAAGTATTAGTTACTTCAAGATACAGATGGGAGCAGGCTACAAGGTGTAGAACAGTTGTAACTGTTTGGGTGACTAACAGAAATTGGAGCAAGTAGATATTTTTCTCCTTACGAAAATCTGACCAGTGTATCCAACCACCTAGATTTCTGTGAAGATCCTGACACCTCTTGGAGTTGAATTATTTCCTTCCTTTATCTTCCATTACAGTAACTTTCACTTTGCTTACAAATTAATAATATTCTTCTCATAAATAAACAACCAACCAAACAACAAAAAAGGAGATTAGTACTTGTCATTCCTACCTGCACTTTATGTGGGTATCATCACCGGTGTTTTCTCTCTTAGTTCTGAGAAGTTACCTGGTTTTGAGATAAATCATATAGAGCTGCAAGTAGCATATAGATATCCTAATTCAGAAGATTATGTCTGCACTGCTTAAGAAACAGTTGTGTAATATTATATTCGAGGTAATTCTAACCAAGCTTGCTTCATGGTATCAAGGACAGTTCAAATACCTTGCTTTCATACTCTGTACTAATTTATGCCACATCATCTGCATTCAGATTAATACTTCAGTTATGATATTTCTGTAGGAATCATAGTCTGAGCATTCCGATGACAGGCTATGTAGTGAGAACAGGATTCTCTTCTCAGTTGTACGGTGTAAGCCTTTACAAAATTATCCAAAATACAGTATGTTTGTTCCAGCTCTACGGCAGAAATCTGGATCTGAAGTAATGCCTTACTTCTTAGGCTGTTTCTTGCATTTCCTCTAGTCATGGGAACTTGGGGGAATTCTGCAGCCCACTCTTTGTACTTTCTTCATGAGCAAAACTATTCCGTTCTGAGGATCTCCTTTCTTGACCTGGCACATCATGGAGGAATGCCTCTACTTTGTGGTCTAAGCTATGTCAGGGTGAATAAAAGGACTTTTTGCATATAAATATTAAGATTTTCAAAGGTGCGTAAGGGTATCGTGTTGGAGAAAAATCCTTTTGAAATCTGTCTTGTGGGAATTTCTCGTCTCTTTTCAGGATGGGTGATGTTCGCACACTCATCTGTTGCAATTGTGAGTCGTCCCATGGTGCCAGCACTGTGAGAGTGCTATCTTCTGCTGGTGTCGGAGGCTGCTGGCACAGGCTTTGGGAATAGCCTGCAAGATGGCATCGTTTACTTTTCCTCAATTAAAAGTTACCAGGGATAATGCTGGAGAGAGATGTTTATAATATTATTATTTTCGGGCTCTTTACTTTGTATTTCTTTTTAAACGATCTCTTCATAAAGTACTCTGAAATTCCCAGTGTTGCTCCCAGTGCTGGCAGGATGAGTAGGTGCTGACAGTTGTCAGCTGACTCTTCCACCACAAACTGTGTAATTCGTGAAGGATCATTTCAGTGCCTTTTCTTGGGTCTGATTAGTCTTTCAGGTGTGCATGCACAGCTTTCTTTGGTTTCATTGTCATAAAGTGATCAGTTTGACTTGCGTCAGATTGTTGTGTGATTTGTGTGAAGACACTAAAACTAAATTTATGCAGTTTTCCTTGGGATTATCCCAAGGGGTTATCACTGCTCTGTGAATAGCCAGGTTTCTGAAATGCCCACCACACTGAGTTCCTCTAGGAAGTTCCACAAGAATGCTGGTTACCACAGGCAGCCAGTAGGTATGTAAAACAAGACTTTTTATTCGTCCAAGAAACTTAAGTATAAAAGAGCGCATACATGTTATTCATCATGTTGTCCTGTCTCTTTTCCTCTGATTGTAGAAAATCTCAGTTTTCAAAGGTGTTATAGAATCATAGAATCAGCTAGGTTGGAAAAGACCTACAAGATCATCCAGTCCAACCATCCACCTACCACCAATAACCCCACTAAACCATGTCTCTCAACGCTATATCTAAACGTTTCTTGAACACCGCCAGGGACGGTGACTCAACCACCTCCCTGGGCAGCCCATTCCAGCGCCTGACCACTCTTTCAGAAAAGTAGTATTTCCTAATGTCCAGCCTAAATCTCCCCTGGCGCAACTTGAAGCCATTCCCCCTCATCCTGTCACTAGTTACAAGAGAGAAGAGGCCGACCCCCAGCTCACTACAACCTCCCTTCAGGTAGTTATAGAGAGTGATAAGGTCTCCCCTGAGCCTCCTCTTCTCCAGACTGAACAATCCCAGCTCCCTCAGCCGCTCCTCGTAAGGCCTGTGCTCCAGACCCCTCACCAGCTTCGTCACCCTCCCCTGAACACGCTTCAGGGCCTCAATGTATTTCTTGCAGTGAGGGGCCCAAAACTGGACACAGTACTCGAGGTGGGGCCTCACCAGGGCTGAGTACAGAGGGAATATATCCCAGATTTCTTTTTTGTATTTCGTGGAAGTGCAAGTTTCCTTAACGCTGGACCTAGTAGATGGAAGGTATTGAGACGAGTTCTTGCTCCGTTGATCGGGATGAAGTACAATCTTGGCATAAATCTCCTCACTGAATGTTTATCAGTGTGCTCTTGCTAGAGTTGGCTGGAACAGCTGGAATCTACCTGTTTGTGTGATTCAGTCCTTGCGAGGAGGCTACAATCTGACCAGCTGAACCACATGAACCTGCACAAACTGAGGTTTTACACAGTCCTCAGAGCAGAATCAGTTGCTTTGGCTTCATTTGCCTGGGAAGGATGAAGCGCTATGTCAGCATCCTCACTGCTACATGTCAACATGGCTATAGATGTGTGTGGTCATCTAATTTTAACAGTGCTTTTTGTGATACAAACGCCCAGCTGTTCAGAGTCAAACTGAAATTGCCCAGCCATTTCACACAACCTCTGACAAATAATTTGTTGGATGTCACATCTTTGGGCTGCAGCCCTCTCAGCTGGTTTACCAGTAACTCAAACATGAAAGCTTGTACATCTGGCTGTTGAAACCCTGAGTCATTCTGTCCTTTAATTAAAGTGTATTCCTTTATTATGTCCCTCTTGCTTAAAAGTAAGAGAGAAAAATTTCCTAGAGGAAAATGCCTAATGAATGCACTTTGAATGCACTTTTATTTAGTATTTTCTATAGATCAGCTAAGTATGGGGGAAAGCTTGCAATATCTAGAGTATGTCAGGCAGTTGCAGGGGATGCATATGTCAACCTCAAGCATGATTTATCTTGCATGCCTTTTCTGACAGTTGTAATTTAACGGCTGTATTTTCCTCCAGGCTCTCAGGAGGCTGAACATCTTTTCAAGTTTCTAGCTTGGTGGTGGAAGAGTCGGTGTCTGTTTGCCAGTGTAATTTATTTGAGTCATTCTGGGAGAGGCGTGGAGCAACTGAAGCGTGAGGGTTCGCATAAATGTGAGAGGAGAGGGACTCTTCCCAGGGCAGCACTGCCCTTGCCTCCTTCAGAGGAGAGCTGCTTCCCCATAATGACCGCTGCTGCTCACTGAGATGTGTGATGCTGTGGACTAGAAGGCCCGATACATTACGCTTTTATCCCTTGTGGTATTATTTTGCATTTCAGTTTGTGATTTAAAAGAACACAGCAGGAAAAGAAGAGGAAAATTTCTGCACTAAGAGCAACTCTAGGTAACTGAGAGTCACATGCAGTAAGGTGGGTGCTTTTTGAGAAGTTATAAAACCTGAACTCACTTCTTTCTCAGTCTTTATATAATGGCACCACTACTGCCGCTTTTTTAATTAAAAGAAAAAATTAAAATTTATTCCTCTTTCCAAACACTTTTTGAATCCTCTGAACATTCAGAGATGTTTGTTTTTTTTCCATGTGGAAAGCCCGATAAATAGTGGTGTTTGTGGTGGCAAGGGGCATAAAATGAGCGCTCAGGCAGGGGCCGATGCTGGCTTCAGCCTGTGCTGTGCCCTGCTCTACGGGGCTGTGCACGGCAGCCGCGTTCCCCGGGGCGCAAGGGGCCGGTGCCACCCAAAGCCTGCCAGGCCCGGGGCGTGCCTCTGCGGAGACCGGAGCTCGGCCAGGTGGGAAACTGAGAAGCCACGTTCAGAGCTCTCCTTAAATGCTGTTCTAGCGTCCGTCACGGGCCGGGCCGGGGGGGGCAGGAGGCGCGTCCTCGGTGTTGCCGCTCCCGTGCTCAGCCACCCCGGCTGCGGAGCGGGGCAGGCGGCGGCCTGGTGGCCCGGGGCAGGGCGGGAGCAGGGCCCCGACGCCGCCTTCCCGGCCAGCGAGGGCAGACGTCCTGCGGGACGGGATGGGACGGGACTTAGAGGCGGCTCCGCCGGTCCCGCCTCTTCTGGCCCTCCCTCGTCGGCCCCTTTCTCCCCCACCGCCGCGGGCTCTATAAAGGCGTGCAGGTCCCGCGGGCGGTGAGCTCGCACGCAGGGAGGGGTTAAAAAGGGGGGGTGGGGAGCCTCCGCCGCAGGAACATTAAAACTGCCGAGCCCCGGCCGGGCGCCGGAGTGCGCGCAGGATGCGGAGGCTGTCTGCGGGCGGCGCGGCGCGGCTGAGCGAGGTACGGCCCGGGGCGGCGGAGCGGGGAGAGGGGAGAGGGGCTTCGGGCGGGAGCTGGGAGCGGGTCGGCAGCGGGAGCCGAGCGCGGAGCTGTGCTGCCGGACTCGTCCCTCCGGCTTTGCGCCGCTTAGGCTGTAATTTGCCGGCTCTGTACGCTCTTCTTCTCCTGCCTGATTTCACTCCTTTAATTCTTTTTAAGCGTCTACTAGAAAGTGCATGTACGTAAAGAGAGTTCCCTCTACATCTGCATTCCGCAATCGTATTCATTCTCAAAGCTTACGATGCTAATTATTTGCAACACAAGGTTCTTTTTGCCGTTCCTTTGTGTCAGACCCACAAAACAGGTTGCTGTTCGGGCTATTTACTTATTTGTCTCGTTTCTCTAAACTTCTCCCAGCTCCCAAACGCGTGCCCTTACTGCTCAGCCGCGGTGCCTCTCCTGTTTACAGCTCTGGATGCTCTCTTGCACATGGATGAATTACCTTCAGCACAGTAAATTGCTTCCCGGCCCCTCCCGAAACGTGTTCAGACTTTCAGAACGGGGGCGAATCGAGCTCTCCTGTCGAATAATTTCTTTGCAGGCTTCTGTGCGTCTGCATTTAAAGCAAGTCAAGCCCATTTCCCTTTCTAAATCTCTGCTGTTGTGTGCGCTGTGTTTCCTGCTGAAGAGTAAGTTAGGCTGGAACCTGCTGCTGGACAGCTTTCCAGTCTTTCACGCTGGAAGAAGTCCAGCAATGCGGTCTCTGCTGACTCCAGCTTTACCTGTGCAGGTAAAGTTGTCTTACTGGCTTTAGCTATTTAGTATGCCTAACTATCTTTTAAGCATATCGTAACACATGAATAAAACTGACTTCTGTAATTGCATTTGTGATTCTGACGTACAGTCAAATCAGCAGATCATCTGGGACCATTTCTAGTTTGTTACCTGCTTGTTTGCCATCCCCTAACATGGGCTTTTCCTCTTGTTCTCAGGACTGCTGTTTGTGAGCGTGTGCGGGAGCACTGGGAGCTGCGGGGCCACCGCAGGTTTGTGCTCTGTGTCTGGCAGCCGCAGGGAGTGGTGCCCAGCCCGGCACCATGAGCTCCGGCACCACCGCCTCAGTGAGGGTGGTCAGCAGCCTCGCCAACACTGACGTCAACTATGTCATCAAAGAGCACTATAATTATACGGGAAAGCTAAATGAGAATGCGGACAGTGGAATAAAAGTGACGTCGGTGGTTTTTATCATCATTTGCTGCTTTATAATCTTAGAGAACATTTTTGTCTTGCTCACCATCTGGAAAACCAAGAAATTTCACAGACCGATGTACTATTTCATTGGGAACCTGGCTCTTTCAGACTTGCTGGCTGGCGTGGCTTACACCGCCAACCTCCTGCTCTCTGGACACAAAACTTACAGCCTCACCCCTTCCCAGTGGTTCGTAAGGGAGGGCAGCATGTTTGTCGCCTTGTCAGCTTCTGTGTTCAGCTTGTTGGCCATCGCCATTGAGAGATACATCACCATGCTGAAGATGAAGCTCCACAATGGCAGCAACAGCTTCCGCTCCTTCCTGCTGATCAGCGCCTGCTGGGTTATCTCTGTGATACTCGGAGGGCTCCCGATCATGGGCTGGAACTGCATCAGCCTCTTGTCCAACTGCTCCACGGTGCTGCCGCTCTACCACAAGCACTATATTCTCTTTTGCACCACAGTTTTCACTGGCCTGTTGCTATCTATTGTTGTCCTCTATTGCAGGATCTACTCCATGGTGAGGACTAGGAGCCGCAGGCTGACATTTCGAAAAAACATTACCAAAGCTACCAGGAGCTCAGAAAAGTCACTAGCCTTGCTCAAGACAGTGATCATAGTCCTGAGTGCCTTCATTGCTTGCTGGGCTCCGTTGTTCATCCTGCTTTTACTGGATGTGGGCTGCAGAGTGAAGACCTGCCCGATCCTATATAAAGCAGAGTATTTCTTAGTGCTAGCCGTGCTCAACTCAGCCACGAACCCTATCATCTACACCTTAACAAACAAAGAAATGCGGAGGGCTTTCATCAAGATTCTGTGCTGCTGCAAATGTCCCCCCACAGACTCGGGGACTAAATTCAAGAGGCCCATCATTGGAGGGATGGAGTTCAGCCGGAGTAAGTCTGACAATTCCTCCCACCCACAGAAGGAGGAAGGCGACCGTCCTGAAACCATCATGTCTTCAGGCAATGTTACCTCATCTTCTTAGGAGTGACCGTGGAGGTGTGTTTAGAGCCTTCCTCTGAAACTGGGAGCCGAAGCGCCTCCTGCTCGCTGTGGCAGTGCTGGGCTGAGGAGCAAGTAGCATTAGTTCTAACGAGGCCAATGGTGCACTTGCGAGGCCAGAGTTCAAGAAATGGGACATGTTGTTCTGGCTCAAAAATCTATTTCCCTGGAGCATGTTTTGTCTTTGCTCTGAGGCAGCTCAGGATTGTCAGGCGCATTCATATCCTGAAATCTCCTTAGTAACTCTGAAAGACTGATGCCTTGGGGAAGTGATGCCTGGTGTGTGCAAGAGAATGAGAGTGGGGGAAGAGGCAAAGGGAGAATTAATCTTTTTTTTTTTTTTCCCCTGTGAGAAGAATGTGAATTTATTTTTCCTTTACTTGCAGCAAACCACTGACACAAAGCTCTTTCTGTACTGGGTTTAGTGATGGCCTGTATAGTTGGTCAGAAATGTTTGTTTAACGCGTAACAAGGAAAGAGATTGTGCAGGTATAATTTAGACCACGTGCAGCCATAATTTGACATCACCTTCCAGAGTTTTTAGGTAAATAGTAAGGTTTTATTTGCAGAGTCCAAAGCTGTTGTAGTTTTATTTAGCAAGAGCATAGCTGTGAATTTTTGTTGGTGGTCCGTATTACATTTGAAGACCAAGAGCCAGACTCTGTAGTTACGCTCACTTATACAATTCCATGACTGCGTCAGATTTCGTGGAGTAGCTCAGAGCAGCGTTTGGCCCCACACATTGTTTGCCATGTTGTTATATAGCATTAAATAAACTGCATTATCATGACAAAATGCGAGGTAGAACTAGAGGTCATTTCTCATAAAGATGATGGAGAGTAAATCTAATAGAATAAAATACTGTTGACAACAGCAGGATTTTTACTGAGGTAAAAAGAGCTAAAAACTGAAGGCAAAGGTCAGTGTCAGGTGACAAAGGCAAAAGGTAAAGATCAGCCACATCATCAGAAAAGAAAGTTCTAAGTTTCAAAAAAGTAAGATTTCAAGTGAAATGACTATAGATAAATGCACTTCCATAACAAAATGCAACACATTTTAGCACATTTTATTAATGTTCATAATTGCAGCAAAGATGTCTTATTTTATCAGTTCATGGGTTTATGGAAGAAGTGCCTGTTGTTAAAATGAATGTATTTGTTTTACAGTATCATTTTTACTTCTCTGGTTTTCTAACTTGTGCTAATGGGGTTGAATGTGTACAATGTAAATAAGTTAATGGGATACAGGAGTCTTCATACACCTAGAATATTTCAGTAACAAAAGTGGTATATCTGGGATAGCTGAGAGTAATTGACTGATTTACAGTTACGGACAACTCCTAGAAGTGGTATTTTGTAAAAAAAAAAAAAAAAAAAAAAAAAAAAATTGCTTTTGTAGTAAAATTTCCAGTGCAATTAAACAGATTTTTTTTTTCTGGTTTAAAAAATAGTATTTAATATGTTTCTGACTTTTATTGTTCAATTTGCACATAGCTTTATTGACTTCTAAACATTAATAAACTGATTTTTGTAAAGATTCTGCTATCACAATACTGATACTTTCGTACTATTGTGGGGATTTTGCGCCAGGTATGGTAATATTGATGGAAGTTGTTGACAGAACGCAGGGAAATGACTCCTTGATGTCAGTATGTTCTGGGATTAAACCATTTTTGTGGACATCTTTCTGATCGGTGAAGACCTAAGATGCATACTGCCACTGGCAAGGTCATGTAAAATACAAAATGAATTCCATACTGTGGTCTTTCATCAACATGTGCTGTATCAATGAAATGCCATTAGAAGAATCTTTACAGTAGCATGCCTACAAGCAGTTTTTCTCCAGCAGCTAGTGGAATATGAGCAGAAAAAAAAAAATAGGTGCCTGCCAATGTTGCCATGACCACCTGGAGTAGAATAAGTGAAATAATTAGCTTAATCACGAATAGCATTAATAAGCTTAATTCTTAGCTTATTGCAATATCAGGAAATTTATGAGAAGCAGACCAGTTGGAGCTCCACTGGGCGCAGGAGCGCACACTGTGGCCATGTGCTTGAATACATGTTGCATGACTTCTTCCCGAGGTCTGACTTCCATTTCCTCTCTTGCTGCCATTCCCGCTCAGCCTTTCTTTTAAGTTTCATGGTGCTTGTACAGGATGCAGTTGGAGTGTGAAGATAAAGCTCACCTTCTCATAGCGTATGTCATCACTGTGCAAGCTTTACTGTGGGAAACTGCAGCCTGCTCAGTGAGGAAGGCTTTGGGTCGCAACCTCACTTCCTGAAGGAAATTCCAAAAATGCCCTAAAGACAAAAGAGTGGAAACAGGCTGGAATTTCTCTCCATCTGTCTGCCTGTACGGAAGGAATGATTTCATGTGTGCTCACTTCCTAGCCTTTTAATTAGTGACCTGAACAGAGCTGGAAAAAAACGTCAAATCTGTATTTGTGCACCAGATAAAGTCTCTCTTGTGTCAGGCCTGAGCTTGGGCAGGATGCTGACAGTCATGGGGAAACGCACTGCCTGATCCCAGGGATAAAGCCACATCTACACAGAGCACCAGAAGTATCAAAATCATAGAAGTCCAAGTTAAGCTCTCAGCATGCTAGCAGTGAGTAAGTAAAGGCACCATATGGGGATGTGGCTTGTTTTTTATTTGAACTCTCATCTGGCTTGGTAAGAAGGTTTTTCTCCAAAGGACTGGGCCTTGTCTGCCTTAAGGGCATCCAAGTCATTATTCCCCCCACGGGAGTTGACACCCTGTGGTGAGGGATGAGCAGTTTGCAGCACCACTGTGTCACAGGCCCTTGTGACTCCTACCACCATCCTCTGGGTACTGGTAGCTGATAGCCCACAGGTGAGTCACTTCCATTCTCTTTCCCTTTGTTTTCATGTCCCTCTCTTATCTGTCTTGTGTAATAGCATTGCAGGCCTTTGGGGGAAATGATGGCTTTGTCCAACAAAAGCGGCTGCGTGATGTTAGCTCTGTTTTGCTAGGGAGCTTAGAGCCTTACGTAATTCATGCAATAAAAGAAACCCAAACGGCAGTGCATGGCACTGAGCCATGGGAAGCGTTTCCTACGCTCCTGATCAAGATGACTGAAATCCATTTCCTTCATAGGCAGGCCACATCTATGCATGCAGAAAAAACCTCACGCAGGGAACAGTAACTGTAATGAAATAACAATAAAAGTTAGGGGGAAAAAAGGCCATTTGTATCTCTCTTCACTTCTTACGGGAGAAGGCTCTCTAGCCACAGACACCCATCACAACAGATCAGCAGGTTAGGCCAGTTGTGCCACGATTAGTTCTGAAGTGTGCAATGCAGAAAGCACCGTTCTGGGCCCCAGAGTGCCTTGAGCAGGCACTGAAAGGGCAGTCAGCTTTGTCCCTTTGTTAGCCAAGTGACAAACTGGCAGAGGACACTCCAAGAGCTGAAAATGTACGTTATCCCAAATGTCTCAGTGAAATAAAGTAGCCTGTGTTCTCAGGAGTAACCTGACCCTTTGATTAATATTCTTGTTCCTAGTTCTTCTTCCAGCGTAAGGAAAAGAACAGGGATGGAAAATGATCATAAACTCTCTGCTGCTCCTCATCTACGTATGCCTGTGTAGGACCACCGTGTAGCTCTACACTGCAGTGCTGGCAGACAGGACCAAAGCTACGAGAAGTAAAAATGTAAGAATACTATTATCCTTCCTTGTCTTACTCTTTCAACTAAGAGCAAGACAAGGATTGCCTAACTGTAACATTTCCTGATTCCTAATTTGGCCTGGAAGATCTTAATACTGATTGCATTTTGTGTACAAAGGGTCAGACTGACAAAGCATCCAAAAATGCAGAACAAAGCTATGTAACCTATTCAGCTCTGAAGTGCTGGAATTTCCCAAGATCAGGCTCGTTTATGGGGTTACAAATTTCCAGAGGAAAACATTTACCGTATTTTAATAATTCTTGTTATATTTCTTGGAAGATTAAATCCAACTCCAACTGAACCTTGAAGGATTTCAGAAACAAAGCCCATCTAAATTCAGTTCCTGTAATGTGCTTTCAGAAACAGTTCTAATCCCATATTTTCATTTACAGACGGAAAGAGTTTGTTTATTCTCTGTGGCATAATTTATTCTAATAAAACATTATTTCTTTCATGCAATTTGCAAGAATTGCATAGGCTCAAGACATTTCCCTTCAAGTACTACTCTGAGTAATAATTGTTACTTTATACACAGAAACAGAATTTTAGAAAATCCTATAATAATTACTAGTTATTAAATTCACCTTGCAAAGACAAGGTAGGTGTAAGAATCTGTGGTACAGCTAACTTGTTCCAGTACGAGTTTTATGCTGAAATAAGAAGTGTCTAGAAAGACCTAAAACTCAAACATCTAAGATTAATCAAGATCTTCACAAAAAATGTATTTTGAGGGAAAGTTGGGAACATAATTGGTGTAGTCTCTGAGCATCCACTGAGGAGAATTTCTGTGTCAAGGACCCTCTCCCAGGCAGGAAGAGGAAGGCACATTCCTGTGTCCCCTACTCACCCACAAATTCTGAGAGATGTTGTGTCAAAGCAGCATTTTCCAAATAAAACTCGCCAAGCAAAGCTCTGCATAGCCGGATTTCACTCTACCAAAAAATCCTGTCCCTGAGTTAAAGAGACTATTTTTTTGTGCTCAGAAGCTCCCCTGTTACCTTCACAGTACAAAAAGGCAGGAAATCACATCAACCACACCCAGGAATTCTGTGGGCATGGAAAAGTCCTAATAAAGCAAAGCAGACAAAGCTCTGTCAGCCCTCTGTGGACCTCTTGCCAAGCCTGGTTAGCACTCACAGAATAGAAAGCTGCACAAAGGCCAATTTTTTTTTGAGTTTAAGTGAATGATCACTTTGAGAAGATCCATCTTTAAATGGGTAGTGCAACGATGATACATTTAAATGGCTCAACAGAGAAACATGGCCAATGCCAGATTAAACATTTACGTGTGTATGTAGCTTTTGCAGTGCTTATTCATAATCGCTCTCCTCTGCTAAAAGCGGGCTCACAATTCAGACAGCATCATTTTGTATAACTAATGAACATTTGTAAACTGTGGGCTAGGGGGAAATACAAAGCTAAAATTATCTGCTAGGCTGCGTGAAATCATCAATGAAAACAGAGTCTCTACCTGGGAAAAATCTTTGGTTTGAATCAGTGCTGACAGCTGAAACTTTCTGGCGCCAGTCTGAGCTATCTGCTAAATGTTGTTTTGCTCCCGTAAGCATATATGCTTTGTGTTAACCGAGACTTCTTGATTTAGCAGGACCCTGGCATAAATTGCTGAAATACTGCCACACAGAAATTCACATCCGTATCAAGCACCTACAGTTGTGTAATGTGAAGGTGAGATATATTACTGATATGTGCAATGGAAATAGAATTTATGTGGTTAAAGAAAATGTGCAGTAACGATTTTCATTGGATGACCTGGCAGACCGTATTCAATATGGGTCATTTATTGCCCAGCTACTTGCAGTATCTCCTTGTGCTTTGTTGTGTGGTTGCTGTTGTATCACTATTAGCATAAAGTGGGAAAACCAACCAACCAACCAGACCGAGTTTTTTTAGTAATACCTACAACTTTATCCTCGTAGTTGAAAGAATGAACGAGATCTTGACTGAAAAACACTTTATGAAGGGACAATTAATAGAAAAACAGCTCACCAAAAGTCTGTATTATTATCTCTCTTGCTTTCAGGGAAGACACAACTATGGTCTAATGATTTCTTCTAATCTGGTGACCATTCAGATTTCTGTTGCAAGAGAATAAATTAAGCTGTTTCCCAAACACCAGTCTCCTTTAGCTGTTCCTATTTCCATTGCAACTCCCACTTTTACTGCTGGTTTAAGCACAAGATAAGAAATTGCTTCTAGCTGGTGTGTAGTTTCTCTCTCTCTACAGGACTATCTGATCAACGCACCTTTTGAACAAATCCTCCATGTTGGTACAGAGATATCATTTCAAAGCTGCCCACAAAACACTCAAAAAAGTGTTAACAACTCTTCTCTTTCCTCTTCATTTTAGAAATTCAATATATTCTGTATGTTACTATTTTTCTACATTTTACTGTATTTTTCTATTTTTTTCCTACTTTTCTACTCTTTTTATATATCATATTGCAAATGTTGCTTGAGGAAATTCCTAACTTTCATCTCAGAGTTTGACAGCTTCTCACAGAGAAGTGGTTATGTTTTATTTTTCTAACAAATACTGTAGGCAGGAGGGATAGGAATGTGTCCGTATGATTGAGGCAGTGAAGGAATGCTGAAATCCTTTCACTTGCAGTTGTTCATCAGTGGAAGTGGCTGGGGTCAGAGCTCTTTAGAGATACAGTGTGAAGTTCTGCTTTTCACTAAACTTGCTGAAAAGTGCATAGGCATTACAGAGGGTTCAGAGGACAACAAAGGAAGGCAGTTTAATAGGATGAACTACTATAAAAGGCTCAGTCAGCAAAGCCTTTTCCCACCAGAGAGAAGGGACCCGGGCAACACAATGCTCATCCTTCCAGCTCTGTTGTGGAAGTGTGCTGGACGTTATAGAAAGCAGGCGAGCTATTTAAAGCTCAAGACAAAGAGCAGACTGCCTGTAGAAACCAGATCCAGTTAAAACACGTATTTCAGATCAGAACTTTGATGCTTGGAGGCTCCATGTACCTCAGCCTGCTGCCGAGTTTTGCCTGTTCAGGCAGCGCTGTTCCGTGCATGGCCGTGGGGCCTTCCCTTGGCTGCCGGCCCCAGCCCGCCCACACAGGGCCAGCCTTAGCAGTGGGGAAGGCAGCCTCTCCTTCCCCTGAGGCACTCCTGGAGGTCGGTGCTGCGCTGGTGCTGTTCCCGCTCTCCCTGAGGTTCCCCTGCCTGCCACTGGCCTGACAATGTGCTGCGCTCCTGCTGTCTGCTGGGCCTTGGGTGGCATGGAGGTGGGAGGCACGGAGCCAGGGCAGCGGGTGGGAAGAAAAGTGATTCAAAACCTGCTTTAAGTAAAAGAAAAAAGCCCCCAGTGTCTTTACCTATAGAAAGTGTGTGCTGTAAGGGGGAGCTGAGGTTTAAAGCCCTGAAATAAAAAGCAGTGAGGGAACTGTGGTTTCAGCGCCTGACAGCGAGGGCTCAGCTGACCTCTGTAGCCTACAGTGCAGTGCTGCTGCAGCCTCAGAGGCTGTGGAGTTCGTGGGTGTAAACTCTAAAACTTGAAGGTGAGAAGCACAGAACTGCTAAGCAGGCTGGGCTCTTATAGAGACAGTGTTTTGCTGGGAAGTATTTAAATGCTTTTACAGTCTGCAGCTGTCTCGGCCACAGCACAGCCGCTGAGGCGCACTGAGGGAGTGCGGGTGCAGAGGCCGTGCTCTCTCCTCCGCCCGGCACTCGACATTCTCAGCAAAAAACATGCACCTCAGCGTGAACTTGGGGCAATGTGAGAACAACTCAAGGTATTTTTGGCATAAGTGTGTTTGTAGAAACATGCAGAATCATAGAATATACCGAGTTGGAAAGGACCCACAAGGATCACCAAGTTCCAACTCCTGGCTCCACACAGGAGCACCCAATATGTCCAAATGTTACTTGAGCTCCAGCAGCTTGGAGCCGTGCCCACTGTCCTGGGGAGCTTGTTGCATGCCCACCACCCTCTGGTGCAGGACATTTCCCTGACCCTCCCCTGACAGCTCCACGTCAGCTCCACGCCGTTCCCTCGGGGCCCTGTCACTGTCACAGAGAGCAGAGCTCAGCGCTGCCCCTCCACTCCCTGTGAGGAGCTGCAGCCACCATGAGGCCTCCACTCAGCTCCTCTGCTCTGGGCTGCGCAAACTCAGGGACTTCAGCCGCTTCGCATACACCTTCCCCTCCAGACCTTTCCCCAGTGTTGCAGCTCTTGGACTGTTTGTTAAAGGATTTTTGATAAAATCTGGATTTATTTTTCACTTAGCTGAGGCAGTACTGACCTTGCTGCTGGCTGCCAGAGGAAGCTTCCACACTGCACACCTCAGCTGGAGAGCTGCTGGGAGCGAGGACGGAGCAGAAGGGCCTACGGTGGATCTACAGGATGGCCGCGCAGCACGCTGCCTTCCTTGGGTAGCAGGAGGAGAGCAGGTAGGACCCCTTGGCTGTGATGCCTGAGAGGAAAGCAGACCTAGCTTTGTGGGCCCTAGCTCTGTGTTTCTTCCCAGGCAGCACCGGGATTTAGTGTTTGTGGTGGCATGGCTGTGCTGTGTTTGTGTGCTCTCACTGGTATAGATTGGTTTGTTTAGCAATAGGGATTAGTACATTCATTTAAGAACCAATGTGTTAGTTCAGCAAAAGGAATCCATGAGTGATAGTTCTAAAAGTTTCCATTTCAATTTTAGTGGATGAGTAGTCTTGTTTTCCTCAATAATTTTGCACTGTGGACATAATAGAATACTTTTACCATTTGCCTCAACAATTTTGCCTCACAAGAAGCACAGGAATCATAATAAAATGCTTTTATCTTTTGCACCCAGTAGGTGCAAGGACATCGTCCTCAGATTCCACGTGTATTGTTTTAAAAGTTGCTCACTGTGGCCTAATAAGCAATGGAAATTTTGCAAACTGGGGGAAAGTGGATGAAAGTGAGTCAAAGGTCTCAGTGATGAAGCTCATGGTGAAAAATGAGGAAGAAGTAGGTGGGCACTCAACCACCCTAGATACCACTGAACATGCCCAAAGGGATATTAGCATATATTTATGAGTCCTTGAAAAAGAATGAATATCTTTGCCAATGTACTGCATATGTATGTCTTCACTGTTCAAATGTAGAACCTGAACTCTGAGAGGATGTACTTGCTTGTCAAATCACCCAGTACATTTCATGAGGAATAAAGCAATGCTACTTTCTAACACCATATTGGAGTTAGAGAGTTTCCTTCCCAGACTTTGGATGACAACATAAGCGTGATGGTTTCCGTCTTGAAGTATGGTGAGAATATGATGTCGTGGGACATTAAAGCCCAAACTAACAAAGTCCTGGTAGCTGGAATTAAGCTACAAAATATACAGAGCAGAAGTGCAAAAATAGTGGCAGAGTTTGTGGACAAAACGCTTGTTTCAGTCTTGCCTTTACTGTAGTCCTCAGTGCCTGAGTTATTGTCTGTATTTCACCTGTGGGGAGCCTTTTGGGAGCAGATCATTAAGGAAACAAGGCACTGAACAGCTCAGTATCACCCCAGCTTGACACCTTGGTAATTATGATATGAATCAATGCTTATTCAGAGGATCCAGCTTTCTCACATGAGTTATCAAGCAGCCTTCACTCTCATCTCTTGTTGTTTTTTTTGTGTATATGTAGACACTGTCACAGAATCCCAGAATTGGTGGGGTTGGAAGGGACCTCAAAAGACCATCAAGTCCAACCCCTAGATCATCAAATCCAACCCCCAAATTTTTTGATCAAATTATTGATAAAATAACCAAGGTTTTAATTTTTCTTCCTGTAGAAAATCATTTCATCCAAATTTTTATCTCTAGGGAATGGAAGGGGTTGCAAACAGAAAAATCTGCTCAGATATACTAAAGAGAGTGCAACTATTCCTAGAGATTATTTTTTTCATCCCATTTGACTGTGACCATGCACTGAATGAGATTAGCGTGGCTCTGAACCATACTTGTCTTCTGAGTGAAGTGAAACAAATAACGAAGCATTTTTAGCTGTGTTTGAAGGCATTTTCATATATGTCACCTGTAGCCTTCGCCCTGTGTGCGGCCTCTACTCTTTCTTTCATGGGAAATCAACCTAATAAAAGTTCTCCTTCCCTTCTAAAAGAATGTCATTGTTATAATACAATGAGTAAGAAAAGAAATGATATTAATCACAAAATAATAGCAGTCTAACCACTAGTGTGAGTTCTCCCCATATCCATCAGTCAGCTGTAGTACCCTTAACTGTGTTTCACCATTGTAGTCATAATGTGGCCATAATTTAATGAAACTGAAAGTGGAGGAGTTCCCACAGATCAGAAGTAGGATTTTCACTGCTACTTGTATGCTTGTATGCATGAGATATGCCAATGAGAGCCAGAAAAGTGAAAAAGCTTGTTACCTATGAGCATTGCCTGTGAGCACTGACTGTATAGATCTAGCAGCTCCATGTCTGGACAGGTTTTGGAAATAGTATGGTGATGGCTTTAACATGTTCAGAGTTTTGATAATCTAATGAATGAATTCTCTGATGTTTTATGTCTGATACATAATTTGCATTGAATTTTAAAAGCTTGGAAAACCTTCAGATTGAGGTAACACTGTAATCCCTATACTTTGCACTGTGGGATCAGAAAGGATGTCAAAATATTAACTCCTTACATGAAGGCAGAAAGAAACATGCCTAATACTTCTGCTCATTTCTATTCCAAAGTAGCTGTCTGCTGCACTGGCCTTGTTCTATGACTGTGAAGCCACTTTGGCACTCTAGCCTGGAAATACTTTAATTTTACAGCCCTTAAAATTTAGAAATACTCTGCTATTAGCTTTGGAACTTAAGGTAAAGGTGGAGGTAGGAGAGGTCTAAGATGAGCCCTACAATTTGAATAGAGTTTTGTTCTAACAGAGATGGGCTCAAACATAATTCATAAGGGGTTCATAGACAGCTTTCCCACACTGCCAGAATGATACTCAGGGAAACTCATGCAGGTTGTATGTTACTACTGTGTGCATTACACAAAACATCTGGCTTGTTTGACTAGTTGTGGCTGAGCTACTGCAGTTTCTGTCACCTATGATACATGACAGGAGAATGTAAACACTGTCATTTGCCTTTGAGTCCTCATTCTGAGTGGCAATGCGTGCATTTGCATTTGGTGACTTGGAGACTGGTTTGGAAAAAAGGCTTGGAATTGCATCTTCCTTGATCCTGAAAACTGCCACAGTACCTTGTGAATTTTTCAGAGTTCACAAGGGTGAAGTAGATAAGAATAAATGAGATGAAAAGCAGAAGGGGACCAGAAGAACAGGCTGCTTTTCTTGTTTCCATTTGTAGTTCCACATGTTTCTGGAGGTTTGTTTGCTTTTAATTTATCTTTCACGTGGAAGGTATTTCAAGTCCAGACACAGCTCCTCTGTCTGTGCTTTGACCTGGTCCTCTGAGCCTGAAGGCTGTGTAGCTGCGTAACTGCAAGGCAGCCTAAGCTAGTGTACCATATTTTGTGTGGTTTACTGGTTACGGCAGTGCTAACATGGATATCAGGTGCCTAGGCTTGATCTGTCTTGTGTCCTGCCAGCCCCAGTCACTCTCATTTATCTGCCCCCCCAGGCATGCAGATGTACCCAGAGCTGTTTTGATTGCAGAGACATTACTAAAGTTCCTGTTTGTGGTTGCTGTCTCTGTATTTCAAAAGAACGTTTTGATATGTAAAGTGCTGTGGAAGCTGAAATTGTACAGTTTGTCTTCTCTGGAAGAGGGTGCAGAAGACTTGTCCTCTTGCGTTTCTTTGGTTTTCTTTCTTCTTTTTCTTCTGTGTTTTTGTTTTGTTTTGTTTTTAAGCAGGTCAGGGATCATTCCCCTTTACTGCTTGTTCAGTGTGCTGTCACAAGGTCCTGCTGGCTGGTCTCTAAAAGGCACATTGGCTTAGCCTTTCTTATTATATAACAATTCATTAGCAATGGGGCT